>NC_034613.1:91028503-91036546 GCF_900095145.1 Mus pahari
AAAGGGAGGAATTATCCCTGTGCACATTATTTAAATCTCTTTTGTTATTTTTAAAATTTTAAAATTTGAATGTCAAACTTACTAAATGCCTTATAGCATCCTAAAACTACACATACTCATGTCTAGTCAAAATAAAAAGGATCTACTTATTGAATTATGGCTTAATCCTAAACAGCTACCCTTATGGGGTAGAAAAAATGCTTATATTTTCTCCACAGAATGCTGCAAAGTATGACAACTTGCAAAAAGGTTTGTATGCCAAGCTGACCTGAGAGTTGCTGATTTGCAACTGAATAAAGTACCTGGCCTTTCCCAAAGAAGCTTGTTATCCTGTTACTGTTCAACTGTTTGGCTTTTGTTTTCAAGCAGGTCAACTACACCGGACAGAACGGTGTGCAGCCAGTGCTATTCAGCCTCATCCCCCTGCATAGAGCAGTGGCAAAAACCCTTCGGCATCTAAACATATATATTGTGGTTTGGTCTAGTTTTTCTTTATAAGCAAATTTGGAGGCCAAGTTTAACGCCCTTAATAAGTGGTGCTGGCATTAGGGCAAGATGTTAAAAATATCATGGTTAGGCTAGCTACTAAGTATCATGCTTCCTTCTAGTCTGTTTGTGTCTCACCATTACCTTATAATACAACCTTTGATTGAAATAATACTAAAGCTCAATTGCAGAGAGTTTGGACTTGGTTCAGTTAAAGGCATAAAATTTCGGATATTAGCAAAAGTCATTTGGACATTTAAAACATTGGTAAATTGGCTACATTCTAAAACTTCGACTAAAACTAAAATTAATAGAGAGAAAATGTCACCGCCACTCTAGTAGTGACTCATATCAGGCCTAAAAACCTAGAAGAGTCCTGAAAAAAAAGTGTCTCAAAAGAGACTCAGCCTCCTAGAGTCCTGACATTTCCAATCACATATTACACGAATCCTATCCACAAGTTAATAATGCCTCTGGCAGAGCCAAGCCCGGGACATAGCTTAGAGTAATATACCTGTGAAAGTTATGTTCATATTCTAATATTTACCAAGGCCTAAAATATACAAGAATTTTGGTATTGCTTTGGCAGAAACACCCAAATCAGGTTTTTCTGCTGGGCCCAAAGGAATCAGCATAATTGAGGATNTACTAAAGGACCCCTGGTGGTGAGATTAAATTCTGACTAGCCTTGCACCGGGCTTCCTCCTAGCTGCCTGGTCCCACCCCTAGACTATAGATCAGTTGGAGAAAATCTGCGTCAAGTGTGGCCGCCAGCCACCACCGTTCCTGGGCAGGACAATAGAACATAAATATATTTTGTGCTAGTCCACCAAAGTTTTTTTTAAATATTAAGGGCAGAAATGTTGAGGTCTCCCAGCTCCTTGTTGCTGCCAAGCCTGCCTTGCTGTTGCACTGGTCACTTTCCTTCAAAACACCAGCCCCCTACAGGTGCTGAGGCCCACCAGAGTGTTGCTACCGAGAGGACCTCCCNAGATCTCCCAGAATGCAGTGTCCTTGGACCGCCTATGTCAATGGGCACTCGTCCCCACCTCGATCCTTGGACCCACCTACGATCCCTTGGACCCGCCTACGATCGGACCGCTGCCGGCAACTTCTAAAACTTAAGGGCAGGCTGGGAATCTTTCGATGTTATTTAAACAGAGTTCGGTTATTAAACCTTGGAGTCTTGAACAGAATTTTGTCTAGGCTTTCATTTTCCTCTTGCACATTCCATTTCAGCCAGCCCACCTCTTAGGATAAACCCAGACCAGATTAAAGTGAGTTTTGTCAGAAACTCATAACTAGTAACCTGACAAAACACCTAGAAGCCCTAGAACTAAAGGAAGCAAATTCACCCAAGAGGAGTAGAAGGCAGGAAATAATCAAACTTAGGGCTGANATCAACCAAGTGGAAACAAAAAGAACTATTCAAACGATCAACCAAACCANGAGCTGGTTCTTTGAGAAAATCAACAAGATAGATAAACCCTTAGCCAGAATCACTAGAGGGCACAAAGACAGCATCCTAATTAACAAAATCAGAAACGAAAAGGGAGACATAACAACAGATCCTGAGGAAATCCAAAACATCATCAGATCCTACTACAAAAGGCTATACTCAACAAAACTGGAAAACCTGGATGAAATGGACAAATTCCTAGACAGATACCAGGTACCAAAGTTAAATCAGGATCAGATTAATGACCTAAACAGTCCTATATCACCTAAAGAAATAGAAGCTGTCATTAATAGTAATCAGTATTTTTTGAACGATGAAATTCTTCTGAACAATTGTGGATAGGTTTTAGTTCATTTTTCTTGCTTTTTTGTTTATTTGATTTGTTTAACATTTATAGGTAAATATTTGTAATTAACTGTGTAAATGCAGTATTGTATAGTTGTTAATTTACATTACCTTTGTATAATTTCAAGTAGACAGGAAAGTTGGGTGAATGATCCCGGAGCTCCTCATATATTAGCTTACTTGTTTTATCATTTCAGTTATCTATACCTGCATTATAAACCACCCTAAAGTGATTGTCTATAGAAAACAAATGTTTTTGTTTTATGTTTTCATTGTTGGGAAGGTTTGCTGGGCTCAGCTGAGTAGTTCCTCTGCTGGCCTCACTCCAAGTATTCTGCTCTATTATAGTTCTATAGCAGCTGGCTATCTCGAGGGACTGGGAGGGACTTCCCTCTCCATTTAGCTTGTCTACTTGGTCTCCCCATCAGGGCACTCAGAATTCTTACCTGACAGTTCAAGCCTCCTAAAGCACTGAAGGTACTTGGCCTTTTAAATGTATGATCTTAGAAGGCATGGAATGATCACCTATTCAGTCATCTATTGGCTCACTTAAGTCACAAGCTATTTCAGATCCACATGGAAGGAAATTACCTAAAGGCGTTTATTAAAAATCATGTGGCCCAGTTGAGAGAGACATAGAAAGTTTCTGTGACAATCTCCTCTCTGCACTGCCCCAAAGTAATGATCTAGACAAGAAGCCTTCAAAGAGAACACTTACAAATTGTAGTAAGGATGGTGAAGTAGAGCTCTCTACAATTAATGGCTACTGGTGGGGGCAGGGCTGAGAAGGAATCACTTTTCTTTAAGGGGCTGGCCACTGGGAGTTTGACAATATACTAGTGACTAGACAAACAACACACATTGGACTTATTTTTGTTTTTATCTTATTTTGGAGCAGAGGCCACACGGGGTGGAGGCAGGCCTGGAAGGACGGGAAGTAATGGTGATCAGGGTGCATTACATGAAATTCCCAAAAAGTCAATACAAATATTAGGTTAAAAAATTATGTAGCTTACAACCATGTATAATGGGATCTGATGCCCTTTTCTGGCTTGCAGGTGTATATGCAGATAGAGAACTCATAAACATAAAATAAAACTTTAAAAAATTAAGCGGTCATACTAGTGCCTCAAGTTTTATGCCAACATAGTAGGATATATTCAAGACTTCCCTTTTCTATATTTTTATCTCTATCCTGCAAATGAAAGACATTTGACTTATGTTTCACAATTATTTGCACAAACATTCCAGAATTGCTATCATGTACCACCATGAGAAACAAATCTACCCACTCCAGTTCAATGTATGTTAGCAATGTATGTTAATTAGTTTTATTAATATTTATAGATCATGAAATATACAAATACAAAGGCATAAACATAGTTTGTTTTAGATGGGACAAATTTTTGGTTGAAAGTTTTGTGGGTGGGTTGATGTCCTTATCTTTCCACTGGGGGCCCTGCATGACACTACAGGAGGTGACCTCTTCAGGTTCCATGTCTCCACTGTTAGGCATTTCTGCTAAGGACACCCACATTGACTCCTGGGAGTTTCCACATCTCATGTCTCTGGGACTTCCTAAATATACCCCCAGCCCCCACTCCTGGCAGTTTCAGATTTCCATTCATTCCCCTGGCCCTCCAGGTCTCTCTCCTGTCTCTCCACACACATGATCCTGCCATCATTCTCCTCCTCCTTCCTCTCTGACCCACTCACCTCCCTCTTTCTGCCTCCTATGACATTTTGTTCCCCTTTCTAAATGTGATTCAAGGATCCTCGCTTGGGCCTTCCTTCTTATTTAACTTTGTTATGGTCTGTCGGGTGTATTGTGGGTATTCTGTGCTTTATGGCTAATATCCACTTATAAGTGGGTACATGCCATGCAAGTCCTTTCAGAACTGGGCTACCTCACTCAGGGTGATATTCTCAAGTTCCATTCATTTGCTTGCAGGATTCATGATGTCTTTGTTTTTAATAGCTGAATAGTATTCCGTTGTGTAAATGAACCACATTTTCTGTATCCATTCTTCAGTTGAGGGGCATTTGAGTTGTTTCCAGTTTCTATTATAAATAAAGCTGCTATGAACATAGTTGAGCTGGTAGTATGGTGAAGCATCTTTTGGGTATATGCCCAGGAGTGATTTAGCTGGGTCTTGAGGTAGGACTATTCCAGATTTTCTGAGAAACTGCCCAATTGATTTCCAAATTGCTTGTACAAGTTTACACTCCCACCAGCAGTGGAGGAGTGTTCCCTTGCTCTATATCCTCACCAGCATGTGTTCTCCTTTGAGTTTTTGATATTAGCCATTCTAATTAGTGTAAGAGCTTCTTATACCTTTATAGATATGTCCTTCTTTAGAGTAGGAAATTTTTCTTCTATGATTTTGTTGAAAATATTTTTTGGACTTTTGAGCTGGGAATCTTCTCCACCTTCTATTTCTATTATTCTAAGGTTTGGTCTTTTCATAGTTTTCCAGATTTCCTGAGCGGTTTGTATCAGGAACATTTTAGATTTAGCATTTTCATTGACTGATGTATTTTTTTTTCTATTATATTTTCTATGCCTAAGATTCTTTCTTCTTTCTCCTGCATTCTGTCAGTGATGCTTATGTCTGTAATTACTGTGCTTTTAGCTACATTTTCCATCTCCTGGAGTCCCCCACTGTGTTTTCTTTATTGCTTCTATTTCCATTTTTAGGTCTTGAGCAGTTTTATTCATTTTCTATTCACATATTTATTCACCTATTTGTATTTTCTTGTATTGCTTTAAGAGATTTAATCATTTCCTCTTTAAAGGCCTCTATTATCTTCATAAGATTGGATTTAAAGTAATTTTTTGTGCTTCAGCTGTATTGGAATATCCAGGGCTTGCTGTAGTAGGATAGCTGAGCTCTGGTGCAGACATGTTGCCCTGGCTGTTTATTGTCAATTGTGCTCTTATGCTGGACATTAGCCATTTGACTTTTGCAGTTATTATATCTTTAAATGCTGGTTTCTGAGTTTATCTTTTTTGATCTTTTTTTGGGTGGATGTTTTAATGTTTCCCCCCTTGATTTCTGTTTCCTTTTTGTCCTCTGGCCTGACTAGCCTAGGGTTCTGATGACCAACAAGTCTTTAGGCCCAATAAGGTGTCTCCCCTGGAGTTTTTGTGGCCTGCATAGCTTCTGGGATTTTGGCTGCTAACCTTGCCTCTGAGGTCCCTGGTACTACCATGGCCTGGGTCCCTGGTACTTGTGTGGCCTCACGGAAAGCCCCATCTTTTTCACTGTTCCCTAAGTTTAAAGAGTATACTGTAAATATCTTGTTTGGAGCTGAGAAGCCAATGGCCTGTTATTATCAGCACCTTGAGCAATTATGAGTCTCTGCATTCAGTGCCATTCACTGGAGCTTCTCTGAGGAAGTCTGACAGTAGATTTGTCTCTGAGTATAAATAAAAATTCTTAGGAGATAGTTGTATGCCTTGTCTATTTAGCTAAGCAATGGTAAGCCATTTTACTTAATCTTTAAAAAGTATGATTTCATTAGTTTGATAATTGATTGGGTTGTGAACTTTAAATATTCTAGATATTAATCTCTGTCACACATATAGCTATCAAACACTTTCTCCCATTCTGTAGGCTATCTTTATAATGTTTCCTCTGCTTTATGAACATTTTATTTCACGCATTCATATTATTTTTATTTCCTGAGCTACTGAGTCTTTTTCAAAATCTCTGCACACTTCTATATCTTGAACCAATTCTCCTATGGTTTTTTTCTAACAGTTTTATAGTTTCACCCATTTCATGGAAGTCTTTGATCTGCTTTGAACTGATTTTTTAGTACAAGGCAAGAGATAAAAATTTGCCTCTGTGATGGTTTGAATATGTTTGGCCTATGGGGAATGGCACTATTAGGAGGTGTGTCCTTGTTACAGTAGGTGTGTCTTGTTGGAGGAAGTGAGTTACTGTGCGCATGGGCTTTGAGACCCTCCTCCTAGCTGCCTGGAAGTCAGTCTTCTGACTGCCTTTGGATCAAGATGTAGAACTCTTGGCTCCTCCAAACACCATGCCTGCCTGAACACTCCCATGCTTCCCAGCATGATAATGGACTGAACCTCCAAATATGTAAGCCAGCCCCAATGAAATATTGTCCTTTATGCAAGTTGCCTTGGTCATGGTGTTTTTTATAGCAATTGAAACCCTAACTAAGACACCTTCAATATTCTATGGGTAAATGTCTAGATTTCTTAGGATTATTTTTGAAAGAGGTTAATCTCCTTTCCTTTTTTTTTTTTTTTTTTTTTTTTTTTTTTTTTTTTTTTTTNGTAAAAAACTATGTGATTTTTGCTGAAGGGTTTTATCTCTAGGTTTTTTATCCCATTAATCTACATTTCTATTTTTTCTAGTAATATGCTGCTTTTATTAGTATGACTGTATTATATGACTTGAAATCAGGTACTGTGATTACTTGACCATTAGATTTTTGTTTAGTATTGCTTCATCTAAACATGGAGTTTTATTATTCTGTGAGCTTTAGGATTTCTTTTTATGTTGTTAAAGAATGTCACTGTACTTTGGGAGTTGGCAATAACATTAAATCTATAGATTTCTCCTAATAATAAAACTAATTTCATATTAATTTTGCCAATCCAGGAGTATAGTATTTTCATTTTCTAGGGATGTCTTCAATTTCGTTGGTACATACAAATATTCACTGAGGTGGTATTTCATTTCCTTGGTGAGATTTATTAAGTGCTTTTCATTTTATTAGAATATATTCATTATACATAGAATTTGGTTTCATTGTGACAATGTTATAAATATACATAATACATTTCTGTCACATTCACATCCATTATTCTCTCTTGTATCCCCTCCCACTCTTGGTGATTCTGTTCCTCTTCCCAACTAATCCCTCACCTACTTTCATGGGTTTTTGTTTGTTTTTGTTTTGTTTTTTAGTGTGTAGCTCAGTAAGTTTCATTAGGATTGTTTACAGAAGTCTGACCACCTTACCAGTGGTTTCACCACTGAATAAAATATCTTTCTCAAATTAACTACATAACCCTTCAGGGTTGAATAGGGAACCTTGAGGCATGATAAGATATTGATTTGCCTAATTTTGTGTCGGTCTTGTGAAGGCAATCACACCTACTATGAGTTCAACACTATAACAGATACTCCACTGAGTTAGAAAAATGTAAAACAAATAGATGATCTTCTTCCATACCATTAAAGTTAAACAAACAAGAGGATAAGAACTTAAGCACAATCATAATAGAAAAACTAAAACAGTAACAAAAAGCCTTCTGTATAAAAACAAAAATCCCAGGTTCAGATAGATTTATAGCAGAATTCTACCAGACATTAAAAGATCAACAGTGAGAGAAGAGGCACCTAATCCTCAAGAGACTTGTGGCCTTAGGGAATAGGGAGGCCTGGCAGGGTGGGAGAGGGTGGGGACATCCTCCTGGAGACAGGGGATGAGAAATGTGATGAGGAACTGTCAGAGGGCAAACCAGGAGGGGTATATAACTGGACTGTCAGAAAAATTAAAGATAATTAAAAAAATAAAAATATAGAAAATTACAGGTCAGTATACCGGATGAATATGGATGCAAAAATCCTCAACAAAAACATTTCCAAACCAATACCAGAATATATCCAAAAGGTCAATGTACTGGTTAGTTTTGTGTCAACTTGACACAGCTGGAGTTATCACAGAGAAAGGAGCTTTAGATGGGGAAATGCCCCCATGAGATCCAGCTGTGG
>NC_034613.1:91038166-91041516 GCF_900095145.1 Mus pahari
ATCCATCCCATCATCAGCCACCAAACCCAGACACTATTGGACATGCCAAGAAGATTTTGCTGAAGGGACCCTGATATAGCAGACTCTTGTGAGGTTATGCCAGTGCCTGGCAAACACAGAAGTGGATGCTCACAGTCAGCTATTGGATGGAACACAGGGTCCCCAATGGAGGAGCTAGAGAAAGATTCCCAACTTAAAGGGCCAGTAAATATTTTCAATGAAATTATAGAAGAAAACTTCCCTAACCTAAAGAAAAAGATGCCCATGAATATACAAGAAGCCTACAGAACTCTAAATAGACTGGAGCAGAAAAGATATTTCTCCACATAATAAGAAAAACACCAAATGCACTAAAGAAAGATAGAATATTAAAAGCAGTTAGGGAAAAGGGTCAAGTAACATATAAAGGCAGACCTATTAGAATCACACCAGACTTCTCACAAGAGACTGGATGAAAGCCAGAAGATACTGGACAGATATTATTGTTATACCCAACAAAAATCTCAATTACCATAGATGGAGAAACCAAAGTATTCCATGGCAAAACCAAATTTACACAATATCTTTCTACAAATCCAGTTCTTCAAAGGAAAATAAAGGGAAAACTCTATGAAAAGGAGGGAAACCATGCCCTAGAAAAAGCAAGAAAGTAATCTTTCGATAAACCTAAAGAAGATAGCCACATGAATAGAATCCCAACTCTAACAACAAAAATAACAGGAAGCAAAATTACTTTTCCTTAATATCTCTTAATATCAATGGACTCAATTCTCCAATAAAAAGACAAAGATTAACAGAATGGATATGTAAACAGGACCCAACATTTTGCTGCATAGAGGAAACACAGTTCATGGACAAAGACAGGCACTAACTCAGAGTAAAAGGCTGGAAAACAATTTTCCAAGCAAATGGTCCAAAGAAACAAGCTGGAGTATCCATTCTAATACTAAACAAAATCACCTTTCAACCTAAAGTTATCAAAAAAGACAAGGACAGACACTTCATACTTATCAAAAGTAAAATCTACCAAGATGAACTCTCAATTCTGAACATCTATGCTCTAAATGCAAGGACATCCACATTTATTAAATAAATTTAGTAAAGCTCAAAGCACACATTGCACTGCACACAATAATAGTGGGAGACTTCAACACTACACTCTCATCAATAGACAGATCATGGAAACAGAAACTAAACAGAGACACAGTGAAACTAACTGAAGTTATGAAATGAATGGACTTAACATATATATGTATATATAACATTTTATCCTAAAACAAAAGGATATACCTTCTTCTCAGCACCCCATGGTACCTTCTCCAAAATTGACCATATAATTGGTCACAAAACAGGCCTCAACAGATACAAAAATATTGAAATTATTCCATGCATCCTATCAGATCTCCATGGACTAAGGCTGATCTTCAATAACAACAGAAATAATAGAAAGCCAACATTCACATGGAATCTGAACAACACTCTTCTCAATGATAACTTGGTCAAGGAAGAAATAAAGAAAAGAATTAAAGACTTTTTTGAGTTTAATGAAAATGAAGCCACAACATACCCAAACTCATGGGATACAATGAAAGCAGTCTTAAGAGGAAAACTCATAGATCTGAGTGTGTCCAAAAAGAAACTGGAGAGAGTTTACACTAGCAGCTTGACAGCACACCTAAAAACTCTAGAACAAAAGGAAGCAAATTTACCCAAGAGGAGGAGATGGCAGGAAATAATCAAACTCAGGGCTGAACTCAACCAAGTGGGAAAAAAAAACTATTCAAAGAATCAACCAAACCAGGAGCTGGTTCTTTGAGAAAATCAAGATTGATAAATCCTTAGCCAGACTAACTAGAGGGCACAGGGACAGTATCCTAAATAACAAAATCAGAAATGAAAAGGGAGACATAACGACAGAATCTGAGGAAATCCAAAAAATCATCAGATCCTACTACAAAAGCCTATACTCAACAAAACTGGAAAATCTGTATGAAATGGACAAATTCCTAGACAGATACCAGGTACCAAAGTTAAATCAGGATCAGATTAACGATTTAAACAGTCCCATATCCCCTAAAGTAATAGAAACAGTCATTAATAGTCTCCCAATCAAAAGAAGCCCAGGACTAGATGGGTTAATTGTAGAGTTTTATCACACCTTCAAAGAAGACCTAATACCAATACTCCTCAAACTATTCCACAAAATAGAAACAGAAGGCATTCTACTAAGTTCATGCTATGAAGAAGCCACAATTACTCTGATACCTAATCCACACAAAGACCCAACAAAGAAAGAGAACTTCAGACAAATTTCCCTTATGAACATTGATGGAAAAATACTCAAATTCTCTCAAATCTAATCCAAGAACACATCAAAACGATCATCCATCAGGATCAAGGAGGCTTCATCACAGGGATAAAAGGATGGTTCAATATGTGGAAATCCATCAATGTAATCTACTATATAAACATACTCAAAGGAAAAAAAACCACATGATTGTCTCAATAGATGTTGAGAAAGCATTTGACAAAAATCCAACACCCCTTCATGATAATAGTCTTGGAAAGATCAGGAATTCAAGGCCCCCACCTAAACATAATAACAGCAATATACAGCAAACCAGTAGCCAACATCAAACTAAATGGAGAGAAACTTGAAGCAATCCCACTAAAATCAGGGACTACACAAGGCTGTCCACCCTCTCCCTACCTATTCAATATAGTACTTGAAATCCTAGCCAGAGCAATTAGACAACAAAAAGATATCGAAGGGATACCAATTGGAAAGGAAGAAGTCAAAATATCACTATTTGCAGACTATATGATAGTATACATAAGTGACCTCAAAAATTGAACCAGAGATATCCTAAACCAGATAAACAACTTAAGCAAAGTAGCTGGATACAAAATTAATTGAAATGAACCAGAGGCCCTTTTCTACACAAAAGATAAACACGCTGATAAAGAAATTAGGGGAACAACACCCTTCAAAATAGTCACAAATAATATAAAATTCCTTGGTGTGATTCTAACTAAGGAAGTGAAAGATCTGTATAAGAACTTCAAGATATGCCCAAGATACATTTTGCAAAACACAAGAAAACCAAGAAGGAAGACCATCGTGTGGATATTTCATTCCTTCTTTGAATAAGGATCAAAATACACATGAAAGGATATAAGTACAGAGACAAAATTTAGAGCTAAGATGAAAGGATGGACTATCCAGAGACTACCCCATCTGGGAATCCATTCCATCATCAGCCACCAAACCCAGATACTAATGCACATGCCAGCAAGATTCTGCTGAAGGGACCCTGATATAGCGGCCTCTTGTGAGGCTATGCCAGTGC
>NC_034613.1:91042045-91043688 GCF_900095145.1 Mus pahari
AAAAACTTCAAGATTCTGAAAAAAGAAATTAAAGAAGATCTCAGGAGATGGAAAGATCTCCTATGCTCAGGGATTGGTAGGATTAATATAGTAAAAATGGCTGTCTTGCTGAAAGCAATCTACAGATTCAATGCAGTTCCCATCAAAATTCCAACTCAGTTCTTCATAGAGTTAGAAAGGCGAATTTGTAAAATTTTCTGGAATAATAAAAAACCTAGAATAGCAAAAAATATTCTCAACAATAAAAGAACTTTTGGTAGAATCACCATCCCTNACCTCAAGCTGTACTATAGAGCAATTGTGATTTTAAAAAATACATGGTATTGGTACAGGTACAGACAGGTAGATCAATGAAATAGAAGTGAAGACCCAGAAATGAACCTATGGTTACTTGATCTTTGACAAAGGAGGTAAAACCATCCAGTGAAAAAAAAGGCAGCATTTTCAACAAATGGTGCTGGCTCAACTGGCAGTTAGCATGTAGAAGAATTCCAATTAACCATTCTTATCTCCTTGTATAAAGCTCAAGTACAAGTGGATCAAGGAATTCCACATAAAACCAGAGACACTGATACTTATAGAGGAGAAAGTGGGGAAGAGCCCCGAAGATATGGGCACAGGGGATAAATTATTGAACAGAACAGCAATGGCTTGAACCTCATAACATTGCAAAGCTTCTGTAAGGCAAAGAACACTGTCAATAAGACAAAAAGGCCACCAACAAATTGGGAAAGGTTCTTTACCAATCCTAAATCTGATAGAGGGTTAATATCCAATATATACAAAGAAATCAAGCAGTTAGACTCCAGAAAACCAAATATCCCTTTTTAAATGAGGTGCAGAAATACAGAAGTGGATGCTCACTGTCTTCCATGGGACGGAGCACAGGGTCCCCAATGAAGGAGCTAGAGAAAGTACCCAAGGAGCTGAAGGGATCTGAAGCCCCATAGGAGGAGCAAAAATATGAGTTAACCAGTACCCCCAGAGCTCCTTGGAACTAAACCACCAATCACAGAAAACTCTGTGATTGGTGGCTCTAGCTGCATATGTAGCTGAGAATGGCCTAGTCAATCATCAATGGGAGGAGAGGCCCTAGGTCCTGTGAAGGTTCTATGCCCAGTATAGGGGAATGCCAGAACTGGGAATGGGAATGGGTGGGTTGAAGAGCAGTGGAAAGGGATAGGGGTTTTTCGGAGGGTAAACTAGGAAAGGGATAACATTTGAAATGCCCAGAAGCACCTAAAAAAATGTTCAACATCCTTAGACATGAGGGAAAAGCAAAGCAAAACAACCCTGAGATTTCACCTCACACCAGTCAGAATGGCTAAGATCAAAAATTCAGGTGACAGCAGATGCTGGTGAGGATGTGGAGAAAGAGGATCACTCCTCCATTGATGGTGTGATTGCAAGCTGCTAGTGTATGGTCTCTCTAGTTTCTTTTTGGTGGCACTCAGAGCTATGAGTTTTCCTCTTAGGACTACTTTCATTGTGTCTTATAAGTTTGGGTATGTTGTGGTTTCATTTTCATTGGACTCCATGAAGTCTTTGCTTTCTTTCTTTCTTTCTTTCTTTCTTTCTTTCTTTCTTTCTTTCTTTCTTTCTTTCTTTCTTTCTTTCTTTCTTTCTTTCTTTCTTTCTTTCTT
>NC_034613.1:91044228-91049631 GCF_900095145.1 Mus pahari
AGAAGAAGGTGTATTCTTTTGCTTTAGGATGAAATGTTCTATGTATATCTCTGTTAGATCCATTTGCTTCATAACTTCTGTTAGTTTTACTGTGTCTCTGTTTAGTTTCTGTTTCCATGATCTGTCCATTGATGAGAAAGGGGTGTTAAAGTCTCCCAGTATTACTGTGTGGGGTGCAACTTGTGGTTTGAGTTTAAATAAAGTTTCTTTTATGAATGTGGGTGCCCTTTCATTTGGAGCATAGATATTCAGACTTGAGAGTTCATCTTGTTAGATTTTTCCTTTGACCAGTATGAAGTGTCTTTCCTTATCCTTTTTGATCAGTTTAGGTTGAAAGTCGATTTTATTTAATATTAGAATGGCTACTTCAGCTTATTTCTTGGGACCATTTGCTTGCAAAATTGTTTTCCAGCCTTTTACTCTGAGTTAGTGCCTGCCTTTTTCACTGAGGTGCATTTCCTGTATGCAGCAAATGCTGGATCCTGTTTATACATCCAGTCTGTTAGTCTATGTCTTTTGGGGGGAATTGAGTCCATTGATATTAAGAGATATTAAGGAAAAGTGATTGTTATTCCCTGTAATTTTTGTTAGAGTTGGAATTATGTTTGTGTGCCTATCTTCTTTTTTGGTTTGTTGAAAGATTACTTTCTTGCTTTTTTAGGGTATAGTTTCCCTCTTTGTGTTAGTCTTTTCCATTTATTATCCTTTGTAGGGCTGGATTTGTGGAAAGATACTGTGTAATTTTGTTTTTGTCACGGAATACTTTGGTTTCTCCATCTATGGCAATTGAGAGTTTGTTGGGTATAGTAGCCTGGGCTGACATTTGTGTTCTCTTAGGGTCTGTATGACATCTGCCCAGGATCGTCTAGCTTTCATAGTCTCTGTTGAGAGGTCTGCTGTAATTCTGATAGGTCTGCCTTTATATGTTACTTGACCTTTTTCCATTACTGCTTTTAATATTCTTTCTTTGTTTAGTGCATTTGGTGTTTTTGCTTATTATGTGTCGGGAGGAATTTCTTTTCTGATCCAGTACTGTAGGCTTCTTCTATGTTCATGGGCATCTCCTTCCTTAGGTTAGGAAGGTTTTCGTCTACAATTTTGTTGATATATACTGGCCCTTTAAGTTGGGAATCTTTACTCTCTTCTATACCTATTATCCTTAGGTTTGATCTTCTCATTGTGTCCTGGATTTCCTGGATCTTTTGAGTTAGGATCTTTTTGCATTTTGTATTTTCTTTGACTGTTGTGTCAGTGTTTTCTGTGATATCTTCTGCACCTGAGATTCTCTCTTCTATCTCTTGCATTCTTTTGGTGGTGACTCATGTTCTCTTTCCTAGGTTTCCTAACTCCAGGGTTGTCTCCCTTTGTGGTTTCTTTATTGTTTCTATTTCTATTTTTAGATCTTGAATGGTTTTGTTTATTTCCTTCACCTGTTTGATTATGTTTTCCTGTAATTCTTTAATGGATTTTTGTCTTTCCTCTTTAAGGGCTTTTAGCTCTTTACCTGTGTTCTCCTGTATTTCGTTAAGGGAGTTATTTATGTCCTTCTTAAATTCCTGTATCATTGTCATGAGAAGTGACTTTAGATCCAAATCTTGCTTTTCTGGTGCAATAGTCTATCCAGGACTTGCTATGGTGGGAGAATTGGGTTCTGATGATGCCAATTAACCTTGGTTTCTGTTGCTTCTGTTCTTACACTTATTCTTACACTTACACTGATTATCTGTAGTGCTCCCTGCACTCGATATATTTGACTGGAGCTTGTCCTTCCTGAAATCTTGGTTGAGTCAGAACTCTTCAGAGTCCAGCTTTCTCTGTGATCCTGTGATCTTGAGATTCTGGGTGTGTCAGATTTCCTGGGAGTAAAGCTGCCTCTGAGACCCTCAGATCCTGGTTTGACCAAGCTCCTGCGATCCTAGGATCCTGTGATCCTGAGATCCTTGGTGTGCTAGAGTGTCTGGGAGTGGAGCCTCCTCTGGGGGCTGTGGGACTGGCCACAGAGTTCATGACCAAGGTAAACAGGCCCAGGTACATTACATTTTAAACAACTTGCATTCACAATACCTAAAACAAGGGAGTTGAAAAAATATAATATGTTGTAGTGAAATATACATTAAATTTCTATGAATATGCAATAATCTCTATCAATACAAAATAGTTTTGAGACAAGACGTTGATTTTTAATTTAAAGATAGATTCAACAATCTACTCTTGATATTATACCCCTTTTTTCTTTTCATTGCCTCTCCCCTCTTTTCACTTAATACTACAAAGGAGAGAAAGAAAAAGCTAAAAAGTGACCCCAAATCTAACCTCTTTTACTTTGACCAAAACCATAAACAATTTGCAACAAACCCCACTAAATGACAACACATCCATAACAGACTGAATGACCCAAAACCCACCCATCCTATGTCTTGAGAATGGGGGCATCATTTCTTTAAAATTTCTCCCTCCTGTCTGGGGTGATAACATCCTTTGGGGGACCCTAAGAAAATTTGAATTGGCCAAGTCCTGGCAGAGCTAGCGGCATCATTTGCTGTCCAGTCTCTGTGTGATGGGAAAGTACAGGGCTTAACTGAAGTCCTGGCTGAAGCAATCTGTGAGGCTGAACCATCTTAGCTAGCTATTTTGAAGTTTTCCTAAATTCATTTAATTTATCTCTGGGCGATCTCGTACCTCCTTCTGTTCTATGAACACTTCCTTTAAAGTGTAGTTAAATCTTTTTACAATTGTTTGACTGGTAGGATTGTAAGATATATCTGTAACATATTTTATGCTTGTATTCTATTAGATACATATATCGGAACATTCTCAGCTTCAATCTGCAAAGGCATCTACAAGACAGCCACCATTTCATATAAATGTACAATTTCAGAATCATCCTTTTCAGAACTTAAGACAGAAGGGCCTAGAAATCCTGAATAGGAAACAATTGTATGATGCATTAATATATGTACATACTTTAAATTTTCAAACTTTCCAAACTGAACACATAAGCTTTTGTATGACATTGCTCTAAGATGGCATCATTAAACATAATATATACTCTTAATTCAACATATTGTCTTTGGTCTAGCAACTGATCCTTGACATATAAGTATCTAGACTGATTTTTTTTTTATATCTATCGTGCCCTTTTAGAATTTTTCTTTTTTTAATTAGAGATTTTCTTCATTTACATTTCAAATGCTATCTCCAAAGTACCCTATAACCACCCCCCCCTGCCCTGCTCCCCAACCCACCCACTCTTGCTTCCTGGCCCTGGAATTCCCCTGTACTGGGGCATATGATCTTTGCGAGACCAAGGGCCTCTCCTCCCATTGATGGCTGACTACATATGCAACTAGAGACACAAGCTGGGGGGGGGGGGTGCTGATTAGTTCATATTGTTGTTCGTCCTATAGGGTTTAAGACCCCTTTAGCTCCTTGGGTACTTTCTCTAGGTCCTTCATTAGAGGCCCTGTGTTCTATCTAATAGATGACTGTGAGCATCCACTTCTGTATTTGCCAGGCACTGGCATAGCCTCACAAGAGACAGCTATATCAGGGTTCCTTCAGCAAAATCTTTCTGGCATACGCAATAGTGTCTGGGTTTGGTGGTTGTATATGGGATGGATTCCCAGATGGAAAATGGTCCTTCCTGGATGTTCCTTCCTTCTTTCTCAGCTCTGAACTTTGTCTCTGTAACCCCTTCCATGGGTATTTTGTTCCCCATTCTAAGAAGGAACTAAGTATCCTTTGTATAAGTATAACTTTGGTCTTCCATTTTCTTGAGTTTCATGTGTTTTACAAATTGTATCTTGGGTATTCTAAGTTTTGAGGATAATATCCACTTATCAGTGAGTGCATATTATGTGTGTTCTTTTGTGACTGGGTTACCTCACTCAGGATGATATCCTCCAGATCCATACATTTGCCTAAAAATGTCATGAATTCATTGTTTTTAATTGCTCAGTAGTACTCCATTGTGTAAATGTACCACATTTTCTGTATCCATTAGAAGAATGAGAATTAATCCATTCTTATCTCCTTGTACAAAAATCAAGTCTAAGTGGATCAAAGAACTCCACATAAAACCAGAGACACTGAAATTTTTAGAGGAGAAAGTGGGGGAAAGCCTCGGATATATGGGCACAGGGGAAAAATTCCTAAACAGAACAGCAATGGCTTGTGTTGTAAGATCAACAATTGACAAATGGGACCTCATACAATTTCAAAGCTTCTGTAAGGCAAAAGACACTGTTAATAATATAAAAAGGCCACCAACAGATTGGAAAAGGATCTTTACCAATCCTAAATCAGATAGGGGACTAATATCCAATATATACAAAGACCTCAGGAAGCTGGACTCCAGAAATTCAAATAACCCTATTAAAAATGGGGTACAGAGCTAAACAAAGAATTCTCAACTGAGGAATACTGAAGGGCTGAGAAGCACCTGAAAAAATGTTCAACGTACTTAATCATCACGGAAATGCAAATCAAAACAACCCTGAGATTCCACCTCATACCAGTCAGAATGGCTAAGATCAAAAATTCAGGTGACAGCAGATGTTGGCGAGGATGTGGAGAAATAGGAACACTCCTCCATTGCTGGTGGGATTGCAAGCTGGTACAACCACTCTGAAAATCAGTCTGGCAGTTCCTCAGAAAATTGGACATAGTACTACCGGAGGATCCAGCAATACCTCTCCTGGGCATATATACCCAGAAGATGTTCAAACTTGTAATAAGGACACATGCTCCACTATGTTCATAGCAGCCTTATTTATAATAGCCAGAAGCTGGAAAGAACCCAGATATCTAGGCCAATTATGTCGATTTATAATTGAAGCCTCTTTGTCTAACATTTCTATGGGCTGTCATTCTGAAATCTTGTCACAAGGTGGCAGTGTAGGCCCCAGATTGGATACCTCTGAAGTTCCTTTATTCTGATTTAAAGAATCCTCTAATCTCTGTTCCACAGCCTAGTTAATCTAGTTATCCAGTTAATCCTAGTTAATCTAGTTATCCAGTTAATCCTAGTTAATCTAGTTATCCTTTCATTATGCAAATACGTTTTATTCTGATTTTTCTTAAAGAGGACATATAAAATTGCAATCATTACCAAATATATTAGTATTTTTATGCTGATAATCAAAACAAAATTATACAAGGTCCAAATACCCTCTGTCATTATGCTTCCAATTGTTTTTTCCAATTTTTATTAGGTATTTACTTCATTTACATTTTAAATGCTATCCCTAAAGTCCCCTATAGGTCCCCCGTTCCCCTACCCACCCACTCCTCCTTCTTGGCCCAGGCCTTCCCCTGTGCTGGGTCATATAAAGTTTGCAAGACCAAGGGGCCTCTATTCCCAGTGATGGCTGATTAGGCCATCTTCTGCTACATATGCAGCTA
>NC_034613.1:91051003-91052396 GCF_900095145.1 Mus pahari
TGTGCCAGCACCATTTGTTGAAAATGCTGTCTTTTTTCCACTGGATGGTTTTAGCTCCATTGTTAAAGATCAAGTGACCATCGGTGTGTGGGTTCATTTCTGGGTCTTCAATTCTATTCCATTGATCTACTTGTCTGTCGCTATACCAGTACCGTGCAATTTTTATCAAAAGTACTCTGTAGTACAGCTTGAGGTCAGGCATGGTCATTCCCCCAGAGATTCTTTTAGCATTGAGAAGAGTTTTTGCTATCCTAGGTTTTTTGTTATTCCTGATGAATTTTCAAATTGCCCTTTCTAACTCCTTGAAGAATTGAGTGGGAATTTTGATGGGGATTGCATAGAATCTGTAGATTGCTTTCGGCAAGATAGCTATTTTCACAATGTTGATCCTGCCAATCCATGAGCATGGGAGATCTTTCCATCTTCTGAGATCTTCTTTGCTTTCTTTCTTCAGAGACTTGAAGTTCTTATCATACAGATCTTTCACTTCCTTAGTTAGAGTCACACCAAGGTATTTTACATTATTGTGAAGGGTGTTGTTTCCCTAATTTCGTTCTCATCCTGTTTATTCTTTGTGTAGAGAAAGGCCATTGATTTGCTTGAGTTAATTTTATACCCAGCTACTGCACTGAAACTGTTTATCAGGTTTAGGAGTTCTCTGGTGGAATTTTTAGGGTCACTTATGNATACTATCATATCATCTGCAAATAGTGATATTTTGACTTCCTTTCCAATTTGGATCCCCTTGATCTCCTTTTGTTGTCGAATTTCTCTGGCTAGGACTTCAAGTACTATATTGAATAGGTAGGGTGAAAGTGGGCAGCCTTGTCTAGTCCCTGATTTTAGTGGGATTGCTTTGAGTTTCACTCCATTTACTTTGATGTTGGCTACTGGTTTGCTGTAGATTGCTTTTATTATGTTTAGGTATGGGCCTTGAATTCCTGATCTTTCTAAGACTTTTTATCATGAATTGGTGTTGGATTTTGTCAAATGCTTTCTTAGCATCTAACAAGATGATCATAGGTTTTTGTCTTTGAGTTTGTTTATATAGTGGATTACATTGATGGATTTCCGTATGTTAAATCATCCCTTCATCCCTGGAATGTTCATGCGCATCTCTTTCTTTAGGCATGGGAAGTTTTCTTCTATAATTTTGTTGAAGATATTTGCTGGCCCTTTAAGTTGATAATCTCCATTCTCATCTACTCCTATTATCTGTAGGTTTGGTCTTCTCATTGTATCCTGGATTTCCTGGATGTTTTGAGTTAGGATCTTTGCATTTTGCTTTTTTTTTTTTTGATTGTTGTGCCCATGTTCCCTATGGAATCTTCTGCACCTGAGATTCTCTCTTCCATCTCTTGTATTCTGTTGCTGATGCTTGCATCTATAGTTC
>NC_034613.1:91052886-91056184 GCF_900095145.1 Mus pahari
GTTATTCTGGGATCTTGTTGTCCTACGATCCTGGGCGTGTTACAGTGGAAATGGTGTCTCCTTTGAAGACCGTGGGGTTGTCTGGTCTGTTAGAAACCAAGGTAAACCTGAAGTGATTAAAAGGAACCTGAGCCTCTGGTCAGGAAAGGCTCTGGTGTCCTTGTTCCTGCTGTCACAGGCCCGTCACTATTGGATTGGAGCAGAAGTCGTGTTCCCCTCACCAGTGATCCTAAGATCGCGTGGACAGTCCTCTAGGGACTGTGGGGGTGTCCACCCACTCCGCACCCTAGGTGATCCGATGCTGGCACAGACTGCAAGGGGCTTGTGCCCCTGGTCAGGCCGGTTCTCTGCTGCCCTAGTGCTGTCTCAGGTCCCATGCGCAATTGGATTGGTCCAAATGTTGTGTTCCACTCACCAGTGATCCTAAGATCGTGTGGGCAGTCTTCTAGGGACCATGGGGGTGTCTGCCCACTCTGTGCCCTAGGTGACCAGGTGCTGGCACAGACCAGAAAGGATTTGTGCCGCTTTCAATTTTTTAAAAGAATTATTTATTTATTTTACGTATATGATTACACTGTAGCTGTCTTCAGACACACCAGAAGAGGGCATCAGATCCCATTACAGATTGTTTTGAGCCACCATGTAGTTGCTGGGAACTGGACTCAGGACCTCTGGGAGAACAGCCAGTGCTCTTAACCGCTGAGTCATCTCTCCAGCCCATGCTTTCCATTTTCTAACACAGAAAGTATTTTGTTTTTAGTCTCTCTAACTCTCCTTCCTTCAGGGACTTTACCTTTCATGGACTTTTACAAAACAGCTTATTTCCCTTTCACTCTCCTTCTTTTAGGAGAGTGAAAGACTTTATGTGCATTTATAGACCATTTTTTTTATTTCTCTCTCTTCTTCCTTCAGAGACTTTACTTTTTATATCTAAACTCAGTATTTCTTTCTAATAACTGTCTATTTTCAGTTTCTTTACTTTATTTAGCATCTATGCACTTCTCAAAACATTTTTATTTCTTTCCTTTCTTCTTCCTTTGGATACTGCACTTTCTATTTTACTTATTTCTCTTTCACCACTTCCAAACTCCCTCTGCACTTAATTTCCTCTAAACTCTGTTTGCTGGGGATTGCCAATTTCAAGCATACATTACCAGTTCCATTTGAGTTTTCCAGTCTGGGTTTGGATTTCTTCTGTGTGCTGTGCCTGGTGCTCATCTTAGCACATGGCACGAGCTGCTGGTTCTGCTGGATTTGGGTTTCATTTCTAGCATGCACACAATGACTCACAACCATCTGAAACTCCAGTTCCAGGGGATCTGACTCCCTAATCTGGCCACGATGGGCACCAGGCATATACATGGTATACCAGGCACATACATGGTGCATAGACATACAAGCCGGCAAAGCAATTCATACACACAAAGTGTTAAGTTTTAAAGCGTGTTCCACATCAGTGAAACATAGATTAAAATATTCTGAGATTTCATGTTGTCCCAGTCAAATTGACTAAGACAATGAAAACAATTGCCAACAAGTACTGATGAGGATGTGGGAAAGGGGGAACTCCCATTAACTGTTGATGGTATTACAAACTGGTACAGTCAATGTGGGAAATTATTAAACAGATAAAAGTAGATTTACCATATGACACAGCTAACTCTATATTACTCCTTGGCATATGCCCAAAGGACCAAATCCTTGCTCAACCATCTTCATTGCTGCTCTATTCAGAGTAGTTAGGAAATGAAAATGACCTAAATATCCTTCAACAGATGAATGGATAATGAAAATGTAGTACATATACATAATAGACTAGTATTCTTCTGTAAAGAAAAATAAAGTAATGGAATTTTATAGGTAAATGGATGGAACTAGAAAATACTATACCAAATGAGGTAATCCAGACCCAGAAAGACATTTGCTTTAGATGTTAGTATATAACCTGACATAATCACAGAACTAGGGAAAATAAAAGGGGACCAAGAGGAGGTCAGGGGTACTAAAATGACTTCTTGCTACTACTATAATTGAATGTTAAAAAAATTCTTCTAGTCACTATATGGTATATGGACCCCAAGATTATTTTTGTCTTTTAGAGTTATGGTTGTTTGAGATGGTCTCACTAGGTAGCCAAGGCTGGCCTGAAACTATGTACAGATATATACCTGCCTTTGTACCCTAAGTACTGGGATTAAACCTGTGTGGTATCAAATCTGGCTGGACCCCAAGATTCTTATTTGATTGGGCAAGTCTGCACAGTGATGTTGCCACTGTTGACCATACTTTTTGAGTCTATTTTTAATGTCTTACCAGCATGCATTATATATATCAATTGATGATAAGTACATAAATGGAGTAATTTGATGAACTAAACCATTTATATTTGTGAAATTATCATCATAGTTATACAAAACGCCTGTTAGCTTATTTCTCTCAACTATTTCCTGGTGCAAGTAAGTAACTATTCTAGCCTTTGTTGGCATACTATATATGTGCATGTGAATATTTTACATAATATACAGTTATTTGGTAGACATATTTTTTAGTTTATATAAATGTTGTGTTTGTTGTTATAAAAGGGACTACCCCTTTTATAAGGCCCTTCTATGTGGCTGTATGTGTATTTACAGCATCTACCACCCATACCTATCCACACACCAAGTGATGGCAAATTATCCTAGACTCTCAACACTACCAAAAAAAAAAATGACATACATCCCCGGCAATGGGCAAAAAGACACATTGTTGGTGTTGTTCTTCTTATATCAGTCAGGGGCAGAACAGATGGCAGTCCTTTGTTCATCCTAGCTTGATGCCTGGCTTGGTGACTGTGGTGGTCTGAATATGTGGTGGTCCAGGGAGTGGCATTATTAGAAGGTGGGACCTTCTTGGAGTAGGTGTAGTCTTGTTGGGGGAAGTATGCCACTGTATGGGTGTGCTTTAAGACCCTCTTCCTAGCTGCCTGGAAGTCAGTCTTCTCCTGGTTTCCTTAAGAACAAGATGTAGAACTCTTAGATCCTTCTCCAACACCATGTCTGCCTGCATTGTTGGTATTCTGTCTGGACGCAACCCTCACAGTTACCTAGCAACGGCCAGGTAGGCGTGGCCTTACTATAAAAGGGGCTGCTTGCCCTCTCCTCTCTCTTGCTTTCTTACTCTTACTGCTCTCTCTTGTCTCTTGCCTCCTTACTTCCCCTCTTTCCCTTCTTCCATGTCTCCACGTCTTGTCATGGCCAGCCTCTACTTCCCTTTCCGTCTCATCTCCTCCTCCTCCTCCTCCTCCTCCTCCTCCTCC
>NC_034613.1:91056469-91059627 GCF_900095145.1 Mus pahari
TGGTTTTTCGAGACAGGGTTTCTCTGTATAGCCCTAGCTGTCCTGGAAATCACTTTGTAGACCAGGCTGGCCTCGAACTCAGAAATCTGCCTGCCCCTGCCTCCCGAGTGCTGGGATTAAAGGCGTGCGCGCCACCATGCCCGGCTCATAGAACATATCCTTATATTTCTTTATCTTTTTTATAATCACAACATCGGTGCCCTGCGACTCGGATCTAGAAACTCTGCAAGATTGCCTCCCACCTCAGCGACCACACTAGATCCATGCTCGCTAGCCCAGAGCTGGTAAGCCCCCATCCCCACTGGTCAGAGTGACCATCCGCATGGTCCCTGAGAAGATTTCTTGAGCTCAGAGTTACCCCTGAGCCGCCCTGACCCTCGTTTTAAGACTCTTTCACTTGGGTGAGATTTCCCTCTCCTTGGAGACAGTTTCTTTCTCATGGTTGAGAATTCCAGGCCGGGCCTGAACAACTGCTCTCTGGCTCAGCAGCACGGAGCATTAGACTTTATAACCCCCACGTGTCTTGCCCTTGGGTCAGTCTGCTATGGACCTGTAGCTTAGACTTTTCTCTCCCCACCCCCTCTCATTTGCGGCCTGCTGGTTCAGCAGGTTTGCCCTAGAAGCAAGTTTGGCTCTGCCCCTTGCCAGAGACCCTACTTGCTGCCCTTCCTGCTATGCAATCAGTTCTGAAAAGTGGGTCCCCACCCCTTGCATCCTGCCAGAGGTCCTGTCTGTTAAAACTTGTTTCCCCACGTGCACGCGACCACCTGCACACTTTCTCATGCGTGAAGGGCTTGGCTGCCCACTCCTGCTGCAAGAGAGCTCCCCCAGGAGCTGCTGCCACCCAGCCTCTGCCATGTGGGCTATGTCGTTGATAAGGGCCCAAGCCCTTACCTATCCATGCCCTCACACCCCTGGCCTGGTCTCATGGCCTGCGTGCTGAGTTTGTGTCACAGGACAACTCATTTTCTCTGAATACAATCTTATGCCACTGCTGCCAGCTTTCTTATTCTAGTCCTAGCTGAATGTTTCTTTGCTAATACAAAATATACTTTCCTCTACCTACACAACCTGTCAAAGTTACCTAAGGTTTTCATTCCTATCTTGTCTTTACGACTGCTATTAAATTCTATTCAGTTATAACCAATCTATATAGCACCCAATCCTGTCAGAAGTTTGTTAGTTATTAAGAACTTCCTGTCAGAAGTTTGTTAGTTTACGACAGACAGAATTTCCAAAAGCTTCTAACAGTTTCTCCCATGAAGTCTAAGAAGATATGGACACAGCTACAGGATGCTGCCTGGATTGTGATATGATAATCACTAAAATATGCAGTGGACAAAACCAGATAGATACTCTGAGTCAAATGACTTGGCTAAACCAAGGTAACCCATTTCTCATGTCACGTGTACTCATTCCACAGAGGAAAAAGCCCTGCATCTTCTGCACTTGAAAGCCAGACTGACAGCCCAAGTTGCCATGGAGACCACGGGAACTGTTGACTGGTAGACTCTGTCATTTTTTAAAAAAATAATTGGTAGATTTTTGTTTATTTCTCAGACTTCTGACTACATTGACAGCTAGCTAAATGTTCACAGATGTAATCTGTTACCTCATTACCCAAACTCTGTTTCCATTAATTGCTTCATATTTCCCCTTCTTGCTATGCCACTGTCCTAACATTATCTGAGTTCTTATAAATTTGCCTAACTCTAATAAAACATTCCACTATACGATCCAACTTTTTAATCCTGTTCCTTTTGCTTCACAAAAGCCTCATCTTAAAAACTGTTCATGTCGTTAACTCATGTTATCTCTTTTACAAACTTATAAGCTACAGGAAACCCACTCAGATCCACCTCTCATGGACCAAAAAGGCTCCATCCAGATAAGTACACCAGACTAACTTATTCCAGAGGGTGGGATGTACATCTGGGTTTCAAATGTACATCCTAAGAAAACATTTTTCTTTCTCTCATATGTACTTAATCTTCTTTTCTACCTATAATAATGTGTTTCCACATCTTGTCAAGTTGAGGTGCTTATTACATCCAGGACAGCTCCAGAGAGGCCACCTCCAGATGCTCCAGTCTCCTCTCAGACACTGACGCTTCTTACTGGACCTGTTCCCTCTGACCTATCCTCAGATGGCTCCACAGACCCTGAACAGCAAGGAAACAGCCAACTCTCCTAAGAATGGATAAACATCCCCCATACCCTCTGGTTTCCCCAGAGACGTGTCTCCCCAATGTCAGCATGAAGCAGCCAGATATCAAGAAGACTCTAGTCCTGCTTCGCCATCACCTCTTTCTAATTTTTTTCCTTTTTTAAAAAAAAATTATTAGATATTTTCTTCATTTACATTTCAAATGCTATCACCAAAGTCCCCTATACCCTCCCCCTCTGCTCCCCTGAACACTCACTCCCCCTTTTGGGCCCTGGCATTCCCCTGTACTGAGGCATATAAAGTTTATAAGACCAAGGGGCCTCTCTTCCCAATGATGGCCAATTAGGCCATCTTCTGCCACAAGGGGCCCTGTGTTCCATCCAATAAGTGACTGTGAACATACACTACTGTATTTGCCAGGCACTGCATAGCCTCACAAGAGACAGCTATATCAGGGTCCTTTCACAAAAAACTTGCTGGCATATGCTATAGTGTCTGCATTTGGTGGCTGATTATGGGATGGATCCCCGGATGGGTCAGTCTCTGAATGGACCATCCTTTCATCTCAGCACCAAACTTTGTCTCTGTAACTTTTTCCACAGTTATTTTGTTCGCTATTCTAAGGAGGAATGAAGTATCCATGTGTTGGTCTTCCTCCTTGTTTTTCTTGCATTTTACATATTTTATCTTGGGTATTCTAAGTTTCTGGGCTACTGTTCATGTATCAATGAGTGCATATCAAGTGAGTTCTTTTGTGACTGGGTTACCTCACTCAGGATGATATCCTCCTCTAGATTCATCCATTTTCCTAAGAATTTCATAAATTCATTGTTTTTAATAGCTGAGTAGTACTCCATTGCGTAAATGTACCACATTTTCTGTATCCATTCCTCTACTGAGGGACATCTGGGTTCTTTCCAGCTTCTGGCTATTATAAATAAGGCTGCTATGAACATAGTGGAGCATGTGTTCTTATTACCAGTTGGAACAT
>NC_034613.1:91059638-91073742 GCF_900095145.1 Mus pahari
AGATATTGTGTGAATTTGGTTTTGTCATGGAATACTTTGGTTTCTCCATCTATGGTAATTGAGAGTTTTGCTGGGTATAGTAGCCTCGGCTGGCATTTGTGTTCTCTTAGGGTCTGCATAACATCTGTCCAGGATCTTCTGTCTTTCATATACTCTGGTGAGAAGTCTGGTGTAATTCTAATAGGCCTGCCTTTATATGTTACTTGACCTTTTTCCCTTACTGCTTTAAATATTCTATGTTTATTTAGTGCATTTGTTGTTCTATTGTTTGCTTTTTTAATTAAACTAAAATGGGAGAATGGACTCCACTTCCATAGCTACCTGGCAACAGCCAGGTATGCTCCTCCCCACAGTTACCTGGCAACAGCCAGGTAGGCCTGGCCAACTCTAAAAGGGGCTACTTTCCCCCCTTGCCCTCTTCCTCCTCCTCCTCCTCCGCTCCCTTGCCTCTTCCCCCCTTACTCCCATTCTCTCCCCATTCATTTCCCCACCTCTCTCCATGTGGTCATTGCCAACCTCTATTTCTCTACTCTATCCCCCCCTCTCTCTCTGCCCCTCCTACTTTCTTAACTCCCCTCCACATGCCCTAAATAAACTATATTCTATGCCATACCATCGTGTGGCTGGGCCCTCAGGGGAAAGGGATGCCTTGGCATGGGCCTGCTGAGACATCCCCTTCTCCCATACCTCACAACACCCCCATAGAACATATTCTTATATTTCTTTATCTTTTTATAATCACAACTTACATGCTCCCATGCTTCCTGCTATGATGATAATGGACTGTCCATCAACAGCTGAAACACTCAGGAGATCAGGCTGTGTACCTCTCCTGAGTACCAGAATTGTACTGGCCCTGGTAGAGGGAGGAAAGTGAGCCAGCCCCGAGGACTAGAATGAGGGAGAGTTGGTCCTGCCACTCATCTGCCATGAAGTGTTGTGGGTGCAGGAGTGATGTCCTCCTCCCTTCGCTCCTCACTACCCGTCACAGTCAGTAGAGCTGACCCCAAGGGCATGAGAGCAGAAGAACTGGCCCTGCCCCCTCACTGGCTATAGCACTTTGAGAGAACATGCCCTGTACCTCTCGTGGGCAACACAGTAGAGCTGGCCGTGATGGCGAAGTGAGCCAGCTCCAACAGCGAAAGAGGGACAGCTGGCCCAGCCACCACCAAGCTGCAGCACTTGGGAGAGTAGGTCCTGTGCCATGAGTGGGCAGCACAGTCGAGCTGGCTCTGGAAGTATGGGTGAGAGGGCATGAGTGCCTGTGAGCTGGCCCTGCCTCCTGCTGATGGAAGCCCCGGAGTACTGGGGAGCTCATCCTGGTGGTGCAGGTAAGGAAGAGCCAACAGGCTGATCATTTTTGTCATAGCTGGGTAGGACTATTGGTTGATTCTCTCTTTTTGGTAACTTCTGGTAGTATGAAAGCTAGTTTTTAATGGAAGAAGATTTCTGGTTAGATCCAGCTCAGGTCCTCTGGGTTTTGTTGTGTCTAAATTGTGTGGTATTTAGCAATGGGGATTTGCCTTCCCTCTGCAGGATTAAGTGAGAGTCAACCAAGAGCAACAGCAATAGTCTGTAATATTTTGTGAGTCTCTTGGACAACTTCGACCAACAAAAAGGGACTTTGGTGTATCTGGTATTGGGGTTTTTGTTAGTTTATGGTACTTCGGGGGAGCATTGCCTGCCCAAATAGGAAAATGTCATTTAAACTATATATGTATATCCAGACTTATATGTATCGTAACTAATTTGGGTGACTAGATAATTATATCTTATGACTTTCAGATATTCTAACTGTTGTTTTATTCTTTTTCTTCCTTCTGCTGTACTTATCTCCCAGTCCCCAATTAAAGTCCCCTCAATTTTCTTATTTCCTTGTTCCTATCACTTGTATTTTGCCATTACCCTCTCTAGAACTTCTTGTCTGGCCCCATGGTCCTTTTATACTTTCCTATTTTCTATTGTTACTTCATATTTTGTACTCACATCTGAGAATTTGGAGCTAGGAAGCCCAGAGGAAAGAGTATTTGTCTTTCTAGATCTGTGTCATATCACTCAATGCCATCTTTTCTAGTTCCATCTATTTACCTGAAAATTTTATGACTTTATTTCTTTACAGATATATATATATATATATATATATATATATATATATATATATATATATACCCATAATAGTATTATGTTCCGATCATCTCTTGAAGGACATTTAGGTTGTTTCCATTCCCTAGCTATTGTGGATAGTGCAGAGATGAACATGGCTGAGCAAGTACCTGTGAAATAGGATGCTGAATCTTTTGTCCACATGCTGAGGTGCTGAGGAGTTACCACTCCTCCATAACTGAGTGATATGGTAGATTTATTTTTAACTTTTGAGGAGAAAATACACTTTGTATTCTCTTTCTATGATAAGTAAGTATGAGTCACGCGTGATGTCCTTATCCCGGCACCTAAAAAATAGGACAATCTGAAAATTAAGGGCATCATGGGCTATATAGCAACATTTTGTCCTAAACAAAAGGAAGTCCCTAGGATCAGAGACTTTGCAAATAATGAAAAACGAACGTTCTGTTTTAGAGTTTGAAATGTCATATGTTAAAACTACCACAGTAACAGTAACTAATGAATTTGAATAATATACTTTAAGACTATTCAAATATACTGTTTCTCCTAATTTTTGCTTTAATCAGAGAATCTTGCCATTGGCATTTATTATTATGATGTTCACATGATGTTTTTCCTAATTCTTCCCACATTTAGTTATTAAAATTCTTTGGCAAGGAAAAATTCTTTCTTTCTTTCTTTCTTTCTTTCTTTCTTTCTTTCTTTCTTTCTTTCTTTCTTTCTCTCTCTCTCTCTCTCTCTCTCTCTCTCTCTATATATATATATATATATATATATATATATATATATATTGGTATTTTCCTGCATTTACATCTCTGTGAGGGTGTAGTGGCTATTCCCGGTTGTCAACTTGACTATATTTGGAATGAACTACAATCCAGAATTGGAAGGCTCACCAGTGAACCTAATCTGGAGGCTGGGAGATAGAAGTTTCTGATCTGGATCTTGGTATGGAGATCTTGAGGCATAGTGGCTATGGATTCCAGAAGATTAAGACAGGGAGATCTCTGAGCTCAAGGTCATCTGGGATTAAAGGTGTGGTGGCACACACCTTTAATCTGGGCTACACCTTCTGCTGGGGACCATATAAGGACATTGGAAGAAGGGAGTCTGGTTCTCGCTCTTTCGCCTTCTTGCCATGTGGGATTAAGCAACTGCTAGATCCTTGGACTTCCATTCACAGCTATTACTGAACCATTGTTGGGAATTGGACTGCAGACTGTAAGTCATCAATAAATTCCTTTACTATATAGAGCATATCCACAAGTTCTGTGACTCTAGAGAACCCTGACTAATACAGAGGTTGTCAGATAACCTAGAGCTATAGTTACAGTTGTGAGCTGCCATGTGGCTGCTGGGAATTGAATCCAGGTACTCTGGAAGAGCCTCCAGGCTCTTACCCTCTGAACCATCTCTCCAGGGCTTCAGGCTGTCTATTATGTATCCACATCTCTGTACAATTTTTAACCTGCTTGCTTATTAGATTTTATGAGTATACTAAAATTTTCAAACAGTTTGTTAGCTTAGGTTTTTTTCATGACAGTAAGCTCATAGGCAGTGACTTTAGCTGCAAGCTCTCTGTGTTTCCATTTGCACACACATTTACACAATATCTGTGAATATTTAGGCCATATATTTTTATACTTTCTTTATCCCTTAAGATAAATTTTTTGACACATTATTACTTTGAACTCTTTAGTGGCTCCCATTCCCTCTGATGAAATTATAAACTCCTGACACAGTTTGCAAAGCATTAGTGGAAGTGACCATAGCCAGTTTCTCCAGCCTCACCAGAGACCATCTAGCAAGGGCTTCCCTGAGTTCCACTATTCAAAATGACTTGTCTCCTTTGCTCTGTGCCCAAAGACTTGAGATCTAACATACCACCCAACTACAGATTCTCCTTAATCTCTTTTGCATCACTCACGTCTTTCTACCCTATTCCCCTTGGCCATATTCTTCTCCTCTTTAAACGATAGATATAGGAATGAATAGAACTCTCTTTCAAGTGTTTATCTCATATTCAACTACTATTTCAACATTAACAAGCTTATTCATGAAGTTAAATTTTTACATATGGCATACATTTACTTGAAGACCTAAGGGGAAATGTCCCAGAGCACACTTCAAAAGTGGAGTTGTAGCACTACAAATGTGGCTTGCTCAGTGCACATACAGATAACCTGTCATGCCCACAGATGCAAAAAATCCTTAATAAAATACTTGGAATCAAAATTTAAGAGTACATAAAAGATCTGCCCCTAATCAATTTGACTTCATTCCAAGCATGTGGGGATGGTTCAACATATATAAATTAATTAGTATCATCCATCACACAGAAGTAAAATCAGCCTAGTTTTCCATCAACTGATGAATGGATAATGAAAATGTGGTGCATAGATAGTGGAATACATCAGTCATGAAAAATGGAGAAGAAGAAGAATGGGGGTAGAAGTGTCTAAATAGAAAAGGTGGTGGAAAGATAGCAAAGAGGAGTAGAAAGGAGAGGGGGTAATAAAAACTAAGGATATGTGAAAAAGCCATATGGAAACCTAGTATTTAATAAGCTTATTAAAAACCAATATAAAGATGATGTGAATGGAGATACTTATCAAGGAGGGATAATGCTCCTACCGAACTATAGGCTATTAAATAAAAACTCCAGTGCCATGTGGGGGTGGCTCTCTATAAGTTTGGTCTAGGAATCCCCAAAGCTGCTCCCCCAATACCCAATATATAGGCTATTGCAATTGTTCTTGGTTGCTCACTAGAACTTGATGGTAAGACCCCGCTGTTGAAGACACTACAGATGTTGGTCACGGATCATAGAGGAATCAACCTGTGGAGATGAACTGGAAGCTTCCTCCATGCCGACTAATCTTCATGGTCACAGAAGATGCTGTGCAGGTGTTGGGAGGGAAAAGACCATCAACAGTTTTAGTCAGCTGCTCTACAATAATAACCTGCTAGACATGATATACCCTTTAGTGCAACAGTGACATGGCTATTATGAGAGTAACTTAAACCACTTTCTGATTGGATTTGACTCCCACTTTAAAGGAAAGAACTTGTGCCTAGTTATGTAAACCCAGAGATTGAGGTCAAGAGTGTGAGGTCAATGACTCATAAATACACATATTTATATGATGGAGTAAAATATTCACAACTGGCAGAATTTTGTGAAAAATACATGATCATACTTTTTGCTTGAAAGGCAAGATGCTCAAATATACAATTTTGTCCTGATTCATGGGCTATAGCAAATGCTTTGTAATATGATCAGGAACTTGGAAGGATTATGATTGGGAAATTAGTGAGAAAGATATTTATGACAGAAATATGTAGCTAGATCTCTCAAAATGGAAAGGCTGTGAACATACATGTGTCCTTCATAAATAAACGAAGTTGACCTCAAGCAAAGGAAGAGTTCAATAATCAAATAGATACGATACCCCATCTGTGGATTTCTACATGGACTTCTACACACCAAGGCTGACCTAATATGGTGGTTTGAATGACAAACATCTCCCTAGGATCAGAGTATTTAAATTATTGGCCCCCAGTTGGTGACAAAATTTGGAGAGGTTTAGGAGGTGCAGACTTGCTGAAGGAAGTAGGCTACAGAGAGAGTAGGCTTTGAGAATTCATAGCCTTGCCCTATTCCCAGGTTTCATTCTCTGAGTCATGTTTTCTGTTAAGAATGTGGTCTCTCAGCTTCCTCCTGCTACTGTCTGCTGCCATGCTTTCCCTGCCATGATGGACTCTTCTCCTTCTAGAACCATAAGCCAAAATCAACTCCTTCTTACAAAAGGAACTTTTGGTCATGAAATTTTATCATAGCAACAGAAAAAAAAATCCTAACATACCTGGCCACTGCTGCTGCTGAGTGCTAAGGTTGTCTATTTCAGAAAATAACACTGAGCCCCCAATGTGCTATCATCCCCTCAGGTGACCAGCCTGTGATTTTGTGGAAGTTGGCTATATTGGGCACTTACATTATGAAAGTTCAGTGCTCTATCATTATGGCAATATATATGTTTATTCCAGATATAAATTTTCCTATCTTACATGAAATTCTGTCAAAACTACCATCCATGAACCTACAGAGTCCCTTATTGACAATCATAGTATCCCAGAAAGCGTTGTTTCTGACAATTAACTTAATTCACAGTAAAAGTAGCACAGCAATAGGACTGATGTTCATGGAATTCGTTCTAACCATGTTCTCTACCATGCCAAAGCAATTAGCTTTAGAATGTGCCAGCATTACTTTTACTAAAAATTAAAATATAATTATAGAATTTGCCCACTTCCCTTCCTTCCTGCAACCTCTCCCAGAAACCCCTGCTCCTCCTCAAATTCATGGTCACCCAATTATTATTGTTATATGTGTATATGCATTCCTAAATATATAAATACAACCTGCTGAAGTACATTTAGTGATATATATATATGTATATTCATGCATATATATACATATATGTACATATATATGTGTGTATGTGTGGTGTGTGCATATGTGGTGTGTGTGTGTGTGTGTGTGTGTGTGTGTGTGTGTGTGTGTGTGTGTGTGATTTCAGGGCTGACCATCATTATTGAATAATTATTTAGGTGGCTCCTTTTAGGGGAAGACTAATTCTTCTCCTCTCAGCAATCTTTAATTGTCTATACATCTTCACCTAGGGGTACATGTCCCATAGATTTCTCCCATCCACCTAAGCCTGTCCACTGCTGTTGACATTGTTCAGGTCTTGTTTGTAGCTGTATTGTTAATGTTTCATGGATGTGGCTTCCCTGTCATTTCTAAGAGACACAATCTCTGTTCCTCTGGTTCTTAAACTCCTTCCACTGATTCTCCATCAATGTTCCCCAAGAGTCTTATATGCAAAGGTTATGCTGTAGATTTATAAGTTCAAGCTGGGCACCCCCATGTCAGTTGTTCTCTGCATTTTGGTCAGCTGTAGATTTCTGTAATGGTCTCTCTCTGCTATTTGTGCATTTGTGGTAAGGAGTCTGAGCTACAGTTATCTGTGGGTATGAGGATAAATGTTTAGGTTGCAGTTAGAAATTATGCTATCTCGTGACGTGTTGTTAATAGGTCCTCCTCAAGGATTATGACCTCACTAAGTCCCAAGGAAATAGCTGGGTTTACAATATCAGGTACAATTTCACTCTTATCCAGTGGGCCTTGCGTCCAACTAACATCTGGTGATTACTGCCAAGATATGAATATCATTATTATACCTTGAGCAATATCTTGTCATGATGGTCATTGTTGTTGCTTCATTGACATAGCAGTTGTATAGGACTATTGATTGTTTCCCTCCCTTGAAAACTTGCATAGCACCTTTTGGGTACTATGAAAGCTAATATTTAGGAAGGAGGCTTTAGGTGAAATCCAACTTGAATATTCTGAATCCTGTATCTAAACTGCAGGATATCTTCATCAGAAGGACTTTACCTTCAATCTCTGGTAAGCAACTTAAGGTAACAACAGCAACAATAGCTTATGTTGTTTTGGGAGTCTCTTGAATTCCCCTGACAAACAACTCATAAGAGTATCATGCCTAGTACTGGGGTTTTTCTTAGCTTGTTATGGCTCCTTGGGGGAAGTATTGTCAGGCCAAGTGGCATAACTTAAACAATATGTGCATATGTATATACATATATTTTTATGCATTGTAGGTACTTTTAATAAATAAAATAGTATGATTTTTATGTATTCTTCAAATATCCTTAGCAATACATATTTTCTCCTTCTCTCCCTATTTTTATGTATTTCCCTCCTTCCCCTCTTCCCAATTAAAACTCTTCCCAACATTTTTCCCATTTCACTCATATATCATTTTCCCCCTCTAGTGTTCTTGAAGAATGACCTTTTAAAAGATACAGTTATAGCACAAACTGGGTGACAATAACTAGGAGTGTTAGGGTCAGTATATTTCACTAGTTCTCCTGTAGCCAGGAGATAACAATAGAATGGCTCCACTCAGCATAACCCCTGTTGGGCCACTAGCAAAAATGTTTCCATTCTGTTCCCATGATGTTATGCTCTGCTGGCCTTTAAGTCTTGGTTCCAGAAAGGAATCAAGAAGCATCCCTTTGTGCTGCAAGCTAAGATTTCTCCTTGACCAACTTAGATTTCTGGTGCACATAAGTTAAGAAAGGAATCATAACTTTAGAAGAGGTTATTGATCCATATTGCTAAATATAAGTAAGTCCACTTCTGCAGAATGGAGATAAGGGTGAGTATGTCTGGAGTGTAGAAGATCCTTTAGGGCATCTCTTGATATTGCAGTGTTCTATGGTTAAGGTCAGTAGGAAACTACAGCAATCCAGACAAGATGATAAATGGTCCAGACACTTTAGGAATGAAGGTGTGAGTAACCCCTCTAATTTAAGAATCAAGACTTGCTGAGTTACTTTCTGAGTGTATATCACTTCTTGATATACACTCAGAACAGATAAAGAATATGTTTGTGCATATTTGCACATGTAACATATATACACACACATGTATGTATATAGTAGATATTTGTGCTTCTCTTACATTCTGTTATCAATTACCACACCAACTGAAAGAGTGTCAGTAGTTAAATATTGATAAAAATATAGTATTTTCAAGTTATAGAATATTAAAATCCTTCAGCATTTCTCAAATAACTTTATCATCTGCTCTGGGGAAAGAATACTATATCCTCATTTGCATATGGGAAAGTTAAGTCACATTAGAAAAAGTTATGATCTTGCTATTGTCTTCATTTGAAAGTTAAGGATGGCACAAAATGTGGTTGGATGGCAAATTGAGGAGGAGTGGACTTGTGACCATAAATCTTGGTTATCATCTTGATTGGATATAAAATCAACTGAGAGCATTAGCTCTGGGTGAGTCTAGGAAAGTATTTCCTGAAAGGATTAACTGAGAAAGAAGACTCTCCCTCAGAGTGGGCAACATCTTCATGAAATGGCCCAGACATAAAAACATCTGAGTGCCTTCTCTCTGGTGACTGTACCTAACTCTGCTGCCAACAACCATTCTATGCTTACATCAAAATCCAGGATCCTTGGATTCTATTCAGTGTGAACTCAATACAGCAACTCTTCAGGAATCTCCCAGGCTTTCAAAATAAGATTGGTACTTTCAGGACATCCAGCTTTATGGACCAAAGAGCTATCAGATTTTCAGTTTCTCCAGCATGCTGGTGGCTGTGGCCAGGCTGCCCAGCCCCTATTGGTTGTAAGCTATTCTTGTAACATACAAGAAAGAATGTAAATTGTAAACAGTTACAATGTAACCCCTTTTAATAGAAAATATACACTCAGTTCTGTTGCACTTGGGAACTCTCTAATATATACTACACGACACTTCACTAAACTGTTCCCTAAACCTGTCTGTGCAACAGAATCACCAGAGACTTTCTAGGACCCAAGTTCTAGGAATTTTGAATCCAAAGTTTAGGGATGGAAACTAATCATTTCTCTTTCAGTAAGCTTTCCTCATGATTTTACTACACACTCCATGTAGAGAACAAGATTTATGATGTGCACAAATGCCGCCACCTCTGTGGATTCTTTTTTATTTTCATTACTGAAGATTGCACATGATAGACAAATGCTTTATGTTAAACTACATCTCCCAGATCCTCTGAATTCATACCAGATTCCTAGAGATGTAAATCTGGTCTCTTTCCTATGATTAAAGGACATTTTGTCCTCACTCTCTCATTGTTTATAACATGCTGTTCTGTAATCCCTCCTTTTATGTACTTCTCTCCCAATCTACCATTCATTCCTTGAGGACTCAGACTGTATCTTTAATTCCTGAATCCCTGTGTTCTAAAGGAACATATGCTCCATACTTCTTAACAGACTGATAAGTAAATTATTTCGGGAGCCAAGAACACATCAAGTCTGTGGAGACAGAGTTCTTGGAATTAAATGTCCTCACTTACCAGGCAGTGAGTGCCTCATTTGTTTTTAACATCACTGGTTTATAAGTATCTCAAACTTAACATAGTCAAAAAGAGGACCCAAGACATTTCTCCAGGAACTATATCCTGTTTTGCTTTTTCCATCTGTTTATGTGACAGTTTCACAGGCTCATTTGACAGTTTCACATGCTCATTGCTTTCATCAAATTTAGTCTACTAGTATAATTCATTTTTCTTTATTTAATCTATCTCTATTTATCTGATGTTCTCATTGAAATCACTGCTTCCATTAGGATCCAGACTCTCTTACAACATGCCTAATGTAGAAAGAGAACTTGAGGAAGCACTTGTCAAATACTTTTTGTTTTCATGGGCAACCACAATTATGCAATGTGGAGAGAAACAGACTTTGGAGCACTCAATCCTAAAGAGGATATCTTTATAAATTGTTCCCCTCAAATCTAGGGGATCTATGCCAAAGATGAGGCTGAAAAATCTTAAGAGCCAGTTTTGATGAATAACTCCAAGGAAATCGTGTCCTTCAGATGCAACAGGTCATATGCACCTTTGAACTCACTGAGACTGTGGCAGCATGCACGATAAGTCCTGCTCCTCCCTCTAACCAAGAAGTTGTCTACAGATTAGAACCTGCTTGCAAGGGAAAATTTAAGTCTTTGAGTGGAGTCTCACTGGGTATATTAATCACACGCAGGGTAAGAATACAAGCTCAGGAATAGTTGTGCAGCACAAAATGAACTCAACAGAGTTTTGGTAGACGTTTTTGTCTCATTTTTGCTTTTCTTAGGCATACTTTTTGGTATCATTGCACTTTTGCTTGTGTAATTGGTTTTTATTTTGATAGTTTTATGAATGTGTGTTTCTTCTTTTTAAAAAAATTAATTTGCGTATCTTTCCTGCCAGGGGAGAGCTTGCCTCCAGGAAGTGTCTGAAACCAGGACTCAGGTGAGATCACCATTTTCTCTCCAGTGACTCTCTAAAGCAGGACCACTCAAGAGGGCACAGGCTGCAGAAGCAGAAGCTGGGACAGGGTCCTATGGTCCTACACCTGCACCCAGGAGGTGGGGCTGTTCTGCAGCCCTCTGTGTACTGGTCTTGCCAGGGGAGAGCTTGCCTCCAGAGAGTGCTGACATAGACTAACAGACTCACAGGAGGGACAAGCTCCAGTCAGTGACAGCGCAGGAACATCTGACAACAGAGATTACCAGATGGCAAATGCAAATGTAAGAATCTTGCCAACAGAAACCAAGACTAACTTGACATCATCAGAACCTAGTACTACCACCACAGCAAGTCCTGGATAGCACAACACACCAGAAAAGCAAGATTTGGATTTAAAATTATATCTCATGATGCTGGTAGAGGATTTTAAGGACATTAATAACTCCCTTAAAGAAATACAGGAGAACACAGGTAAATAGCTAGAAGCCCTAAAGAGGAAACACAGAAATCCCTTAAAGAATTACAGAAAAACAGAGTCAAACAAGCAAAAGAATTGAACAAAACCATCTAGGATCGAAAAATGGAAGTAGAAACAATAAAGATATCACAAAGGGAGACAACTCTGAAGATAGAAAACCTAGGAAAGAAATCAGGAGTTGTAGATGCAAGCAAGCATCACAAAGTGAATACAAGAGACTGAAGATAGAATCTCAGGTGCAGAAGATTCCATCGAAAGCATTGACATAACAATCAAAGAAAATGCAAAATGCAAAAAGATCCTAACCCAAAGAATCCAGGAAATCCAGGACACAATGAGAAGACCAAACCTAAGGATAATAGGTATAGATGAGAAAGATTTCCAACTTAAAGGGCCAGTAAATTTCTTCAACAAAATTATAGAAGAAAACCTCTATAACCTAAAAAAAGAGATGCCTATGAACATAGAAGAAGCCTACAGAACTCCAAATAGTTTGGACCAGGAAAGAAATTCCTCCTATCATATAATAAGCAAAACACCAAATGCACAAAACAAAGAAGGAATATTAAAAGCAATAGGGGGAAAGATCAAGTAACATATAAAGGCAGAACTATTAGAATTACACAAGACTTCTCACCAGAGACTATGAAAGCCATAAGATCCTGGGCAGATGGCATACAGACCCTAAGAAAACACAAAAGCCAGCCCAAGCTAATATACCCAGCAAAACACTCAATTACCAAAGATGGAGAAACCAAAGTATTCCATGACAACACCAAATTCACACAATATCGTCCCATGAATCCAGCCCTTCAAAGTATAATAAAGGGAAAACTCCAGAACAAGGAGGGAAACTAAGCCCTAAAAAAAGGAAGAAAGTAATCTTTTAAAAAATATAAAAGAAGAAAGCCACATGAACAGAATCCCAACACAAACAACAAAAATAAGTTACTTTTCCTTATTATCTCTTAATATCAATCGACTAAATTCCCCAACAAAAAGACATGGACTAACAGACTGATCATGTATACAAGGCCCAACATTTTGCTGCATAGAGGAAACCCTTTTGCTGCATATAGGAAAAGTATCTGTCAGGGACAAGGACAGACACTTCCTCAGAGTAAAAGGCTAGAAAACAAATTTCCAAGCAAATGGTGCCAAGAAACAAGCTGAAGTACCCATTCTAATATCAAATATAATCAACTTTCAACATAAAGTTATCAAAAAAGACACGGAAGGACACTTCATACACTTCAAAGGTAAAATCTACCGAGATGAATTCTCAATTCTGAACATCTATGCTCCAAATGCAAGGGTAACCACATTCATAAAAGAAACTTGACTAAAGCTCAAAGCACACATTGCACTCCACACAATAATAGTGGGAAACTTCAACACCCCACTATCATCAATTAACAGATCATGCAAATACAAACTAAACAGAGACACAATGAAACTAATAGAAGTTGTGAACCACATGGATTTAACAGATATCTATAGAACAGCATATCCTAAAACAAAAGGATATACTTCTTCTCAGCACCTCATGGCACCTTCTCCAAAACTGACCATATAATCGGTCACAAAACAGGCCTCAACAGATACAAAAATATTGAAATAATCCCATGCATCTTATCAGATCACCACAGACTAAGGCTGATCTTCAATAACAACAGAAATAATAGAAAGTCCACATACATGTAGAAGTTAAATAACACTCTATTCAATGATAACTTGGTCAAGGTAGAAATAAAGAAGGAAATTAAAGACTTTTTAGAGTTTAATGAAAATGAAGCCACAACATACCTAAACTTATGGGACACAATGAAAGCATTCTTATGAGGAAAACTCATAGCTCTGAGTGCCTCTAAAAAGAAACTGGAGAAAGCATACACTAACAGCTTGACAGCACACTTAAAAGCTCTAGAACAAAAGGAAGCAAATTCACCCAAGAGGAGTTGACTGCAGGAAATAATCAATCCTAGGGCTGAAATCAACCAATTGGAAATAAAAAGAAATATACAAAGAATCAACCAAACCAAGGTCCAGTAGGGGCCACCCCTGCCATCTCTTTTCGTAACCTCAGTGGAGGCAGCTGAGCGCTCTGGAGAAATCTGCACACCATAAGTTCTCAGATCACTGGTGAGTGGAATGTAACATCAACTCCAGAGAATCCAGGAGGGGCTTGTGCCAGCAGAAACAGGGACAAAGGAACACCACCTGCCCTGAGGTGGGGTTCTGGTCCAGTCAGGGCCACCCCTGCCATCTCTTTTTGTAACCCCAGTGGAGGCAGCAGAGCGCTCTGGAGGACCCTCCACACCGCAGCTCCTCGGGATCACAGGAGGAGAGTCGGCCAACATGGTGGGATCTGACCCCAGGACTCAGAAGGAGGATCAGAGCTCCAGACTTCTTGGATACCTGCCTTACAAGAGGAGAGCTTGCCTGCAGAGAGTGCTCTGACCACGGGGATGCAGGGGAGAGTTGGATTTCCAGGAGTACTGAGAGAGGCTAACAGAATCACAGGAGGATCAAACTCCAGCCAGAGACAGCTTGATTTAAAATCATATCTCATGATGGTGGTAGAAGATTTGAAGAAGGACATTAATAACTC
>NC_034613.1:91075482-91096824 GCF_900095145.1 Mus pahari
CAAGTAGGCTTCATCCCAGGGATGCAGGGATGGTTTAATATACAGAAATCCATCAACGCAATCCACTATATAAACAAACTCAAGGACAAAAACCACATGATCATCCCATTAGATGCTGAGAAAGCATTTGACAAAATCCAACACCTCTTCATGATAAAAGTCTTGGAAAGATCAGGAATTCAAGCCCCTACCTAAACAAAATAAAAGCAATCTAGAGAAAACCAGTAGCCAATTTCAAAGTAAATGGAGAAAAGCTGGAGGCAATCCCACTAAAATCAGGGACTAGACAAGGCTGTCCACTTTTTCCTTACTTATTCAATATTGTACTTGAAATCCTAGCCAGAGCAATTCGACAACAAAATGAGATAAAGGGGATACAAATTGAAAAGGAAGAAGTCAAAATATCACTATTTGCAGATGATACAATAGTATATATAAGTGACCCTTAAAATTCCACCAGAGAATTCTTAAACCTGATAAACAGCTTCAGTGCACTAGCTGCATATAAAATTAAATCAAACAAATCAGTGGCTTTTCTCTATACAAAGGATAATCAGGCTGAGAAAGAAATAAGGAAAACAACACCATTCACAATAGTCGCAAATAATATAAAATACCTTGGTGTGACTCTAACTAAGCAAGTGAAAGATCTGTATGATAAGAACTTCAGGTCTCTGAAGAAAGAAATCAAAGAAGGTCTCAGAAGATGGAAAGACCTTCCATGCTCATGGATTGGTAGGATTAATATAGTAAAAATGGCTATCCTACTGAAAGCAATCTACAGATTCAATGCAATCCCCATCAGAATTCCAACTCAATTCTTCATAGAGTTAGAAAGAGCCATTTGCAAATTCATCTGGAATAACAAAAAGCCCATGATATTGAAAACTATTCTCAACAATAAACGAACTTCTGGGGGAATCACCACCCCTAACCTCAAGCTGTACTACAGAGCAATTGTGATAAAAACTGCATGGTACTGGTATAGCGACAGACAGGTAGACCAATGGAATAGAACTGAAGACCCAGAAATGAACCCACACACCTATGGTCACTTGATCTTTGACAAAGGAGCTAAAACCACCCAGTGGGAAAAAGGCAGCATTTTCAACAAGTGGTGCTGGCTTAACTGGCTGTCAACACTTAGAAAAATGCAAATTGTTCCATTCTTATCTCCTTGTACAAAGCTCAAGTTCAAGTGGATCAAGGAACTCCACGTAAAACCAGAGACACTGAAAGTTATAGAGGATAAAGTGGGGCAGAGCCGCAAACATATGGGCACCTGGGGGAAATTTCCTGAACAGAACACCAATGGCTTGTGCTGTAAGATCAAGAATTGACAAATGGGACCTCATAAAATTGCAAAGCTTCTGTAAGACACTGTCAATAGGACAAAACAGCATCCAACAGATTGGGAATAGATCTTTATCATTCCTAAATCTGAGAGAGAGCTAATAACCAATATATACAAAGAACTCAAGAAGTTAGACCCAGAGAACCAAATAACCCTATTAAAAATCGGGTACACAGCTAATCAAAGAATTCTCAACTGAGGAATACCAAATGGCTGAGAAGTACCTAAGAACATGTTCAACATCCTTAGTCATCAGGGAAATGCAAATCAAAACAACCTGAGATTCTACCTCACACCAGTCAGAATGGCTAAGATCAAGAACTCAGGTGACAGCAGATGCTGGTGAGGATGTGGAGAAAGAAGAACACTCCTCCATTGCTGGTGGGATTGCGAGCTTGTACAACCACTCTGGAAATCAATCTGGCAGTTCCTCAGAAAACTGGACATAGTACTACCAGAAGATACAGCATATACCCAGAAGATGTTCCAACTGGTAATAAGGATACATGCTCCACTATGGTCATAGCAGCCTTATTTATAATAGCCAGAAGCTGGAAAGAATCCAGATGTTGCTCAACTGAGTAATGGATATAGAAAATGTGGTACATTTACACAATAGAGTACTACTCAGCTATGAAAAACATTGAATCTATAAAATTCTTAGGTAAATGGATGTATCTGGAGGATATCATCCTGAGTGAGGTAACCCAATCATAAAAACACACATGATATGCACTCACTGATAAGTGGATATTAACCCAGAAGCTCGGAATACCTAAGATACAATTTGCAAATAACATGAAACTCAAGAAGAAGGAAGACCAAAATATGGATACTTTGATCCTTCTTAGAAGGGGGAACAAAGTAACCATGGAAGGAGTTACAGAGACAAAGTGTGGAGCAGAGAATGAAGGAATGACCATTCAGATACTGCCCCACCTGGGGATCCATCCCATATTCAACCACCAAACCTAGATACTATTGTGGATGCCAACAAGAGTTTGCTGACATGAGCCTGATATATCTGTCTCCTGAGAGGCTCTGCCAGTGCCTGACAAATACAGAAGTGGATGCTCACTGCCATATATTGGATGGAGCACAGGGTACCCAATGAAGTAGCTAGAGGACGGACCCAAGGAGTTGAAGGGATCTGTAACCCCATAGGAGGAACAACAATATGAACTAACCAGTAACCCCAGAGCTCCCTGGGACTAAACCATCAACCAAAGAAAACACATGGTGGGACTCGTGGCTCTAGCTGCATATGTAGCAGAGGATGGCCTAGTCTGTTATCAATGGGAGGAGAGGCCCTTGATCTTGTGAAGGCTCTATGCCCCAGTATAGGGGACTGCCAGAGTCAGGAAGCAGGAGTGGGTGGGTTGGTGAGCAGGGGGAGGTTGGAGGGGATAGGGGGTTTTGGGAAGGGAAACCAGGAAAGGGGATAACATTTGAAATGTAAATAATGGAGATATCTAATAAAAAAAGTAAAACCATTAAAAATTATTTATTATTATTTCCATCCCAAGTGTTGCCCATTCCCAGCCCACTTGCATAACCCCCCCATTCCTGCTCTCCTTTTCCTTTGAGAGGATACCACCTTCCCTGGAACATCAAGTCTCCACAGGATTAGGATATCTTCTCCCAGTGATGCCAGACAAGGCAGCCCTCTGCTACATATCTGCAGGTGGTCTTGGACCAGCCCCTGTATGTTCTTTCTTTGGTGGCTTAGTCTCTTGGACCTCCCAGAGGTCCAGGTTAGTTAACACTGTTGACCTTCTTTTTGTGTTTTGTTTATTTCTGGTTTTTTTGTTTGTTTCCTTAAAGAAAGAAAAATAACAAAGTTGAGTGTCCAGAGAGGTGGGGATGATCTGGAAAGAATTGAGGAATGCCTGAATATATTGTGAACATTTTTTTTTTCTTTAAAAAGACTGTTTTTGATTCATCAACATGCTTCTAAAGGAAGGGAAAGAAAAGTAGAAATAAGAATGTTCTGTACTCTAAGATGTGTACAATATGATGAGCCAGTGAGCAAAACACAAAATAGACCAATTTCATTCATTTCCAATTCTGTTTATTTTAATACAGATTTCTGCAACATAAATTAACCATTTTGAAGAGTTTATAATTTAATGACATTTAGTAAATCTACAGTATTGATTGAATATCAAGCATTTTTATCACCTATGCCATTTTAATCCCTGTACCTTTAAATTCTTATGCCCAATTTTATGCTCCCTACATCCTGTCAGAATTACCAATTTTCTTTCTACTTATTAAGTTTTGTATGTTTTGGGCATTTCATAGAAATGAAATAATGAATGTGACCTTTCTTCTTCTTTCATTTAACCTAACATTTCCAAACTCCATACACATTTTAGCAACTCAAGACTTCAATGATTTTTATAGCTAAAATCTATACTATGAATATAGTACATTTGTTTATACATCTATTCACTGTTAAAAATTTTGAGTTGTTTCTTGCTTTTATGTGCTATGAACTTGTATGCAGTTATTTGATTGTTTTCAATTATTTGAGGAGATATGTACCAACAAATGGAATTGCTGAGTCATATAGTAATTATATATTTAACTTTTGAGGAACAAGCATACTGTTTTCTATAGCAGCTGCCCAATTTCACATTCCTAACAGCAATGTATGAGAGTTTCAATTTCACCACATCCTCACCAGCATTTTTCCCTTTGTCACTTTAGTGACCTTAGTGAGTGTTACATAATATCTCATTGTGGTTTTCATTAGCATTTTCCTGACAACTAATGATGTTGAATATTTTTCAAGTGTTTATTGACCACTCACATATCTTCTTTAGAGAAATGCCTTTTTAAAATTCTTTGTCAATTCTAATAGGACTGTTTTGGAATTGTAAAAGTTCTGCACTTATCCTGGACACTATAACCACATGTAACATATAATGTGAAAGTATTTTCAAACACTCTGTTTTCTTTTTACTTTCTTGATAATATCATTGATCCACAGATTTTTAATTTTCATATGTATTTTATTTATTTTTTTTTATTTCTTGTGCTAATGGTATTAGGGGTAACAAACCATTGCCAAATACAAAAGTGTTGCTTCACCACTGTATTTTCTTTCATTTTTAAATTGAAAGTAGATTTTTCATATGATATATTCTGAGTGTGGTTTCCCATTCCATAATTCCTTTCAGAACCTCCCTACTTTTCCACTCATCCAAATCTATACTTTCTTCTCTCTCCAACTACAAAACAAAAAGGCATTTAATATAAACTAATAATAATAATTAATGGTTTCTGGGTTAATATCCACTTATCAGTGAGTGCATATCTAGTGAGTTCTTTTGTGATTGGGTTACCTCACCTAGGATGATATCTTCAGGTTACATCCATTTGCCTAAGAATTTCATAAATTCATTGTTTTTTATAGCTGAGTAGTACTCCATTGTGTAAATGTACCACATTTTCTGTATCCATTCCTCCTTTGAGGGGCATCTGGGTTCTTCCCAGCTTCTGGCTATTATAAATAGGGGAGCTATGAACATAGTGGAGCATGTGTCCTTATTACCAGTTGGAACATCTTCTCGGTATATACCTAGAAGAGGTATTGCTGGATCTGCTGGTAGTACTATGCCCAGTTTTCTGAGGAATCACCNAACTGATTTCCAGAGTTGTTGTACAAGCTTGCAATCCCACCAGCAATGGAGGAGTGTCCTTCTTTCTCCACAACCTTGTCAGCATCTGCTGTTCTCTGAATTTTTGATCTTAGCCATTCTGACTGGTGTGAGGTGAAATCGCAGAATACCCAAGATACAATCTCCAAAACACAAGAAAATCAAGAAGAAAGAAGACCAACAGGAGGATACTTCATTCCTCCCCAAAATAGGGAATAAAATACCCATGAAAGAAGTTGCAGAGACAAAGTTTGGAGCTAAGATGAAAGGATGGACAATCCAGAGACTGCCCCACCAGGGCGTCCATCCCATAATCAGCCACCAAATGTAGACACTATTGCATATGCCAGCAAGAACTTGCTGAAAGGACCCTGATATAGCTGTCTCTTGTGATGCTATGCCAGTGCCTGGCAAATACAGAAGTCGATGCCCACAGTCATCTATAGGATAGAACACAGAGACCCCAATGGAGGAGCTAGAGAAGTTATCCAAGGAACTGATGGGGTCTGATAGGTGGAACAACAATATGAACTAATCCGTACCCCCAGAGCTCATGTCTCTAGCTGCATATATAGCAGAAGATGGCCTAGTCAGCCATCGTTGGGAAGAGAGGCCCTTTGGTCTTGCAAACTTTATATGCCCCATACAGGGGAACGCCAGGGCCAAGAAGTGGGAGTGAGTGGGCAAGGGAGCAGTGTCGGGGGGAGGGTATAGGGGACATTTGGGATAGCATTTGAAATGCAAATGAAGAAAATATGTAGTAAAATAATAAAAAATGATAATGAGTGGTGATGATAACAATAATAATAATAATAGCCGGGCATGGTGGCGCACGCCTTTAATCCCAGCACTCGGGAGGCAGAGGCAGGCGGATTTCTGAGTTCGAGGCCAGCCTGGTCTACAAAATGAGTTCCAGGACAGCCAGNGCTATACAGAGAAACCCTGTCTTGAAAAAAACCAAAAAAAAATATTAATATAAGACACAATAAAAATGAGCCAGACATATCAAATGTGAAGAAAGAGTAAAAGAAAAAGCACAAGAAACACATATAGACACACATACATACTCATTTACACACACAGAAATCCCAGAAAAACACAAAATTGGAAGCAATAGTATATAAGCAAAGCACTTAGAAGATAAAATGAATTCACAGAGAAAGCATTATGAGACAAAACAAACAAACAAACAAACAAACAATAAGACACCTCCCAAAATACCACTGAATTCATTTTGTATTGGTCGTTTGTGCCTGGGTATAGAGCCTGTCCTTTAAGTGTGGCTTGTAAACCCAGTGAAATTAAGTTGGAGAAAAGTAATTTTTCCCTTGTGAGAATTTGGAGATAGCTTCTAGGTTAGGGGTGGGAGATCATGTCCACTTCCTCTATAAACACTGGGATCCCCATCTGGGCATTCATTGAGCTTTCATCCTATTGTGTCTAGAAGGCCTTGTTTCCTTGATGTCTCCCATCCCAACTGGTTCTTAACAATCTTTCCATTTCTTTTTCCACAGGCTTCCCTGGGTCCTGAGGAAGGGTATTTCATGGATAAGTCCCCTTTAGAACTGAGTATGTAGGATATTTGATTACACTGTGAACCTTAAGATTTTCTTATTTACTTGGAAAAAAAACCTGTTTCTACTTATGGTATGGCTAAGCCCTTAGTACACACTTTTGATCCTTCTGGCTGGAATACAGACATGCCTTTAGCACACACCGTTAATCTGTATCAATAAAAGTAAAGTTTGGTGTGTAGAAGAAAGCACCCATGTTTGAAACTGATGTCCAATTGAGTGGCAGACAAAGTGACAAACCGGAGAACGATTTGACAGAATAGGATGTGCCCAACTCTCACAAGAAGAGAGAGGAGAGGGAAGCTACTTGAGGGGCAGTGCAGGGAGACAGGAAATGCAGTTTTACTGGCACAGTTATAGTTATAGATGTTTCAGAGACAGAGAGAGAGGGAGAGAGAGAGAGAGAGAGAGAGAGAGAGAGAGAGAGAGAGAGAGAGAGAGAAGCTAGACACAAGTGAAGATATAATGAGCCAGAGAATGAAAAGGAGTCACAAGTTTAGAATTGATTAGCATTGTTAGTATGAGGCCAAGAGGAAGAATCCAGATTGAATCAGTTATCATGGAGAAGACTTTTGATTCAGAACAACTGAGTTGAGTCAGTCAGCCAGAACTCAAAAAGAACTACAAAGGGTGAGCTTATTGAGCAATAAGTCTCAGATACTGAAAACATTCGAGCACAGATAAGATTTTATGGAGGGTAGTAGCTTTCAGAACTAGGCATTGGTTAGCAGACAAAGACAGTAAAAGAGAACAGTTACATCAGGTGTATAAAAGATACTTTTAGAGTGTTTCAAGATCTCTCACTCTCTGTATATTCTCTCGCTATTTGTTCCCACCTGCTGCAGGAGGAAGCTTCTATGATGATGGCTAGCAAGGCACTGCTGTATGTATAGCAGAATGTTATTTAATATCATTTTATTGTCATATTCCTTTAGTAGAACACTAGTATTTGGTTTTCCCATAGGTCCATGGCCTGTCTAATCCTAGATTATCGGCTACCTGAGCAAGTTGGGGATGGATTCCTTCTCATGTAGTGGGTCTTCCTCCCAATTAGATAGTAGATAGTTACTCCCACAGCTCTTGTGCCCCTACTGTACCAGCATACCTTGAAGGCAGGTTACTCTTGTCGATCAAAGGATTTGTAAGTGGGTTTGTATTTACCTTTCTTCTCTGGTAGTATGCAGAGTACTTTTCGGTACCATGAAACTAGTCAGTAGGGGTGAAGGCTGTAGGTAGGCACCAACTCAAATTTTACATGTTCAATAAGTCATGTAAGTGTTGTCTTCAGCGATCGTATTACCATTAATTTGTGGAGAATAACTAATAGCCTTAGAAATAGCCCCCATTGCCTAACAACTAGATTAGATGTAATTCATCCCCAGCACTAGAAGTTTCATGTGCTGGAGAGAGATGGATAGCTGAGGCTTTGTCTCTCCTGTTATTTGGTGACCTTATTTAAATTTTTCTCCTATGTTTATATATTTTAAGAAGCTTCTACTGTATTTAATCTTCATACAACCCCTTAAATTGCCCCTTGTGTAGCTGTGCTTATTCACCTCTTCTCTCCTCATCCTCAGTTAATCGCCCAGTTTCAATTTCCCACCTCTCCTCTCCATCCATGGCTATCTTATTCTAGTTCTACTTCTTAAAGAAATTCTTCCCTTCCCTAGTTCCTATTCTATAAATAACTTTGTGATTATATGAATTGTATTATGCCTATCAAAAGTAGCCACATATAAGTGAGTACATCCCATACTTCTCTTTTGGGGTCTGGGTTACTTCATTCAGAATGATTTATTTTTCTAGCTCGATCCATTTACCTGTGAATTCCATGATTTTTTAACAGCTGAATATTATCCCAGTGTTTTTCCCTTTATCTTTTGATTTGCTAGTTGGAATTCTATTTTGTCAGATATTAAATAATTACACCTGCTTGCATTTTGGGTCCATTTGCTTGGAATATCTTTTCCTATACCTTTTATACTGAAGTGATATCTGTCTTTAATGTTGTGTGTTTTTTGAATGCAGCAGAATGGATCGTGTTTTCTAATCCAATCGATTAGTCTGTGTTGTTCTATGGGGGAAATTGAGACCATTGATGTGAAGAGTTATTAGTAAGCAGTGTTTTTTGAGTTCCTGTAACTTTGTTGTTATGTTGTGGATTTTCCAGACACTCCCCAGTAAAACTCCCCCTGTTCTACAATCTTTTCTCTCTCCTGGATGCCCCTCCTCTATTTCCTGCATAAGCCATAGGCCCTCAGCTTTTTAATTGACAGGTGATGCATCTATACAAATACACAAGATATTCCCTATACAATACTTCTTAAATTGGGTTTTACCATAGAATGTTTTTCTTTCTCCATCTCTTGTGATTGAAAGTTTTTCTGGTTATAGTAGTGTGGTCTGGCGTTTATACTCTCTTGAGTTTTTTCAGACTCTTCTGGCTTTTAACGTCAGGTATTTTTAAATCAGGTCTTATTCTAAATGGGTCTGTCCTTATATGTTATTTGGTCCATTTTCCCTTGTAGCTTTTAATATTCCTTCTTTGTTCTGTGCATTTAGTTTTTATTATTATGTGCAATGAGTTATTTCTTTTTCTGATCAAGTCTATTTGGTATTCTGATGCTTTTTGTACCTTGGTAGGCATGTTCTTGGATAGGTTAGAGAAAATTTCTTCTATGATTTTGTTGAAAGTATTTTCTGTACCTTTGACCTGAGTTATCTGTCATTCCTCTCTTCCTAATTAGATCTGGTCTTTTCACAGTATCCCAGATTTCCTGGACGTTTTGTGCCTAGATTTTTGGGGGGTTGTAACATGTTCTTTACCTGGGGTATCCATTTCTTCTATCTTGTTTTCAGTGTCTGAGATTCTCTATTTCATGTATTATAGTCTGTGGATAAGACTTATTTCTGAGGATTTTGTTTGACTTCCTAAATTTTACATTTCCAGCTTCACCTCAGTTTTGTTATCTTTAGTTATTCTGTTTCTACTTTCATGTCTTGGACTGTTTTTATCATTTCAACTTTTTTTGATTGTGTTTGACAGACTCCATTGAGGGATTTATTCATACTTTCTTTAAAGTCCTTGACCATATTCATAGTAGCTACTTTTGAAGTCCCTGTCTTGTGCTTCAGCTATATTGCATTACTTGAGGTTTCCTGTAGTAGGGTTGGTGGGTTATGAAGATGACATATTGGGTGTTAATAATTGTGTTTTTACACTGGTGTCTAGGCATCTGAGTTTGAGATTATTGGAATTCTAGATGTTACTATCTGGTCTTGTCTTGTTGGGTGGATGTTCCATTCCTTGGTTTCTATTGCCCTTTCTAGATCTTAAAAAGGTGTAATGAGTGTGGGTTGCCTTGTAGAGAGTGCTTCTGGGTCCCTGACAGGTGTAGCCCTTGGGGGTTCTACGTAAAACATATTTAGAGATGTGATGGTTTTTAATATGCTTGATCCAGGGAGTAGCCCTATTAAGAGGTGAGGCCTTGTTGAAGTAGGTGTGTCACTGTGGGCATGGCATAAGACCTTCACCCTAGCTGCCTGAAAGCCATTCTTCCACTAGTAGCCTTCAGATGAAGATGTAGAACTCTCAACTTCTGCACGATGCCTGCCAGGATGCTGCCATGTCCGCGCTTTGATGAACGGAACCTCTGAACCTGTAAGCCAGCCCCAATTAAATGTTATCTTTTATAAAACTTGCATTGGTCATGGTGTCTGTTCACAGCAATAAAACCCTAACTAAGACACTAGGTATGAAGGGCTCTCAGGAGAGAATGAGAATCATCTACAAGGGGCATTCAGAAGGTCCTCCGGGGAGGAGGAAATCTGAGTCTTCCCAGGGAGTGGAGTAAGAGAGGGAGGATACGTCCCTGCAAGTAGGCTGTGGATGAGACTGGGAAATTTGAATTGGAGGACTGGAAGGAAAAGAAAGATAAACTACCCAATTCCCAGGCCTGTGTCCAATGGGTTACCAGGGAGAGAATGCCTCAGGGTTCTGGTGACTGACACAAAGGGATGGGGCTAGGAAGGAAGGCTGGTCTGACTCAAGGACCAAGGTAAAGGAGATAGGTAGGTCAGGTCCATAGTAAGTAGTTGGCTACAGGGATGGGAAAGACACTGTATTTTCTTTTAAAAGTATACATGTATGAAACTTTCTAAAGTCTTCTTAGATTCATTTTTAAAAACTTATTTATTTATATGTGTGTGAGTGTTTTGTCTATATGTATGTCTGTGCACCATGTACATGTACAGCCACAGAGGCCAGAATAATATCCTAGCTCTACAGTTCCAAGTGTTTATGAACCATCCTGTGAATGTTGAGAAGTGAACCTGGCCAAATATCTGTAAAAGCAGCAAATGTTCTTTACTGTTGAGCCATTTCTCCAGCCCTAGTATATTAAACATCCAAATAATGAAAATTATTTTTTTAAATATTGTCCTAATTAATTTTCCGTAGACTTGACTGGACCACATAACCCTGAATATGTGATGAAACAGTATTCTGGATGTTTCTTTTGGTGCATTTTAGGATGAAGTTCATATTTAAATTGGTAGTCCCTGAAAAAATTGTTACCCTTTGTAATGTGTATGGACTGCATCCAAGCAGTCAACAACTTAACGGGGGAGAGAGAGAGAGAGAGAGAGAGAGAGAGAGAGAGAGAGAGAGAGAGCGAGCTTCCTCCAAGGAATGGGGGAAGTCTACAGCAGATGAACTTTAGATTTCAATTTCAACTTTGGCTCTTCCCTGAATATCCAGCTTGCCAGCCAGTTTTATGTATTATGGACTACGTCTATTCTATCCTTAAACAATTCAGATCTATCTCTAAAGATACATCTATCCTGTTGTTACTATTTCCCTGATGGTTTTATTACATTGGTGTTGAAGAATATATTTCAGCTCCTCCATTTTAAGTCACCAATCCATTTTGATATCACTTTGGTGTATGATGTAAAATGGGGCTGACTTAATCATTCTTCACACAGGAACCAATTTATCTCAGCAAAATTTGTTGATCTCTTTTCTCCATTAAAAGATATTGGCATCTGTGGTGATTTGAATAAGTGTGGCCTTTGAAGACTCATATGCTTGAATGTTTGGCCCATAGGGAGTGACACTATTAGGCGGTGTGTCCTTGTTGGAATAGGCATGACTTTGTTGGATGAAGTGCATCAATAGTAGGTTGCCTTTGAGCTTTCATATATGCTCAAGCCAGTTCTCTGCCTGCTGCCTATAGATCCAAATGTAGAACTCTCAGCTCCTCCAGCACCAGAACTGCCTATATGCCAATGGTAGAACTAATAATGAAAGGTTAAAAAGAAAAACCCTAACTAGACAACCTAAAACAATCCCCACATTCAGTAAGCTGAAGCTGGACAACTCCAGGTCAACTGTGTGCCTTGGGAAACCTGACCAAAAGAGAGGACTAAATGTCAAGAAAATGAAAGAGAAAGAACATGTCAGGATAAAGCTTCAAACATTTCTGAGATGCCCTGAAAATATCTCTCCTGATGTCCTCATGATGATGAGTTCTGTCGATGCGCCTAAAACTGCTATTCAACCACAACATCCTTGGCTTTTTTCTTTGCTGTTTCCATCATCAGATAAGTCAGACTGTAAAATTCTAAATCTTTCCACTCTGCCCATTTGATCACTGTAAAACTGGCAGAAAATAGCCAAGAATACCCATGTTTCAGTTTGAAAGATTTGGGGGGGTTGTGGGGGTGGAAATCATCTCTGCCAAACTTATCCATCAACTTTAAATTTAGCTTTCCATGAAGTCTTAGCACATGAGCGCAATATAGCCAAGGTCTTTTCCACAGTTTAACACGTGACCTTTTCTTCAGTTCCCAATAGAATTTTCATCTCTTTCCAAGATCTCATCAGTATAGCCTTTAGCCCTTAAATTTTTATCAGCATTCTGGTCTTCTGGACCCTCACTAGAATCACCTTCATATCAACCATTCCAAAGGCTATTTTGCATTCTTTCAGTATTAGCTTTCCATTACAGAGTATGGTGTTTCCTTTGGGTTTATTTAAATCACACTTTTGAAAATTCAGAACGTCCGAGTTCAAACAGCCCCAGAGAATAGTACATCATGAAGGAATCACATGTGTGACCATATAATCACATCTATAGTGGAATCAGATAGAGAAGAGGCTAAGCCAGGCTTCTTCCTTGTCTTAGTTAAGGTTTTACTTCTGTGAACAGACACCGTGGCCTAGGCAACTCTTATGGGAACATGTAATTGGGGCTGGCTTACAGGTTTAGGGGTTCACTCCATTATCACCAAGGCAGGAACATGGCAGTATCCAATCAGGCATGGTGCAGGAGGAGCTGAGAATTCTACATCTTCATCTGAAGGCTGCTAGGAGAATACTGGCTTCCAGATGCTAGGATAAGGATATTAAAGCCCATGCCTACAAGTTTACACCTACTCCCACAAGGCCATACTTCCCAACAGTGTCACTCCCTTGGCCAAGCATATACAAAGCATAACAACAACCTTCTTACAAGAAATGCCAAAGGAGTCACAGCAATATTCATCCCCACAGATATAAGGAATTCTCACTAGATTCCACATCTAGAAATTTCTACCAGCTCCTTCTGGGGCCACCCTACAGACCAGTAATTAACCACAGTTGACTTGACTTTTGTGGAATTCTTCAACAACACCAAGCCACAGTACCAGTGTGTGTGTGTGTGTGTGTGTGTGTGTGTGTGTGTGTGTGTGTGTGTGTGTAGCTATGTATGTGTCAGTGTTGTATGTCTTGCATGGAGTAAAAATGTGATGTGTGGGATTGTGCACATTATTGCACACAAATAAATGTCAAGGCCAGAGCTCTAGAACAAAATGAAGTAAATAAACCAAGAGGAGTACAGAGCAGGAAATAATCAAACTCAGGTTTGAAATCAACCAAGTGGGAAAAAAGAACTATACAAAGATTCAACAAAACCAGGAGCTGGTTCTTTGAGAAAATCAACAAGATAGATAAACCCTTAGCCAGACTAACCAGAGGGCACAGAGATAGTATCCAAATTAACAAAAGTAGAAATGAAAAGGGAGACATAACAACAGAAACTGAGGAAATTCAAAGCAAATCACTAGATCATACTACAAAAGCCTATAAAACTGGAAAACCTGGATGAAATGGACAATTTTCTAGACAGATACCAGGTACCAAAGTTAAATCAGGATCAGTTAAATGATCTAAACAGTCCCATATCCCCTAAAGAAATAAAAGCATTCATTAATAGTCTCTCAACCAAAAAATGCCCAGGACCAGATAAGATTAGTGCAGAATTCTATCAAACCTTCAAAAAATACCTAATACCAATACACTTCAAAGCATTCCACAAAATAGAAACAAAAGGTACTCTACCCAACTCATTCTATGAAGCCACAATTACTCTGATACCTAATCCACATCAAGACCCAACACAGAAAGAGAACTTCAGACAAATTTCCCTTATGAATATTGATGCAAAAATGCTCAATAAAATTCTTGCCAACTGAATCCAAGAACACATAAAAATAATCATTGACCACAATCAAGTAGGCTTCATTCCAGGGATGCAGGGATGGTTCAATATACAGAAATCCATCAATGAAATCCACTACCTAAACACTCAAAGAAAAAAAAACACATTATCATTTCATTAGATGCTGAAAAACATTTGACAAAACTCATCATCCCTTTATGTTAAAAGTCTTCAAAAGGTCAGGAATTCAAGGCCAATACCTAAACATAGTAAAAGAAATATACAGAAAAACAGTAGCCAGTATCAAACATAATGTAGATCAATTTGAAGCAATCTGACTGAAATCAGGGACTAGACAAGGCTGCCCACTATCTCCCTATGTATTCAGTATAGTACTTGAAGTTCTAGCTAGAGGCATTAGCCAACAAAAGGAGGGCAAAGGGATATAAATTGGAAAGGAAGAAGTCAAAATATCATTATTTGCAAATGATATGATCATATATTTAGTGCCCTGAAAAATTCCACCAGAGATCTCCTAAACCAGATAAACAACTGCAGCAAATTAGCTGGATATAAAATTAACTCAAACAAGTCAGTAGCCTTCCTCTACTCAAAGGATAAATGAGCTGAGAAAGAAATTATGGAAATGACACACTTCTCAATAGTCACAAACAATATAAAATACGTTGGTGTGACTCTAACCAATCAAGTGAAAGACCTGTATGACAAGAACTTGAAGTTTCTGAAGAAAGAAATCCAAGATTTCAGAAGATAGAAAGATCTCCATGCTCATGGAGTGGCAGGATTTATAGAGTAAAAATGGCCATCTTGATGAAAGCAATCTACATATTCAATGCAATCCCCATCAAAATTCCAACTCAATTCTTTTTTTCTTTTTTATTATTATTATTTTCTTTATTTACCAACCCAATTCTTCATAGAGTTAGAAAGAGCAATTTGCAAATTCATCTGGAATAACAAAAAGCCCATGATATTGAAAACTATTCTCAACAATAAACGAACTTCTGGGGGAATCACCATCCCTGACCTCAAGCTGTACTAGAGAGCAACTGTGATAAAAACTGCATGGTACTGGTACAGTGACAGACAGGTAGACCAATGGAATAGAATTGAAGACCCAGAAATGAACCCACACACCTATGGTCACTTGATCTTTGACAAGGGAGCTAAAACCATCCAGTGGAAAAAAGACAGCATTTTCAACAAATGGTGCTGGCTCAACTGGTGGTTAGAATGTAGAAGAATGCAAATCGATCTATTCTTACCTATTTGTACAAAGCTCAAGTCCAAGTGGATCAAGGAACTCCACATAAAACCAGAGACACTGAAACTTATAGAGGAGAAAGTGAGTAAGAGCTTTGCACATATGAGCACAGGCTAGAAAAATTCCTTAACGGATGGCTTGTGCTGTAAGATCAATAATAGACAAATGGGACCTCATAAACTTGCAAAGCTTCTGTAAGGCAAAACAGCATCCAACACATTGGGAAAAGATCTTTACTAACCCTACATCTGATAGAGGGCTAATAACCAATATATACAAAGAATTCAAGAAGCTAGACCCCAGAGAATCAAATAACCCGAATAAATATGGGGTAAAGAGCTAAACAAAGAATTGTCAACTGAGGAATACCAAATGGCCAAGAGGCACCTAAAAATGTTCAACATCTTTAGTCATCACAGAAATGCAAATCAAAACCACCCTGAGATTCTACCTCACACCAGTCAGAATGACTAAGATCAAAAACTCAGGTGACAGCAGATGCTGGTGAGGATGTAGAGAAAGAGGAACACTCCTCAAATTGCTGGTGGGATTGCAAGCTGGTACACCTACTCTGGAAATCAGTCTGGTGGTTCCTCAGAAAATTAGACATAGTACTACCTGAGGACCAAGCTATACCACTCCTAGGCATATACCCAAAAGATGCTCCAACATATAACAAGGGCAGATGCTCCATAATGTTTATAGCAGCCTTATTTATAATAGTTAGAAGCTGGATAAACCCAGATGTCCTTCAATAGAAGAATGGATACAGAATATGTGGTACATGTCTCCTGAGAGGCTCTGGCAGTGTCTGACAAATACAGAAGTGGATGCTTGCAGCCAACCATGGGACTGAGCACAGGGTCCTCAATGGAGGAGTTAGAGAAAGGAATGAAGGAGCTGAAGGGGTTTGCAGCCCCATAGGAAGAACAACAATATGAACCAACCAGATCCCCCAGAGCTCCCAGGGACTAAATCACCAACCAAAGATTCCACATGGAGAGACCCATGGCTCCAGCTGTCTATGTACCAGGGGATGGCCTTGTCGGATATCAATGGGAGGAGAGGCCTTTGGTCCTGTGAATGTTCAATGCCCCAGTTTAGGGGAATGCCAGGATGGGGGGAAGCAGGAATGGGTGGCTGGGTGGGAGAACATCCTCATAGAAGCAGGGAAAGAGTGATAGTATAGGGGGTTCTGGGGGTGCGGGGGGAATTGAGAAAGGGGATAACATTTGAAATGTAAATAAAGAAAATATCCAATAAAAATAAAATAACATATTAATACAGAATAAAAATAAAATGCTAAATGACATATACTTTTTAAAAGCAATAAATTTTCTCAGGAGTTGACCACCACCACCAGCAATAAAAATTAACCCCTAAGGGATCCTCATATGACCTTAACAATCAACAGAAAGAAAGATTAACTTTTGTCTATGTATAGAGTCTAAAACATCCATCAGGATTGAATAAACAAAAAACAGAGTAGTTGGTAATAAGTGAAATAAACTAGATTCTAAATGGGATTCTAAATACTATGCCAACTTTTGTAGGACCTACTCAAAAGAACATGAGGGCACAGAGTGTACAGAGAAAAACTAACATATTTGTACAGCTGCTAACTACACTGTTGGCTTCTTAACCAGCATTCATTAAAAATTCCAGACTTCCAGGACAATAGCTCTTGAAAAATGTATTGTTCATCCTAATAAAAAAAAACAAACTACTACATCTTGTACTATAAAGATACTCTAGCCGGGCAGTGGTGGCACAAGCCTTTAATCCCAGCACTTGGGAGTCAGAGGCAGGCGGATATCTGAGTTTGAGGCCAACCTGGTCTACAAAGTGAGTTCTAGGACAGCCAGGGCTACACAGAGAAACCCTGTCTTGAAAAAAAAAAAAAGATACTCTAAAACGTTCCCTAAAAACATGGTCACTTGAGCTTCCTTCACTGAGACACTGTACAAGCTTTAACCACCACCAATTAATCACCATCCATTCTTATATTAGACCACAAGCTAGCTTTAGAGTAACTCTTAACTAATTAAGATGGAGTTTAATGCTGTTTTTTTATAAATGTTACCCTAGTTAATAATATTGCAGATTGACTTTCAGAAGATTATCCTTTGTCCAACCTCCATAGATAGTCATCATTTTTCTATTTCTACTATAGCTCACTTACCCTGTAGCTAAGTCACTGGGACTTAGTTATTATCCTCATTCTTCTTATAGACTTAAGTGTTACTCAGACCCTACAGTTATCCATTACTGAGCTTGCCAGGAGACTCATCTTACCTGGAGGGGAAATACTACAAATAACCCTATTTAGAGTCCATGTAAACATGCAAACCTTCATTCAACTCCTAGCTTTAATTCTTTTAAAACACCTTACAGGTACCCTTTTCTATATTCAGGTCTGTTAATAGATGACACAGTCTGTGTTTTAAGTCATAAATATGAGAACTGAGTGATACCTTTGGCCCTGGAAAGACATGTGATCTCCCAAAGGGCTTACAAAGAGATTAATGGGTAATAATCTAAACCTAACTTCTAGAACTCTAAATATTTTAAGATTATTACTTAACAGGAACCTTTATGATATAAAAATAAGGACATGGATTGTATAACAATTTCATCTGAGGCAAACTATTATATCTTGGAGGGAACTTCATTAAGAGTAAAGATATTCTAAAGGGGACAGGAAACGTTCTACCTACAGGGAAGCTAGGTAAGACCAAAGATCTGAGGAAGTGCCTGTAACTGAACAGATAAACTAGGCCCTTGCCTCCCCAAGCATACACAAGCCGTAAGGATTGCTGGAATATACTCTTAGATCAGCGGAGCCTCCTGGAAAATAACACTGTACAAAACTGTAGAGCTGTCTGCAAGTTGTTCAGTGCATTTCAGATTTTCAAATTTAGTGAGCTGCCATCCAGGCTTTGTGGGCCTTTGGTGATACAGCAAGCTTTGTGTCATCTCTGCTTCTGTAAGTAACCCTAATACAATTCATTGGTTCACCAAATTGGACTTTGGAGGTATCCTTAATTTGGTCCATTATTGATTTGGAGTATGTTTGTCCAAATGTCTCCAGAAACAGTGCCACAAAACAACATACCAATAATCCCTCCTCTAAGAATTAATGCAATTGAATCTCATTTTTTAGACACTATAGAAATAGTGTAAAGCCTCCCTAAATGTATATTGGAGTATCCTTGAGCCATTGTCCACTCTCACCTGTTGAGACTCCACTCTCCTTTAAAATGTCCCCTTTACTGGTCTCTCCACTACAATTACCCCTTTGAGAATGTCCTCTGCTCTGCAATGCACTGTTTGGCCATCTACTCTGATCCTTTGCGAGGTATTTCCGTTTTATAAAAAAATGCTCTATGCATCTCATCTGAATTCTCTCTATACATCTCATCTCAAGGACCACTGAGCTAAAGACATCTAGAGAGAGATACTAGTAACATTTTTGATATCTAGGTTTGTAGTTTTAATAAACGTACTTTTAAGGATTTTTAAAATTTACTCTTTCTCTTGTATTCTAAAACAATCTGTTCTAAATAATGATCTATGTGCAGTTGAAAAAATTGTATATTCTTTGTGGTATATGATATATGTGCTACATGCCTTATGGATGTATGGCATTGCTCAGATCTTAAATTTCCTTATGTATCTTCTTTCTAGCTCTATGAATTAAAAAATGTATAAAAGTAACTGTAGACTTACCTTTTGCTCCCTTCAGTTCTGTTTATTTCACTTATTTATTCCTCTGAGGTTTTTTGGTATGTATGTATGTTTACAATTACTATATATTTTAATGGACTTCACTTTGAACAATCTATAATATTCTTTATTACTTTTGAATATTTTGACCTAAGTATATTTTTCTTAAACTCCAGTTTAGCTACTATTTATATAGAATATATTTTATAATTATTCACTTTTAATTTATTTTCACCATTTTACCTAAAGTAAGTTATTTAATTTTTCCTTACCCAAAATGGAAATTATGTGAAGTGATTCATATGTTAATTAGTTTGGCTACATTCATTCATAATGAACATGTTATCAAAACATTACATTGAGGTCTGGCTGTGGCTCGGTAGCAACTGATGGCTTAGCATTGGTGAGGCTGGGTTCCATCCTTGGTAATATGAAGAAAATGGAACACTCCATATATATATATATCAATTACATCTCAAAACAGTACATGAGCCGTGGTATAGCTGTTTTCTACAAGTGTAAAATGACCATCAACATCATAAAGCCTAGATTGCTGTGATGACCTATCTCTGCAGTCATAGTAACAAAATAACACATTAATTATAGCCAGATTGTTAACATTAACTTTTAGAAGGAAGGTCACTACACTATTACCCACTACTCCCTACCTCTCACCTGTATGTGGTCTTGGGAAGTTCTAGAGAATAAAGAAGGAGGAAGGATGACTAAGGCTAAACTTCCTCTTCTGTGAGTGGTCACATCTGCTGGAGTAGGACTGTTCAGTCAAACCACCTGTGCAGTGGCCACTCAGGCTGGGGTTGGACTTTGTTGATGATGTAGCTGCTCAGCTCTCCATGTTCCTATAAATAACTCCAATCAGTTCACTGATGCAACACTTTGAACTAAGGTGGAGTCAGGTTTTTAGTGTATAAGTGATACCTTATGTGGGATAGTCATTTCTTGATTGTCTTAGTCAGGTTTTCTATTCCTGCACAAAACATCATGACCAAGAAGCAAGCTGGGGAGGAAAGGGTTTATTCAGCTTATATTTCCATACTGCTGCTCATCACCAAAGGAAGCCAAGACTGGAACTCAAGCAGGTCAGGAAGCAGGAGCTGATGCAGAGGCCATGGAGGGATGTTACTTACTGGCTTGCTTCCCCTGCCTTGCTCAGCTTGCTTTCTTATAGAATCCAAGACTACCAGTACAGGGATGGCACCACCTACAGTGGGCCCTCCCACTGTTGATCACTTATTGAGAAAATTCCTTACAGCTGGATCTCATGAAGACATTTCCTTAAGGGAGGCTCCTTTCTCTGTGATAACTCCAACTTGTATCAAATTGACACACAAAACCAACATTTATATCCTCCAAGAAAAGTCAACCAACAATATAGTTTGAATTTTTCAATCCATTTTTCTAGTGACTTCAATTTTAGGGTGACAAAAGTAATGAGTGTGTATAAAACATCTGTAACATTTTAAAATGCACAGGTGTATAACTATATTCACATTATGGGAAAATGGATCTATAGAATTTTTTCATGTTGCAAAAGTAAATCTCTCTTGTCTGAAAAAAAAGAACAAAATGAGAAAAATGAGGAGGAAGAGAGTGACAAAACCAACAAAAGTCCTTTTCTCCATCACCATAACTGTGATGCTTTGGTAAGAATAACCCCCATAGGCTCATATGCTTGGTCATTAGGCAGTGGCACTACTTGAGAGAGATTAAGTGTGTCCTTTGAGTAGGTGTGGCCTTGTTGGAGTAAGTGTGTCACTGGGGATGGGCTTGGAGGTGGGCTTTGAGGTTTCAAGGACTCAAACCAGGCCAAGTGTCTCTCTCTGTCTTTTTATTGCCTTCAGATCTAGATGTAGAACTCTCAGCTCCTCTCCAAAACCATGTCTGGCTACATGCCACCAAGCTTCTTGGCATGCTGATAATGGACTAAACCTCTGAAATTGTAAGCCAGCTCCAATTAAATGTTTTAAGAGTTGCCTTGGTCCTGGTGTCTCTTCACAGCAGTAAAACAGTGACTAAGACAATTACCTTGGTGACCACTATTCTATTAATACCCTTTTCTATGAATTTGACTACTTCAGATATTCATCTTAAAGAAATCATTCACTAAATCCTTTTTTTATTTAAAAAAAATTATTTTTTTGTTTTTTTTCTTTTTTTATTATTATTTTCTTTATTTACATTTCAAATGCTACCCCGAAAGTTTCCTATACCCCTCCCCCCACCTCTGCTCCCC
>NC_034613.1:91097229-91108583 GCF_900095145.1 Mus pahari
ATTGTTGTTCCACCTACAGGGTTGTAGCCCCCTTCAGCTCCTTGGGTACTTTCTCTAGCTCCTCCATTGAGGGCCCTATGCTCCATCCAATAGCTGACTGTGAGCATCCACTTCTGTGTTTGTCAGGCACTGGCATAGCCTCACAAGAGGCCGCTATATCAGGGTCCCTTCAGCAGAATCTTGCTGGCATGAGCATTAGTATCTGGGGGTGGGCTTATTTCTTTTACCACAGTATCTGCAAAGTTTATCCACATTGTGACAGCTGTAAATTATCCCTCTCTTTGAAAGGGTAAATAAGACATTACTATATATTTATGCCACATTTATCTATTTTTCCACTGATAGATGCTTGAGCTATTTCTACCTTTTTACTGTTGTAAATAAAAGCTTTTATGACTAAAGATATTACAGATTTCTCTTGAAGATCCTGTTTTCAATCTTCCTGGGTAAATATCCACAAATAGTATTGCTAAATTATATATTTTTTTACAAATATTTTAAGGAATTGCTGTAATATTTCTACAGTAACTACATCATTTTCTATTCTATGAAAGAGTGCTGAAAGCGTGAGATCTAAGAGTCTTTGGTTGTGGTGTCAAGGGTTTTTTAAGTAGAAGCTCATGTCATTTGCAAATAACAGTAATTTGATTTTACTACTTTTCCTATTTATATCCATTTATTTTTTCTCTTGCATTATTGCTCTAAAGCTTCGTACACTATATGTTATAAGAGTTGTAAAAGTAGGCACTGTATTACTCCAGATTTTAGAGTAAGTGGTCTTGATTTGTCTCCATGTAATATGTTAACTATGGGTTTATCATATGTAGCCTTTTGAAAGTTGAAAAATGTTCCTTTGATTACTAGATTCATGACTTTTTAACATGAACACATGTTAAACTTTGAAATGTTTTTTTCTGGGTCTTTGGAAATTATCATCTGATTCTGCACTTAAGTATATTAATATACTGCACTACATTAACTAATTTGCATGCTTTAAACCAAACTTGCATCCTTAGTATGAAACCAATTAGGTGGTGGTATATGCTCTTCTTAGTGTGTTCTTGAGTTTAGTTTACAAGCATTTTGAGATTTTTTTTTTACATCTGTTCACCAGGGAAATGTGGCATCAAGATAATACCCGCTTCACAGAATAAGTTTAATGTTGTCTCCCTCATTTCTATTTTATGAAAAATGTTTAAGAAGTGCTGATGCTAGACTTCCTTAAAGATTTGTTAGAATGCAGCAGTGAATCCATCCAACACCTGACTTTTCTATGTGGGAAGACTTCAATATCACTGCTTATATTACATCTCTTGAAGTTATTCTTATCTCCTTAAATTTTTGTTGGCAGGTTATATGAGTTTAGGAATACATCCATTTTTAAAGTTTTCTAACATATATATTTTTTTAATTCTAGGAATCAAATTCAGGGCTTTTGAGCATGCCAGACAAGCCCTCTACCCTGAGATACATCCCCAGCCTCACTTTTCTAGCTTTTATTGAATATAAAGTTTCAAAGTATTTCCTAATATCCTTCTGGATTTCATAAGAGACCACTGTAATAGCTTTCTTTTCATCTGTATTCTTAATTTGGATAGTATCTATTTTTCTTTAAGATTTGCACAACTTACTTATCTTTTCGAATAACTAACTTTTTGTTTGATTTGCTGTTTTATTATCTCTATTTCATGACATTCATGTCATCTGAGTTTGACTTATTGTTTTTCTAGAACCTTGAGGTGTATAATTAGGTTATTGTGATCTCATTGATTTTTTTTAATGTAAGCACTTATTACAACTATAACCCTTCTTATGAATGATTTCCTTTTTCTAACTGCTTTGGTAGGTTGTATCATAATTTTCATTTATTTATAGGATTTCAAAAACTTCCTTGAACTCCTCAATGACCCACTGTTCACTCAATAATGTATTTTATAATACTACATTTGTAGCTTCTTTTATTCTCCTATTATCTGATAAAATGTGATTATTTCGATTTTGATTGGTGTCCTATAATGTGAATAGCTATAAAGAAGGACCCATGTACAGTTGAGAATAATTATGTTCCATATTTACTGGATGGAATACTATGTATCTGTTAAACACTGTTGCTCTATCCTGTTGTTTACGTCCACTGCTCCTTTGCTGAATTTTTTAGTTTGAAATAAGTGCCTAAAGATCAAAGTATTGACATCTCCCACTGATTGTACCTGATATTTGGTATATAGATGTTAACAATGTTTAATGTTTTTCCTTCCATTAGTTTATTTGTTCTTTTTATATACTGACAGGAGACTCTCTCCTCCTCCCAGTCCCCCTGACATGGCCCCTGATCTCCCTCCTCTTCTCTGAGAAGGGGGAGGACACCCTGGGTCCCAACCCATCCTAGCATATCAAGTCGCTGCAGGACTAGGCACATCCTCTCCCACTGAGGTCAGACAGGGCATCCCAGTTAGGGGAACAGGATCTACAGGCAGGCAACAGTCAGGGAAAGAACCTGCTCTAGCTGGTGGGGGACCACACAAAGACCAAGATGTACATCTGCAGGGGGTCTAAGTCCAGCATGCTTATGTTCTTCGGTTGGTGGAATGTTTTCTGGGAGGCCCCATGGGTCAGTCCAAGTTAGTTGACTCTGTTGGTCTTCTTATGGAGTACATATCCCCTCCAGGTTCCTCAGTCCTTCCTCCAACTCTTTCACAGGAGTTGCTGAGCTCAGTCTAATGTTTGGCTGTTAGTCTTTGCATCTGTTTCAGTCAGCTGCTGGGAGGAGCCTTTCAGAGGACAGTCATGCTAGGCTCCTGTCTCTGAATTCAGGCTGACAAATATAAACAGCCTGAGGATCCAAGGTTGTTGAAGGAGGAAGACGGGCCTGCAATGTGTCCCCTATTGATCTTCTGAGGACAGCTTGGCACATTCCCAAATTAGTTGACAGGGGTTCGTACTACAGTCATTTATGTCCATCTCTCACAGGGCATCTGTGTGTATCCAGGCGAGCAGTGACAAATATTGCTGTCAACAGTGTCTTCACATGCTATATTGTTGTGATGAGGCTTTGACCAACAAAGAGGCACGAAAGTCTCACGGTGTGTCCCTGTGCAGTCACGGAAGTAGTTGTTTCCTCTATTCACATGTAGACCTCCATGGAGATATGGCTGACCGACACATTCACCAGAGTTGAGGTCACAGTGATCTCCAAGGAATCCAGGTGAACAGTCCCAGAAGTAGGCCTCCAAGAGCATTCTGGCACATGGTACCATGTAGACACAGCTGGAATCTACATTTATCAATTTCCAACTCACAGCGTACACCAGAATACTCTGGAAGGCAAACACACATGAATCTTCCAATCTCATTGAGGCATACAGCCTCATTCATTCTCATTCATGCAGGGGTCAGAAACACATTCATCCACTTCCAAGTCACACTGTTTGCCTTTGGGATCCAGTCACCCAGAAGCAGGAGTAGCAATTGATTCCATCCTAGAACAGCCCATTGAGGTAAAGGCTGGAAGCACACCCATCGTGATCTGTCTCACAGAACCTTCCAGCATATTCAGCAGGGCAGTGTTTCCTTTATTAATATGCAGTGATCTTCAACTTCATGTTTTCAAATCACATTTCCCTCACTCACTCCAGCGCCTACAATGTTCCAACCTGTTCTGTGTATTGATTCTTTATCCATCCAGTTGTATTTACACAGTCCAGACCTTCTGTCCTGGGCTCTCATGTCACTTGTGAGAACACACTGCTGGCAGCTACAGTTGACACCAGTCAGCAGGAATAATACCACAACTCATTTCTTGTGGACCTGGCTCATTGAGAAATGCAGACATTGCCTTATTTTTCTTTATTTCTCTTAGTCTTTCTTATATATAAATAGGATTTATTATGTTTTTTATCTTCACATTCTTTATCCACTGACCCAGATACAGCTTCTAATCCACCATCTTACCTTTAAATTCCAACATACCAATCCTACACAACTTAATGAACAGTGAAAAAGCTATGTAACACACCATCATTATACTACAAATAACAGTATCAGTATAAAATGCCATAAATACTACCCAATCACATGTATGCACACCAGTACCTAACCCATTCCAAATGATCAGTCAAGAATGTGTGTTGTTCAGAATGAGTATTTTTGTGGCTTAAATAATAAAATACCATCAATATAAAATATTAATGCATTATCCCTTGACAGTTAACAATAAAACCTGTTTTCCTCAGCGAGCTCACTAGAAAGTCTGTGGATTTCTTTTCTGATGTTTTGTTGGGTTTGATTTGAGACCTCAGCCTCCCAAGTAGTGTGCATTAAAAGTACAGCCAAACTAGCATTTACGGAAATATGAAGAGGTGATTCTTGATGTCCAGGTGATCTTGGAACTTTGGGTTGTGGTCAGTTTCTAGGTAAGTTGTTGGAATGAGGGGGGATGTTGACTGGTTGCTCCTTTTGACAGAGCTAACAGGTGACAGTTCTGGTTAGAAACATCTGACAGAAATAAGACAAGTGTTAGGAGATGGCAGCTGTAAGCCATGAATAATTATTGCGCTGTGACTGAGGAAATACCTTCCCATATACAAGGGAATAAAAAGGATCATCTCTCATAACAAATGGTACCTTCAGTAGTCAAGCTTCTAGAAATACCAGCCTTTCAGATGCATAATTTACCTATTTGGGTTTTCTTTCTAGTTCTTTGAGACTTTTTGATCATATTTATCCCTCCTCCTGCAACTCTTCCCATCCACCCCTTTTTTATCCACCTAAACTCTGTATCTTTTTAAAAGCCGTTCACGACCAGTTTATGCTGCTCCAATAGTTTTGGATCTGAGGTCTTCCACTGGACCATGGTCAACTTACCAGTGGCGCCAATCTTAAAGAAAACTATCGTTCTTTCTACCAGCTGCTAACAATTGCCAATAGCTCCAAGTAGCCTGTGATTATTCCTCACATGTGCTTTGGAGTGCATAATGTCTGGAGTACTTACGAAAATGCCAGCCCTTGGAGCTCCCCAGTTTCCTTTTCTGAGAGCCAGACGTAGACTGGCATTGTTGCAGTGGCTGATAGATCAGGGGAGTTGTTCTAGCGCCCTTTGACCTGGCAGTTAGCATGCATTCCCACATTTAGATTAGGCTTCTCCCTGATTTGTGCAGTATGACCGACCAAGCTTTAATGGCAGGAATTTTAGGAAAAAAGACAAATCGGACAATCTGGTAGAAGTCATGAAAAACACTTACCTGTAATTACAGTATGAAGGTCTACATAGTGGACACCAAAATCCAAGCCTGAGGGAAATCCAGATACAAGTGTCCAAAGGTGTTGCTCGGTTGAGTTAAAGACATGATGTTGAGCCAAATAGTGTTCAGAGATTCAGGAATATTCCAAAGAAAAAACAGCAAATATAAGTAAGAGTAATACATATTAGCCATTTTTAGACAGGTTCTTATGCAACCCAGGCTGGGCTGTAATCCTACTGCTTTTCCCTTTTAGTCATAGGATTTCAGGAGTGTACCACCAAGGCCAATTCATGGTATTCTTATGGAAAGAATACTTCACCCATACGTGACCTTTTACAAGTTATAAGTCTGACTTTTCTTGCTATGTTTAGTCTGATGAAGGGACTGAACTGAGACAGACAGACATCTCCAGATTATCTATCCTAGGCAGACATTGACTTTGCCCATAGAAAGCCTCACTATCGTCTAGGGAATTCCTCACATGTTAGGTTTCCATGCTTGCTTCTGAGATTTACCTTTTTGAGAAGGAGCTGCTGAACTGGCCATTGTCATGTCATGATTACAATATGTTCCCTGTGCTACACTTGTAGTCTCCTTCTTAGGTTGGATGCAGTCAGGATACAGAGCAAAGTGCCAAAATATACAGCATGAAAATGAAACACATACATATAAATCGATAAAGATAGAAATGCAAAATTGTACAGAAGAGAACAAACTGGGCTCATCTACCTGGCTGTCCTTGGCTAGAACTTTATACTGATTTACATATCCTTTATATGCTTCTCTATATACCATCAAAGACATGGATGAAGCTAGAAATGTGGGAGGATGGACTCATACTTGCTCTGCAAAAGAACCTCCACTGTGCTCAAGTTGAGAGAACTGTTCTAAGGGGATCCTGAAGTAGCAGCTGTGTAGGAGGAGTAAGTGTAGAGACTTAATATATCGCAGCATGGCTACTATAGTTTATAAGACCATATTGTATTTAGTTTTCTTTGAAGAATATAGATTTTAGTTGCTTTTGTTATAAATAATAAGATTGTGAGATAATACATCTATTAATAATATGTGGATGCTTTAAAGCTAAGATACACATATCAAAGCCCCGTTAGCTAGCACTGTAGGAGAATATAGTGAGTTCAGGTTGTCTTGGCTGTTGAGACATTATCTCAATACAAACACACCAATAGCTGCTCTTTTCATATAAGATGTACAACCAGAAAAAAAAATCTCCAGTGCCCAGAGCAGAAATGGCCAGAAAGGAAAAAGGAAATTTCCTGTGTGGCCACTAAAACAGATTTCATTCACATTGACAGCAATTGGAGCAGAAGTCCTAGATCTCAGCACACTTTACTACTTGAAAACACAGGTATGGATGAAGAAACCAAGGAAATCAAAACTAGAATCTAATAAAAATAGATATGGCTAGACAGATGTGGAGTTAGAAGACTTCATAAATCCTAAACTGCAAGGAATGTGCTGTAGAAAGTCTTCTCCCATGATCAAAACTGCCATGACTTGAGAAGCCATGACAATGGAAAAATAACTCTGTGACAAAGATAGCTATCTATAATTGGGGGAAACAGAAAGATACATTTTTTTTTCCTGGAAGGAGCCATAACATACAATGTTTAAAGATCAAGTTCATAAGCAGAGTAGAGAGACTTTGAAAGGCATGAGCTAGGAATGTCTCTTTGCATTATCAAAGCATATGTGCCTGAAATGCATGCAGGTAAAGAACTTATTTCTTGGCCAGAGGTGGAAACATTTTTTTCCTGACCAACTTTGTTGAGCCTATGGGAGAAGAGAAGCTAGAGAGTTTCCTTAAGCATGGTGGATATGGAATGGGGAGATATGGTAATGGAAAACTTCTTGCTCATGATGGAAACTTTAGCTCATGATGAAATGGATTTGGAAGGTACTTCATAGCTAGGACCCTGCACCAAATGAGAGGACATAGAAGTTGAGCATCACTTCCTTGTCAACAGCATCTATATCAAGGAAAACACATAGTGACAAATGACTTATTCCAGCATCAGGGAGGATATGAGTGCGAAGAATTCAATTTATTGCTAAAGCAGTTGTGAATTAGAAATATGTAGGCATGGAAAAATTATATCATGACTTAGAAACCATTATGAGTGAATAACTCATACTAGATATTCTTTTTGAAACCAAAGTTCATAATGATTATACAAGACTTAGACCTGGATCATATCTCTTATGATTACTCATTTCAGTAAAAAGTTAATATGAAAAACTTCTTCAACACACCAAGAAGCTGTGATTAGGAAAGACATGATATAGTTATATTTTCTAATAATATTGCCTATGATAGAAAATGTAGCATGCAGAATATATTTCATGAAGTATATAGGAAAATGTTGGCCATTTTCATCATCACACAGTTATTGTCATGGATGGGAGCACTCAAAACAATTATGGCTTTGAAAGATGGGAAAGTTGAAGATTTCAGTAGCTATTAAAGTAATATATATGGGAAGGACACGATTATGAAGTAGATATTGATGAATATCAATATGATTTGAAGGCAGCTAAAACTTGAGAGGACATAGAGATTGATGACTCTTGTGTGACTAAAACAAATCCAGCTATGGAAGACATACATGCGATAATTCCTCACTGAATAGAATAAATAATGATGGTGAAGATATAAAAGTAGCAAACTTCCTTTGAAAGCTACATGACATGACCTCTTTGGAAATGGTTGATTTAAAAGACTGACTTCCTGACTAGAACACAGGTAACTAGATAAAGACTGGATCTGGAACACTTAATGATCAAAGCAGAAAGAGCAGAAATAGTAAAATGCAGAGAATACCTTTCAGGGTTCATGCTAATCTTAATTCGAAAAACATCTCATGGAAAGCTTTTTTTTAATAGAGTAAGAAGAGATGAGGGAGCCACAGAGTTCAAAACAGCAGTGCCAATGAAAGACAGAGTAGGAACCATAAAATACCAAAAAGGTAACTGTTATGTCTAAGAAGCTTTGTGATAGCTAAACCACACAGCTGAAATGTATCTTTCACTGTTAGACAAGAGGATGCGGGGGAAAAATATGAATACACAAAAGACTTCCCTTGGTCAGACTTCATAGTTCAAAATGCACAAGCTGGAACAAGAAGAAAAATTCTATCCCTAACCAGGAGTATCAAAGGGAAAAACCCCTGGAAACTATAAGGCAGATACAGGGAAAATAACACCAGAGAAAATAAGCAAATGGTAACCAACAAAAAAGACTTCATGATTAACACCCCCAAAATGATCTAACACCTTTGCCCACACCATCAAGTACCAGTTTCTGCGTGTATTCTACATATCCAGACATATTTTAAGAGGATAATCTACCATATTCTTTGCCCAAGCAAGGGTCATAAGTCATGTGTACCAGAACAAAGAGGCAAATACCACAGCTCCTCAGTTCCTCAGGCAATATCCAGCTTAAAGGGCCAATACAGACCCAGTGTCCCAGCTCCATTTGAAAAATGTCAACACTCAGAGCAATCATCAAAGGGTAGGTCCACAGACACACAGATCTAGATGGATTTGTATACCTTGTACAATAGATCAGCAAGGAAGTGCTCCAGTTCCCCACATGCCTAGTCCTAATTTCACAGTACATGGCTAGGCTGACGACACAGATTCTCTGTGCTAGTCCAATAGAGTTGGAACAAGACATGTATTTGTAGCCCATCGCCACAGACTGAGGCATAGCTGGAATCCCACATATGCAACAGGCCAGCCAGATTTGAGTCTCACATGCTTTGAGGCTCATACAGACCCTATTACCTAGGATTCGATGGGGCTCCACAACTACATCCCTCACCCAAAATATGGAGTGATCCCAATTCTCCCTCCTTGGCTCTGTCTGTTGCTCTCTGGACTTAATTGGTGTTGCTCAGTTTCTGCTCCTGGCCAGTCAGTTGACACACTTATGTCTCTGCATTTCACCCGTTTTGGATCATCCCAGAATCAACTGGGATCCTACTGCTTAAGGTTATCCACCCTAGGGCATGGGCTAGACTTTCATTCACTCATGTGATCCCCATATTCTATGAAGGCCTGACTAGCCTGTGCAACTCCAAAGCATAGTGAGTGACACAGAACATATCCAACAAAATTGTATCCACTTTCCTGGGGCATAGAACCTTATATCTGCCAAGCCTAGAGCTTGCCCCAGCTTTCTCCACCCTACATTCTCTATCAGCCTAAGACAGGCATTCTCTACAGTCTCAATGCCTCCACCCTATACAATACAATTCCTACCACTATGGTGACCTGTAACAGTAACATCATTCCTGTTGCTACTGCATGACTATAATTTAGCTACTGTTATGAATTGTCAAGGAAAACAGTATGTGTTTTCAGAAACACACACTGCAGTTTGAGAACCACTGCCATAATCCATGGGCTCTGTGAATTTTCCCAGCAGTCAACCAGTTGTGTGCCCGAATCCCATAGTTCCCTCCACCAGGCCCACACCAAGGCCCAGTCAATGTAGTCTGGACAACTCACAGGTCAGAGAAGGATAAAGAATACAGTGGGACTCGTGAGGCCACATGCTGCTAGATTGTGCTGATGTCTTGATGGCTGCATAATAGTCTATCAGGAAGAATCACCCCTACCTTGAATGCCCTGCTTCCCACATTTGAGACCCTATTTGGGTAGAGATGGCCATGCAATGTCCCTTGCATGGCATAGTCTGTGTCAGATCGCAATCCACCTGGTATCTGTCTGTCCAAAGGTTGCTAGGATGATGCAGCCTACAAATCAGCAAGACCTTGTCAGTGTCCAGCACATGACACACCTACACTGTACCACATGCTTAGATTTAGCTGGGGTAGATTACCATGTGCAACATCCCAGATCCTCAACTGCAGACACAGTCCCATAACCCCAGCCAGAGGGGGAGTCTATGCCTATGCTCAGCCCTGGCAATGTGAAGACCACAAGCATACCTTTACAGGATTATTTTCACAGGCAGCCAGGTCTAGATGGATTTGCACTCCTTGTGCATGAGACCCACGAGGAAGTGCTCCAGTTCCCCACATGCCTAGCCCTGTCTTCACAATGCATGACTGAGCCGAGGATACAGATTCTGTGTGCCTAGGGCACACATTTGCAGCAGATCGCCAAGGTTAGATGCCTAGTTGAGGTGGTCCATCATCTGCATCACACCAGCCAGCTTTGAGTTCCACACCCCTACATGCTCTTACAGTCCTCACTACCCAGGATCAGATGGGGTGCAGTGACCCTGATTCCTTGACTTTGTCCATTGTCCCCTGGACTTGCTGGTGTTGCTCAGTTTTGTGCTCCTGGCCAGTCATTTGAGGTTATTCTATGTATTTTACCCAATTTTAATCATCCCAGAATGAAATGGGATCCCATTGCTCAAGGTCAGACCAGCCTGGGAGGTTGCCTGTACCTCCCACTCCCCCCATGGGAGTTCCATACTCTAGGAAGGCCTGACTGGGGTCCAGGAGCCCATGCAACACCGAAGCATAAGTTACACATGTAAATACCCACCACCATTGTTGCAATACACCCAACACAGAGGGCTTCCTGTGGCATTGAGCCTTACCTCTGCCAAGCCTAGGGCTTGACCCAGCTCTCTCTCTACTGTAATTCTCTAAAACCTTAAGAAAGTGGTTCAAATTTGCAATGCCTCAAACCTCTATGATATAAATCCTAATATTTTGATGACCTGCAACTATAAAATTATTTCCATTGCTACTGCATGACTATGATTTTGAACAGTCCTGGAAATGAATCTGTGGTTTCAGATAATCATTTTTGGCTTGAGACCCACAGTTTGAGAACCACTGACATAATCCATAAACTTTGTGGTTTTCCACAGTACTCAAGAGGTTAAGTGCCCGAATCCTTTGGTTCCCTCTACCAGGCCCACATCAAGGCCTTGACAATATAGTCTTTAGAGCACTGTACTGGCTAGCTTTGTGTCAACTTNACACAGCTGGAGTTATCACAGAGAAAGGANCTTCAGTTGGGAAAATGCCTCCATGAGATCCAGCTGTAAGGCATTTTCTCAATTAGTGATCAAGGGGGGAGGGCCCCTTGTGGGTGGTGCCATCT
>NC_034613.1:91108618-91110856 GCF_900095145.1 Mus pahari
CAGTATGGAAATGTAAGCCAAATAAACCCTTTCCTCCCCAACTTGCTTCTTGGTCATGATGTTTGTGCAGGAATAGAAACCCTGACTAAGACAAGCACCATAGGCCAGAGAGGGACAAACAACATCTTGGGACTCATGAGGCCCCATACTGCTAGGCCTTGCTGGTGTCTTAAAGATTGCATAATATTCTTTCAAGGAGAATCACCCCTACCTTTGCCCACCAGCAGGGTTTCCTAATTAGAGGCCTTTCTCCAGTCAAGATGGCCATGCAATATCCCATGCCTCAGGCTCCCTAAGTTCCCACAATACCTGCTGTCTGCATATCCCAAGTTATCTGGGGTCACGCAGCCTACAAATCAGCAAGGCCTTGTCAGTGCCCAGGAGATGATGCACCTACAGGCTTAGGCCTAGCTTGGCTAGGGTGCCATGTGCAACAGCCCAGACACTCAACTGCACAGGCAGGGTGTGGGAGTCCACAGCCTGTGCTCAAACTGTGCACTATGAAGAAGACAGGCCTGCCTTTACAGGATTATGTTCACAGACAGCCAGGTCGAGAAGAATTTGCACCCTTTGTGCACAAGACCCGTCAGGGAGTGGTCCAGGTCCCCACATGCCTAGCCCTGTCTTCACAGTGCATGACCGAGCTGAGGATTCAGATTCTGTGTGCCTAGGACACACAGTTGCAGCAGATTGCCAAGGTCAGAGGCCCAGGGTGGGCAGTCCCTCATCTATCTGAGACCAGTTATCTTTGAGTCCCACATCTGTTCATGTTCGTGCAGTCCTCACTACTCAGGATCAGATGGGGTCTAGTGACCCTGATCTACTCTCCTTGACTTTATCCATTGTCCCCTGGACTTGCTGGTGTTGCTCAGTTTTGTGCTCCTGGCCAGTCATTTGAGGTTCTTATGACTCTGTATTTTACCCAGTTTTAATAATCCCAGAATGAAATGGGATCACATTGCTCTCTGTCAGATCAGCCTTGGAGGTAGACTGTGCCTTCCACTCACCCATGTGTTCCCCATACGCTACAAAGGCCTGCCTACAGTCTAAGAGCCTGTGCAACACCAAAGCTCAGTCAGTGACACAGGTAAATACCTACCACCATTGCTAGAACACACCCAGACAAAGGGCTTCCTGGGACATTGAACCTTATATCAGCCAAGCCAGGGACGCTCTACCCTACATATTCTATCACCATAAGGCAGCAGATCACAACATTCCCAATGCCTCAACAGCCCTGAATGATATGTTTCTTCACCTTGTGGTGACCTCCAATCATAATATTATCTTTTTTTCTACTTCATGACTAATTTCCCTCCTGTTCTGAATTGCCATGTAACAGAGTCTGTGTTTTCAGACAATTCATCTGGGCCGTGAGCCACACTTTTGGAACCACTGCCATAATCCACGTGCTCTGTGAATTTTTACAGCACTCAACCCTTTTAGTGGCCTAGTCACATTGTTCCCTCAATCGGGCCCACACCAAGACCTCGTTGGTACTCTACTCTCATGTTTAGATATATTTATACATACTAAGCTAGCAGAAGGAGAGCTTCAATTCCTTACATACCTACCCCTAATTTTGCAATTCACACTCTTGCTGAAAATCTGTGTTGTAGACCAATCTGGTGAAACTAACACATATTTCCCTAGGTTGTATCTGATAGCTCCATCAGTCCATGCAGCTCTGATATCCTGAAGGGTCCTTTGTGTGCCCTCTTCCCAGAGTTGGCTATGATCTCACCAGCACCCACGTTTGCTGACTTCATTAATTACCTGTAGCCTGTACATTGGCCTTTCTTATAAACCAACCCAATTTCCAGCCTGGCAGCATGGTGCCCATATTCCACACTTATCTCGAGTCTCAAAACCTGTGCAATGTAACATCACTTCTAGGTGAGTGCTTATGATTCCACAAACCCTGTCTGTTTCCATCCTTTCTGACAAGCTTCATGCTTATCAGCACAGCGTTGTATGTATCCCTAGAATTTCACCCATGCGCACTATCCCTAAAACTTTCAGCCTATTTAGGGTCATACAGCATATGCACCAGCTCAAAGTGAGTGACATAGATTCTTTTTTTTCAGATTTATACTTTTTTATTACTATTTTCTTTATTTACATTACAAATGCTACCCCGAATGTTCCCTATACCCCCCCCCACCTCTGCTCCCCTACCCACCCACTCCCACTACTTGGCCCAGGCCTTCCCTTGTGCTGGGTCATATAAAGTTTGCA
>NC_034613.1:91110936-91132814 GCF_900095145.1 Mus pahari
GACATAGATTCTTAAGTGCTCATGCAATCACCATAGTGTCATGCCTAGCTGTGGGTCCTACAGCCTGCTCACCAGCTTATCCTGCTCTCGCTCTTTCTCTCTCTCTCTCTCTCTCTCTCTCTCTCTCTCTCTCTCTCTCTCTCTCTCTCTCTCTTCCTCGTCATTTTCATATACTTGTCTTCTTCATACTCCCAGAAGTCCTATCTATGTCCAGCAGACTGTTCTATGGCCAAGCCTAGTGAGTCATCTAGATCTTCAGTCACCTCCTCTGTCCACATCCTTGCATGCATAGGTGCAGTCACTTGCTTTGTTCCTAAATTCAAGCATGTTAGTGCTACAAACCTCCTGATGAATTCATGTAACCCCAACACTCACAGGCCTAGCTGGATTCCCATAGGAAATATCCCAACTCTGCTTAATGGGTAATCCAGACTCTCCCACTCAATTTATGTCCCCTCATTCTTGAGTCTAGCTGTGGTCACACAATCTGTGTACCAGTACGGCTTGCTGGGTTGCCTGGGTCCCTGCATGTTTCCCAGTCCTCATATGCTTATGCCCTTAGTTATTTCCCAGTTCTATCTCTGTGGAACAGCCCAGTGTAATAAGTGATACTGAGGCTCCCAGTTCTAGCTGGGGTTACACAGCTTGTGAAGTGGCACAATAAGACAAGTGCCCTGGATTTCCCAAATGCCTATGTGTTCTCCACTCTTCTTAGTTAGCTTGGATCCATTCTTCTGTGTCCCAATAAACTGGAGAATTTCTCCAGATCCCCGTATGCCATGCCAACCCCATACATCCAGTGTTCTCAGCTCAGGTTCTATAGCTTATGAACCAGTTCAGTTTATAAATTCCCTAGATCCTAGCCTGCCTATGCTGTTCCCATTCTCCTAAGCCTAGCTAGGGTCTCAGTCTTTATAGAAGCCCATCCTGGTGAATTACCTAGACTCCCACCCACCTGCACCTTTTCCACACTCTCAGGAGTTTCAAAATGTCATAAGGAAACATGTTGTTTTGTAAGCTTCCTTAAAATTTCATATCATACACACATACATATGTACACGTATATTTGGATGTATACATATATTTTAATGATAGTAAGTGACACATGGTGCAGTGTTCCCCATAAGAGCCGTAGGCTACCTAACAGAAAAAAAAACCAACAAAAACAAAAACAAAAACAAAAACCGGTGCCAGACATAGGAAACCTTCCTTTGAGTTGTTGGTTAATAGGCATCCAAGAGACTTCCAAAGCAATTTAGGTTATTGCCATTGCCTTCCCATGGTTCTCTCCCATAGACTGAAGGTAAGATTCTATTGTAGAAGACATTAGACACTTCAGACACACAGCTTGGAAAAATGAGCCAGAACTGACCTGGAAGCTTCTTCCCTGAAGATGAGCTCTCATAGGATCCTATCTACATGGAAAGCCTAGGAATCACAACAATGACTGGCCCAGCAAGCTCTCTCCAGCTGTGCAATAGTGACACTTTATCTTGGAGGTAACCAACAGCTCTCTAATTGGACATAAGGTTTCCATAATAGGAAGGAATTTCTGCCTGGTGCTTTCAGCCTAGTCAGCTGTGATGTTATAGACCTTAGAGGAGAATCTACTATTGCCATTTTTCCTAAGCGACCATAATTATCCAATTGTATTCTCAATATTTATCCTTATACCCACAGATAAGTGGAGCTCTATTTCTTGATTTAGAAACTATGGGTTATATCAACAGAAATACTGCTAGGTTAGATTAAAGGGAACAGAGAGCATGCAAAATGAAGAAAAACTATTAGATTTTTTTAAAAAAAATTCTAAGATGGAAGTACATAGCTATCGAACTGCAAAATATGCACCAGCCTTTAAAAAATGGGGAAGCTAAGTCTGATGAAGCACATCTTTAATCCCAGCACCTACAACGCAGAGGCAGGTGGATGACTGCAAATTCAAGGCCAGCCTAATTTATATATTAAGTTCTGGGACATCTATATTGATCTATAGTGTGAAACACCATATCAAAATAATAAAAAAGAAATGTGTAAGAACAAGTCATACAAATGAGAGATTAGTGGTGATAGTACTCTCTCCCCAGGCCATAGAGCACAACTGCATGGGACAAGCTTGCCTCATCCTCTGAGGGTTGAGCTACCACTGTGTTTTCATGGACCAGGCTTCTCCCACCCAGCATCTTCAAAGAAAAGTTACCACACAGTGAGTCTAAGTGGAATACCACCAAAACCAAGAAAATAACTTATCCAACTCTACTACAGAATAAAGTCGCCCTTGCTTGGTGTCTTGGATTTGCTTGAACCATTAACCCTTTCATTTTTCTCAGGCTACTGCTTTCCTCTACTGTGTCCTGAAAGCATATTTCCTGTATGGAGTCAAGCATTTACAACTGGGGAAGCTTTTGTGCTGGGGATCAAATCCAGGAATGTGCAGGTCTTTGCATATACTAGACAAGTGCTCTACCACTGAATGGTAGCTCCAACCATTTTAAAATTATATCTTGAGACAAAGCCTTGCTAAATTACGCTCCGCTTGACTGTGGATGTGATGAGGCTGGCTGCTTGACTTCCTTCAAACGATGGAACTGGAACTGGAAGTAAACCCTCTCTCTCAAGAGTTGCTTTTGGTCAGGTTATTTTATCACAGAATCCTGTCTGAATGTGACTGCTACAATTTAACTCATTTATTCTGAGCCTGATGATTAAGAATGCTACCGGTCTGGATTAAAAGCACCTGTGCTACCTATAATGATCTTACAGATACTTTAAAGCCTGTAACTGGCCTGATAACTCCTCTATAAAAATGACTTATCTACACTACCAATAAGAACAAGGTGTCACCGTTATAGAAAGAAGTGTTTAAGGTTATCATTAGCTCAATTTTGTTGAATAAACTAATGAGGACCTACGAGTGGCCTAGCAAAGCTGAAATAGAAACCCAGTCTTTTCTTCTAGTTGAGTTCCTTCTCTCTTTACCACACAGTATGTGGCATGCCATTTCCCCCTCACTATTATAAGAATATACTCAGCCTCAAGAGATTTTTAAATCTCTTGTAACTGATAGAATCTATAGTATATGAAGTTCTGTAGTTCATTCATTATTCATTTCAAGAAACACACAATGAAGATGTGCTATGTCATAGAGCCTGGACTGGATGCAGAACTATTTTAGGTATTCAAGGGAACTCACCAACGAATAATGCTTTCCTTTTCTATTTTCCCCTTTCTTCTGTATGCATGCATGTACATGAGTGAGTTCATGGTGTGTGTGTGTGTGTGTGTGTGTGTGTGTGTTGGGGGGGTTGCTGCAGGATTTGGCCTTGTGAATACCAGGCAAGTGTTGTAGTACAGAGTTATATATACTCAGCCTTGAATAATTCTTTTAAATAAATATCTAGAAGCAATACCTGAGTTTTTCTAATTTAAACAGTCATTACATTTTACTTATTTATTTCTGGGAGGAGATACTTGTGTGGAGATCAAAGGACATCATGTAGCAGTTGGTTCTTTCCTTCTAACTTATGGATTGAACACAGGTCATCAGGCTTAGTTAGTATAAAGCACTGTTACCCAACTGAGCCATCTTGTCAGTTCCAACCTAAATTTAAAAAAAAAAAAAAAAGAGACTGAGAATTGTTCATTTGAAAGGGGCTGCAAGAAACCACATTTATCAATTTCCTCTCCTCCACACCTAATAAGAGCATAACATTCAAGCATTGATTTTATTTAGATGTCTATCTATAAAAGAACAAGACATATTTTTAATCAACCCAATAACTCCAAAAGGTCTTTTCTCTACAATGAAGGACATTGAGCTATAAGAAAATTAAGTAGGTTATTGTCTTAGTCAGGGTTTCTATTCCTGCACAAACGTCATGACCAAGAAGCAAGTTGGGGAGGAAAGGGTTGATTTGGCTTACATTTCCATACTGCTGTTGATCACCCAAGAATGCANGACTGGAACTCAAGCAGGTCAGAAAGCAGGAGCTGATGCAGANGCCATGGAGGGATGTTCTTTACTGGCTTGCTTCCCCTGGCTTGCTCAGCCTGCTCTCTTATAGAACCCAAGACTACCAGCCCAGAGATGGTCCCACCCACAAGGGGCCTCTCCCCCTTGATCACTAATTGAGGAAATGCCCCACAGCTGGATCTCATGGGGGCATTTCCCCAACTGAAGCTCCTTCTCTGTGATAACTCCAGCTGTGTCAAGTTGACACAAAGCTAGCCAGTACAGTTATCCATGATCACAGATATTGTAAGTATTGTAAGAGCTAACATTTGAGCTCCCAGTCAACTATCAATATATTTACATTGTTTCTTAATTAATTTTTGTTTTGTTTTCCACTTCAGGAATTGTTTATTTATTTATTGGAAATATTCTCTTTATTTTCTTTTAATTTTATTTATTTTGCGTCCTGACCAGTTGCCCCTCCCTTCTTTCCTCCAAGTTCTTCCCTCCCTGCCCCCAAATCTAGTCCTACTCAATTTCTCTTCAGAAAAGGACTAGCTTCAGTGGATGTCAACTAGCCATGGCATATCAAGTTGCAGTAAGATTAGGCACCTTCTCTTCTACTAAGGCTAGAAAGGCAACCCAGTAGGGGGAAAGGGTCCAAAAAGCAGGAACCAGAGTCAGAGACCACCCTTGCTCCCACTGTCAGGAGTCTTAGAAGAAAATCCATCTACACAACTGTAACAACTGTGCCGATGTCCTAGGTCAGTCCCACTTAGTTAAAATTTTAACTTAGCATATAAAGTAATGGCATTCACTCTGGCATTAGTTTATGTATCATTATTCTTTCTTCTTATTTGTTCCCCTCCCTCACTGCCCTACCCCTTGTTCCCTCCCCCTCTGGCTGGTTCTCTTCCTTTCCCCGACATAGCCCCCTATTCTGCTTTTATAAATTACATGTGTTCCATTACGTTCTCTTCCAACCCCAACTTAAGATCACTTCTTTCTGTGGCATCTACATTTTTTATGACCATCAGCCATGTTCCCAAGATGTCGCTATTTAAAGTGAACAACAGGAGTAAGTTAAGAGGTAGGAAAGAAAGGAACACTGGTGAGTGTTCTCTAGTTCCCTTCAAGTTCACAAAACTCATCACATTGTAGGAAGCCGGGAAAGCCTGAGTTTTCACAGGAAGTGATTAAACTTGGACTCTTATTAGGTTCTTTCCCAAGGTCACAGAACTGAAATGTTCTGGGGGGAGCTTCTTGAGGTAGTTTTAAATTTACTTTTGTCTCTTTAATTCCACCAAAGCTAGACAGAAAATGGAAAATCTGTAGGGCTTTATGTTCCAAAACTGTTACTCATCCTAGCTCCACCCCCACTCCCACTGTCACCCCCATAATACCGCAGTCCAAGAAATAATGCAATGTACCTTTTGGGAAAAGTGTCTTTACAGTTGTTTTGGAACTTAAGAATATACACTTTCCTTGCCTGATGATTTCTCACCTTAACTTCCAAGCAAAGTGTTTCCTAATGCAGACTTCTGCTAGGGACAGCTGCTTCCCAGTCCTGCCCAGTCTCCAGTGGGTAATAATACTGGAAACTTTAGCAACTCTGCCAGCAAATAGGACAAAGGCAGCCTACCTGACCAGTGGCTTCTGTGATAAGTCTTCTGAGAAGGATGTTATTCTGCAAGAACAAATCTTTCAGACCTGCTTTCTGTCAGGGGAGTAGGGGAAATGTTGGAAAATAGAAGAGGGTGGACAACATGAACATAGGATATATGGCTGTTCCAAGAAGAAAGAGATACATGAAGAACATACTCTAACTTTTGTCTTGTCCCCAAGTAATATCTTGAAATAATTGCAGCGAGAATCTGATTCATTGGCTGTATTTTATGAGAGATGTCACAATAGATCTTAGCCATGCATCTCAAAAGCTTCAGGTGTTGATCTTGCTTTGTCTTACCTACCAGTCAGAGAGCACTAGAAGACAACAGGCCTGCCATATATACAGTGCTAGCCTTTTGGTAAAACCATGCATAACATTTTGTTAACCCTGATTCAATCCACCATAGCCAAGAAGTTCTTCACCCTGCCAAATCCACAGCTTTCTTGGATGCTAGCATGGGCCAGTTCCCTTCATCTGGTCTTCCCAGCTGGACTTTGATTAGGAGTTCAGTAATACTCAATCATGCTACAGTAATTCCTCGTGACTCATTCTCCTGAGGACACATCAGAAGGGATGAGCCTCTGGTAAAAAGCCTTGGAGTGCTAACTATAATATGCTTATCCTTACTGATTCTGCAAGTAATCTACCCACATACCAGAGTTAACATTCCCATCTTTTTGGCATCATCTGGCAGAGCTACCTTTTCATTTTCAGGGAGAAAGGGGATAACAGTATATTGTTCCATGGTATCAAATTAAGGATGGAGGTGTGGCAAGTAGGGAAAAAAAATCCTAAAGACATAAAAGAAAGTTCCATCACTTTTTTGCATGTCAGACAGCCCAAGAAATGGCTTCGTATTTGGGAGCTAAATTTTTGCCTCAAATATTTCTACATAATTCCAAAATGCTTGTTCTACATATCAAACCTCATTATGGTTCAAAGAGAGTACAGCTGCATGACTGGAGAGATTCACTGTGCAACACCAAGGACTGTGAAGAGGAAGGCCCAGGTTTTTCATTCTGAGTTCAAGATGAAACACAAAACCTTCAAAACACAAATGTAAAGTTAGGCTGCCTGAACAATAACATAATGTTCATTAGTTCGCCAGTATTTATATTCTACTATAAGCCACACTTGTGCTTGTGTGTGTGGGGGGATCATCTTCTGTAATCCCAGCATTGGCAGCATCTGAGGAGTAAAGGTAAAAAGATCAGCAGTACACAGAGATGTCGAAAAGTCTGTCTAATAATACCTTTAAGAAATTCAGCAAAGAACTTCTGTATTTGTCTTTCTGACAAGGCCTCCTCTTTTTAGACTTCCCTTACCTGCTGCATTGTGTGAGACAATCCTTCTACTATGTCTCCCACTATGGGTATTTTTGTTGTCCCTCTTCATTTCTTGTATCCTTTTTATTTTTGGGACCAATATGTTATTCCTAAGGCACAGTAACAAAGCACTTAAGCTATACCTGCCTATACAAGACACTCCAAAAGCATCCATTCCTTTTACTTGCCACTTAGTGAATGTTATCTTCCTATTGTCATACCTAATGCTGACAGTTCAATGGGTAGGAGACACTGAAGTGAATAAGCATATGTTTTCCTGAGGACTGCTAATTTCAAATAGCCTACCTAAATTTTCAGAAGATAATGTTCTAATTTTTGGTTAGAAAAATATGGTCACCGTAAGTGTAAGGCATTCTTGAAAATTACACAGTACATAGGTCATTGCAATTCAGTTTGAGAGACAAAATGGCCTTAAATGGCTAGAGGCATTACAAGAAGACATACCAGAGAGGATCAAAACAACTAGATGGACTTTGACAGACAGAATTGAGTTGGGCCTTGGGAGATGGGTCATATCTGAATAAAGTAGGGATGAGATTGGGGTTGAGTGGCATCATCTAACCAAATTGAAGGACCATTTAAAATATTGCTCAGCTGTATCTTACTACATCAGCCAATGTATGCCAGTACAGATGCTGAAATCAATTGTCAAAAGACTTTGTCCATACTTTAGATATTTCTTGATCCCAAGCCCACATAGCCAGCTCATTTCCTGGCTTCAGCTGAGTGGGCTCCCAGGATGGTCCATTTCCACTAGTCAAATATAAGCCAAGTGAATCCATTTAACTGTCTACATGCAAAGAAACACAACCAGTGGCTTGATATGATCATAAGACTCAAGGCCAAAACTCATTGAAAACTCATTCAACATTTTGTTTTCATTTCTAAATTGATTTAAGAAAAGATATAACCCACAGCAATGCTGATATAAACCAGTAGGTAGACATTTCAAAATAGTAAATGAAAATAGAAAACTATAAATAGGAATCAAGTACACATATTAAATAATGCCATTATGCGAACATCAAGTCCCATTAGTCTATAAGTGAACAGGGTAAGGTAAAAAATCATGACAGAGTAAGGTTGATAGATATTATTGTTTCTTTCACATGACTTAGAGAATTAGAATATCAAAATTTGTTTGGAAGTGAGCTGGGAGAAAGGCAATGAAGCTTTGGCTAAAGTTTTTGTAAAAGAGTAAGAAAGTTTAGACAGGGCTTTGGCTCACCTGAGAAGTACAATTGCCTTTGCTCCTAATTATTGATTTTTTATTTCTAATGCCTCTTAAAATAAGCATGTCTAAAACACTGTATCACCAAAGTACTAGCACATAATGCAGAAACTCTTGGGAACTATGAAAATCAAGTAGTGCTGCTATTATCAGAATTATTACCACCTAGACACATTAACAGATAAATAAGTAGAATTGATTACAAAAGAAATTCCATGATCCAGAGACGTTCTAGGAATGTATAGTTAGCTTCTTGAAGGCTTCCTATGTATTTCAGGAATCTTGCTAGCTGAATATATGTTACAGGCATTGTGAACAATTTCTAGGAATGACTTACCAACATTATACACATTGCCTAGGAATTGTTTACAATTCCTGATTTAACATTCCGCTGCAAGAAAAATAACCAGTTAATTTAAATTTGATCATACACTGGCTTCAAAGCAGAAGGCAACATTTCTGCAGGCCTGCCATGTAATGGGAAGATTGACTTTTACATAAAAACTTAGACAATGGCTAAGTAGCTGGGCTGTTCACTTCGAAGACTCACATGCAGAAGACTGAAATCACATGAACTGACTGAAGAAAAATGCCAAGGAAAATTCCTTTCACTATTTTTAAAGTTAATTAATTTTACAGCAGTCATAAATCCAAAGATATAATGCATAAATATTTCAAAAATGAATTAAAATATGTAAGTCTACATTTCTTTCTTTGCCCTGTTTTTGAACACATTACCTACTAGCAATTTTTAGTTTTAAATAGATTAGGATTTGTACACTCAAGATCTGTGCTGAACTGTCTGAAGCAGTCCCGCTGAAAATGTGTTCTGATGTTACCATTGTTCAGAATAGTTTGAAATGCTGCTTTGAGAACTAACTGCCATCCAAGCCAGTTTATGAGTGAGACAATGACAAAATCACATTGTTTTCTTATCACATTTTAAAACTTAGCTATACAGCACAGTAACTACACAATTTGATTCAACCAGATTCATCAAAGAAATCAAAAATCCAGCCACATTGTTACTAAAGCCCTGTCCCAGGCCACCCCCAGAACCTTTACTTAGGCTGGATTTGAGACAGTCTTTCACTCTCTACCCAAGCACCCTAAAGTCATGTCCAGTTTTTGAAAAGTACTGGCTAACATTTGTTTCAAAAATCTAGACTAAACTTTTCCAGTGAACTTTCATGTGTGTTTGTCCAGATGAGGCAGCTAGACTGTAAGCTTCATGACAGCAGTTCACTGCCTTATTCCTAGCACCTATAGCCATTTTTGGATATTGTCATTGCTTAACAATATCTGTTGAATGGTAAATGGATGGTTGTGGGGGAGGTGATGATGAATGTACGGATAGATGGATAAAGTTCACTAAAGAGTTATTACAGATATATATTGGGATGTTGCTCAGTAAGATAGTACTAGCCTAGCAATGCAAGTTCCTGGGGTCATATCCCCAACATTATAAAATAGATACTATGACAAAGTAAGTGTTAGTGGAAAAGTGACAAACAAAGTTAATGGTTATAGAGAAAGTTTCCCTTCTAGCAGTGAGTCCAGGATATCACTGTTTGCCAGTAGCTAAAAAAGATTCTGGTGGTGGTTATAACATACACCTGGATTGTGAGCTGGTTTGCTGATAAGCATTAGAATTTACTGCCTTGCCTGATTTGGACCAGTTGCTCATACACATTCCAGTCACAGACTGCCCTCTTATACAGGTCAACTTGCCAGCAAACAAGTGCCACAGGGTTTTACTTTCAAGAGGATCCAGTGAAGCATCATTATCTCAAGTGTCTTGAACTAGGTTATACAGCAAACTAGCGAAGGATAGTAGAGCTTTGGTCTGAGATGAGGAAAATAAACTACAAGAACTCTGCACTGTTCTCATTCTTTTCCTTTCAATCCAGAATTATAATCCTGTCATCTCCTTTCTCAGCATGCTTACCTTCTCTATAAGCTAGAAAAACAAAGCTGAGGCCTTCTCCAGCTCCCCATCTAACTTGGCAATAGATCCTGTTTCCTGTCCTCGTGGCAGCAGTGGCAGCAGTGTTAATAGTATAAAAGTAGTAGTAATAATTAACATTAAAGCTGTGCTGGTGATAGTGTCGATAGCTGTGCTATACTTGCTGAGTGCTCAATACACGCTATATTCTTGAAATGCAATTTTTTAGTTCTCTTGACAAAACAATAGAGTTAGCACTGTTGCTATTAGTTTTGTAGTTTAACAAAGTGAGATTATGATAGGTTACCACACAAAGCCAGTCAGGGGTCAAAGCCTTTGCCTGCCTTACTTTTGTGCCAGAGAGTGAATCACAATAGCATGTTGCCTCTTGGTATTATGTTCTGCCCTCTGACACATCCTTCCATGGCCAACAATAAAGATGTAAAAGAAAGTTAAACATACACCCTTGTTCAAACCTTAAAGTGTTTTGGTCCTGCCTTATTGTATTTGATAATAGTAGCTGCAAAGCAACCCATTCCTAGAGCCCTAACATCTGTTTTAAGACCTTGAGCGGGTATGTTTTTCTGGAATATCCCTTCAGAAATGTGTTTTTGAACATTTGTTCAAACAAGCTGAAGTCTGGACACCCTCTGATGCCTTTCTCGATTGGTTATGCGCCAAGTATGACATGATCTTCTGCATGTGGTTTGAGTTAGGTAGAAGTGTTGCACATGCCTGGGATACTGGGCAAGCCCACGAGAGCTGCCCCTGGTCACAGACAAGCCTAACTCCAACAGGCTCACTGAGAAGATGGCAGAGCTGTGGTGACTGGGATGGGAACAGCAGTTGGATAGGTCACCCCATAACCCTCATTAAGCTAGACCATTTGTATTCTAAGGATTCTTTCCCCCTTTGCCCAAATATTTAATTGTGTTTAGACATCCCAAGCCTTATGACTCCAGAGTTTCAGGAGCTCTGATCTTGAAGCACTAGACTGGTTGCTACAGTCTGGCTTTCCTGCTGCAAACCACATGAGCTCTACCTGCTGTGCCATGAGATCATGAGGGAATTGATCAATGCCTCCTCGTGCACAGAACTGGAAGGGACTATAACCCCAGACAGTTTTACAACTTTGGCAGGATGGAGGTACACACTGAGGAGAGATTGAATGTCACCTCTTGGCCTGGGTTTGTGGAAGATGGCTGAAGAGCCCATCCGCAAAGCTGCCACGTGGCCAAGTACATGTGAGTGATGGAAACACAGCTATGGGAAGAGTCCAAGGCCAGTAATGAGGGAGGAGACACTCAAACCTATGGGGAATCCCTGAATCCCCAACATCTGTGAGAAAGATCAGATGAGGCTCTGGGGTTAAAAAAAAAAAAGAAATCACTTAGCAGTTCTAAGTGTTCACAGAAAGAAGTGAAGAATACAAGTCTGCCATGGGTGTGGGAGAACTCAGGTGTCAGACCTGCTTAAACGTTCAAGTTCAGAAGTACAGTATTTCCTTAAGCCAGTATGGGCTCCTGAAATTGCCTCCAAATATTCTTGAGAAACAACCCCTTCTTCCCTTCCTTTAAAGTAAGATGCATATGTATTGCTTAAAATTAACCTCATCTCTCTACACACTTAGCCTAGCAACTAGGAGAAAAGAATGCTAGCGGTTACATGGGATTCTGTGTTTTGATTGACTAGGGTAGATAAAGTTTGGAAAAAACAAACCAGGTAAGGGTTAATCACAACATTTGCAATGAGAAGTCATGAAGGCCTAATAAAAAGTACAGTAGTGCAATATAGGTGAAGGATTGGTATTATGAGTTAGCAACCCACTAGATCTATCAGGACAATGGAGAAAAAATGTAAATGCCATTTTTATCATTTGTAGTGATTGATAAGAGGAAAATAGTAATGCCAGTAACATGAACAGTGAATTCAGGAAAAGAACAGATCTTAGGAGAAGAGAAATATGTTTCAGATGCCAGACTGAGCATTAGAATACACATTTTAAAATTATTCTCTGACCTGGGAGAGAGGTCAGGGCTAGACACAAATGTTCAGGCAGACACAGCTTGCATGTTCCTTTGCTTAAGTCCAAACCTGCTGGTCCCCACTCACTATCAGCAGAGGCTATAGCAAACAATGGATATTTGAAATTCCTGCCTTCCTGCTTCCACTGTTTTTTTCTCCTGCCTCCCAGTTTCTTCTGCCCTCTACCTCCAGAATGTTACAGCAAAAGAACCTACTGGCCTCTTCATCCATTGCAATCACAATACATGTAATACCTATCTTGAAGAATGACTCTTATATTCCCAAACACATGTCACATGGGAATAATAAATGATCCCAACAGATTATATTAATCAGTTTCCATTTCCTTGGACATTTATTACACAGACAGAAAACTTGTCACATATGAGAACAAGCTAGAAAGGAAGATAAGGTGAGTGCCACAAAGTTATGGTGACCATATTTCCTTAAACAAAAATTTGACACTGGTTCCTGTTAAAAAAAAAGAAAAAAACACTTGGTGATGCCCTCGCTGGTTGAACGAGCAATTTAGGAGATATAACTGAAACAATGAAAATTGTGTTTCCCAAGACACTTCAATTGTTCCCCAGGAACAATAGGACAAAATACTTATAGTGGGAAATACACAGAGTAGAATGCCAATAACATTTTCTACTTTGTAGTTTTGTACTTTAAATGTTTTTTCTTTTAGTCTTTTCATACTCTATAACTTCCAGTCTTCTCATTTGCTCCTTCCTTAGACAACTTGAGGGTCCAAAAATACTGAAGGTCAGTGTACCTCAAAGATAAACTGAACTTTTTCTTTGTTTTTTTTCCTTTGTTTTTAAGACAGTATCTCATATATCCCAGGATGTCCCCAAACTTAAAATGTGGCTGATGATGACCTTGAACCTCTGATTCTCTTGCCATTACCACTTAAGATCTGGGATTAGAGACAAGCATATTACCACCATGCCTTGTTTCTATAGCACTGGGGTTTGGACCTAGAGCTTTGTGCAATTTAGGTAAGCAGTCTAGCAACTGGGTCACATTCCCAGTCTCAATTCTTGATTATTATTATTATTATTATTATTATTATTATTATTATTATTATTATGAGATAAGGTCTCACTATGTATTCCGGACTGGCCTGAAACTCACTATATAGACTAGCCTCAACTGACACCTGCCTTTGCCTACTGAGTGTTGCGATTAAGGGTGTGAACCACCACATCTGGCCTCCAACCCATTTTTTAAAGATATAAAGAAACTGAGATTCAAAACCTAGAAATGGCTTACCCAAGGTCATACATGAAGTCAACGGCAGATCTAGGACTAGGATCTGGGGATCTTATCTTGACCTTAACAAACATCCCACCTCCAAACAACAAGCCTCCATTTGGGAAGCAGCTTTTCTTCCCCTTAATTACGCATCTCATCCCTATTCTTTGCTCTGGAGACCCTTGGAGGCCCAGGCCCACCCATCAATAGAGCACAGTACTAAAGAGAAAAGTCAAACTAGCCATGGTCTCACATCCCCTTGATACGCAGCAGCCCTTGGCCCACATCCTTCAACATATTTCTCTTGTCTCAGCCAGGACAACCACATCTCTGCTGCAGCAAGGATCTTCCTTAGGACATCAAGGAAAATAGGTAGAACTTGAGCACCTATTATTCCCAGATGATGAAAGGTAAGACCTTTGAACATATGTGTTTTGGACTGTCAGCACTTTCCATAGATTTCTGGACTTTTTTTTTTTTTATGAAAACCAAACATCTTCCTCAGGAACAAATATTCACTGCTGAGAGAAAAGTCACTGCTGCTTGTATCTCAATCCTTGAGTTTACTAAACTCTTCCCTATGTTGAAGTAGCAAAGTTGTATTATTACCTGTGTATGCTCCAAAAAGGTAATTGCACAAACCCAACACAAGAGAGCTAGAAAACAGGACTTAATACTGTACATGGCAAAAGGCTGTCCTGGTCCTTATCCCTTCTATGAGGCTGTCATAAATGGAATTCCTCATGTGGGACTTCTCTATGAGAAACAAGCTTCTATAGTGCCATTAGCTACATGAGACATTTTAGAAGGTTCCCCGTGAGCCCAAGCACTCGGCATGTATGGAAGAAGGGCCTGTGGATAGAGTTGTCTTTCTAGCCCCAAGGACTACTATGTGGTCAACAACTACACTCTAAAGAAACAAATATGGAAGTCAACTGAAGTAGACAGAATAACAGGAGATTATAATGGAGAGGGAGGGCAGCACCATAATATGAAGGGTTTCATATGAAGCTTGTGGAATTTACACTTTTGTCACAGAACAAAACACTTTCAACATCAGGGTAGATCTTTATGGCAAGTGAAAACTCTGAATTCAGTGCCTATACAAGAAGTTCTGAGTATTTTTTTTTTTAACAGTTAAGGAACTCATAATTCCCAGGCAATCACTTCAATGTGTCGCAAGCAATTTCATTGACGTATTGCATATACCTTGGGCCTGAGACCAAGTGTAAGAAATTTCATCCCATCAGAAAAATCATTGAGGAAGCTTAAGGTAATGGAAACTGGTGCTTTGGATTAAACCTGTCTCTTTCCATCTCTGTTTTTGGTGCCTAGACAATGGCTGTGAAGGGGGAAAACACTAGAAAGCATATAGCTTGCATACTTTGGAATTAATGAGGGAAGAAATATCAAATGGAGAGAATGAGGAGATATGATCTAGTCTGTAACCCAGTTCCAAACTGAGATCTAAAGAGGATCACAAATAAAGCCTTCAAACAATGATGCTTCACAGGTCAGAGTGCTCCATTACCACCACCTAAACTTAGAATACACTCTTTGGGTGGAAATCTTGGACTGTCTCTAGTGCTCTGTAGTGTATTATCAAGACAGTGTTTGTCAGTCCTTAGCCATACTGTTGGAAATCAAATACTGAAAGTTAAAGAGAAATAAGTGCCAGTATCATTGTTTTAAATGGCTCAACCGAGGAAAGGAAGAATGAAAATAGCAAACACAAATAACTTTACCATTTTTGAAGATCATTTGCTTCTAAGTAATGTTCCCAATATTAAGTAATAGATTAGTCTCCTTGGTCTACCACAACAAGATATAGACTGTGTGCTGTAAAGAAGATATTCGTTGTCTCACAGTTGTAGGGGCTGAAAACCCAAACTCAGCGTATCAGGATTGGTTTCTGGTGAGGCTTCTTTTTCTGGCTTGTGGATAACCATCGTCTTCTCACTCTGTCCTCAAATGGACTTTACTCTGTATTCATGCAGAGAGAGGAGGGGATGAGAAAGAGGGATAGAGAGGAGAGGGGAGGGAGAGAGGGAAAGGGAAAGAGGGAGAGAGAGATCTGATGTCTCTTCTCTTCTTATAAAGATTGCAGTTCTAGTAAATTAGAGTCCCACTAATATGATCTCATTTTACCTTAGTTACCTTCCTAAAACCTCTATTTCCAAATACAGTCACATCAAGGTTAGAGCATCAAACTATCAGTTTGGAGGAGGGCACAATCCAATCCATAGCAGTTTTGTCAAATGTACCTTTTTGGAGACAAGGTAACATGTAGCCTTGAAATTCTGACCTCCTCCCTCCACCTTCTGAGTACTTGGATCATAGGTGTGTACCTCCAGCTTATTACCTGAACTTTACCAATAAGGACTGAAGCTGAAATAGGTTTAGTGATTTGCAGATAGCCATAAGTAACTGAGGTCAAGACCAGAACTGAACACTGTTAAGTAATGGTCCTGCATTCTTTCTGGTATGCCTAATACTGTCTTATGGAAAGAATTAGGATACATCTTTCTGATTTTGTTTTCTATCTTAGGTAGGCTGTACAGAATTGGTATAGGTTCTTCTATGAGGTATTTTGGTAAAATTCACTGGCAAGTTCACTTTGTTTTAATACCTTTTGGAAGATAATTATCAAATTAATTTTCTGATTAGATAGAAGCCTATAAAAAATCAATTCCCTTTGAGTTTTGAAACATTGTCTTTTTGAATTAAAATTTTAGTTAAGCTAGATATTAATGGGTTTGGTAGATTGTCTTTTGGGGAGTGGTCCATTTCATCGAGGTTATCCTATTTGTGGTTATAGTATTTTCTTACTACCATGAAACCCATAGCTTGGCCCCTTTATTAATTTCAGATTTCAGTCATTTGTGTCTTTTCTTTCATATTTTTATGTGAACTCTCTATGAGTATATATTAATTGCACAAAGTAATATTCATTATAACATCTTTATACATGTCAATAATATAATTGGATCCTTCCTATTCATCCCCTGCTGTCTCCTCATTTCCAACCATCCCCCATCTCCTGCTGTCCTCCTTCTCTTCTCAAGTAGTTCCCTTTCTACTTTCTGTCTTTGTTTTAAAATCTACACGTTGTATCTCAGAGAAAATGTGATATTGTCTTTATAAACTTGGATTATTATACTTAATATGATGATTGCCAGTTCTATCCATTTTCCTGAAAATGATGTGGTTTCATTATTCTTTGTTGCTGGATAATATTCCATTGTATAGATGTACCATTTTTCTTTGTTATCTGACCTGATTGGATGATTATCAATTTTATTACTCTTTTCCAGGAAATACTATTCAATTTCATTTATTTTTATACATTTATTTCCAGTTTTTATCTCATTCATTTTTCTAATTTTTATTATCTATATATTTTTATTTCTTTGGGTATCATTTACTCTTCAAAATAGTCTCCTATGGAGGAAACTTAAACTATAGATTTTAAAACTTTCTTTTATAATATTTAGTATTTAGTACTATAAATTTGCCTATGAATTCAGCATTGGCAGAATCCCACAAGGCCTGATATAAGTTACAATTTCATCTAGTGAAAAGTATTTTAATTTTCTCTGAAAACCTATTTGGCCTACATGTTATTTAGAATTGTTTTCTTTATGGTCCAAGTATTTGTGGGTATTTTTAAAGTATCATTTTGTTGTTCATTTCTATTTTAATTATATTACTGTCTGTGAGCATATATTGTATGGTTTCTTTTCTTTAAAACGTAATATATTTCCTTTTAAATCCTGAAAGTGAACCATATGGTATTCTTTGAGATCTATAAAAGGAAATATTTTCTGTTGTTGATGTACTATAAGATGTCAGCTAGATCTAGTTGATTGGTGGTCTTGTTTATTTCTACTATATTCTTGCTGATTTTTTGCCTACCGTATCTGTCAAGAACTAATAAACTTTAGGAAAATCTTGAAATACAATAACAGAATTGCCTACTTTTGAATCTTGTTTCTTTTTAACTACAATAACAATCTCATTTTTAAAGATTTACTTTTACTATTTTTAATTATATATATTTGTGTGGATATGTGCACACAAGTACAGAAGCCCAGAGAGGTTGATTACTCCTAGAAGTGCAGTTACAGGTAGTTATAAGCTGACTAATGTTCGAGTGAGGAACTAAATATGGGCCTTATCCAAGTGTAGCACATGTATCTTAACCACTGAGCATCTCTCTAGTTCCAGCTGACTTTTAATTGGGAGTACTTAGATCTATTGATGTTGAAACCACCACTGGTAAAGTTGGATTAGTGTCTACCATATTTCCTACTATTTCTCTATTTTATGTGTTTCCTTGCATAGTCGCTTCTCCATTTTAGACTCCATTTAGTCTTCTACTCCATTTCTGCCTTCAGTATATCATTTATGATTTTATTTCATTTTTTTCTTGCTATGTAAGCTATACTTTTTCCTTACTGCTGGAGATAAAGCCATGGGTTTACACTAGATAAATCACAGCCTTATATTTTAGTGTTTGCTGTTGATGTTATAACATATATTCCCAACTGATCAGACTCCTTTTCAATTAACACTGCACCACTTCACAAGTATTACAAACATCTTATAACAAGATTCCAAAATTATTCCTCTCATTCCTTATAATACTGATGTCATTCATTTTCCCTATCTATAAAATAATCACCAATTATAATATTGCTGTTAAACTAGGAGAAAAAATGAGAATAAGAATGAAATTTTGGGTTTTTTAAGTGTATGGGGGAAGAATAAATAAGAAACATATATTTGAGAAAATAAAAAAATGAAAAATTTTACCTCTATATACTCACCCTGTAATATTCTTCCTTTCTTCGCAGAGATCCACAGTTCTTATCTACATTATTTTGTCTATTTCTGAAGAACGTTATTAAACACCTCTTATAAGAAAGGTCTACTGGTGATAAATTACCCCTAGATTTCTCTAGATACTTCTCAATTGTCTCTTGTTGCTGCTTAGAATTCTTGGTGATGCAGTGGGAAGTATGCTGCAGTCCTATAACATGGTTTCAATCTTTTCATAAGCCTGTGTCCCCTTCATAAATGCTCCTCGGGTTGATTTCCCCCACCCCTATGTTTAGATGATACAGGAAGGATAAAGGGGATTGGAGTTGAGTATTTATCTTTCCCAAAGTCAGCTGGGCACTCATAAACCTCACTCAGTCAGGCTCCAACTGAAGAGTTTCCCTGAACTATAGGCATTTAGTAGAATGCTCTGAGTATATTTACAAATGGTAACTCTTGCTCACTCCTTGAGAAAAAAGGGGGGATTTATTTTTCCTATCTTGACTGAATAACCTCGAACAGATCCTGTGGATAAAACTCATACAAATAAAATTGTCTCTGTTGGAGTTTTTAATTCTCACGCTTGTCTACTCTGAGCCTCTAGCAATTCATCAACTCAAGTTTGTTTTCCTATCCCACAACTGACTCTAATGGTCATGTTTCCCTGCTAGATTTCTGTTCTTAGGAGCCAAGGTTGTCTGTATCTGCCCATCTGTCCAACTAACGGAATTCACTTTCTCTGGGACTTCAGTTCTCTGGTACACGTAAGAAGAATTGATTTTTTATTTTATTTTTCTGGTTATGAGGATGAGAATGGTGACCTACAAGCTCATTCTATTTGAGAACAAATGTCAGACATCACTCTTACCTTTTTGTCTACATACAATTATTTCCCCTTGTAGATTCTCTTCCTTGTCATTGGAATCTTTAGCCTTAGGAAATCTTCAAGCCTCTCCAGCTTTTTTTCAAGCTCCCTTACAAATATGTCTCCCTTTCATGTCAGATCAAAACTGTCCATGCGTCTCATAAATGTGTACCTGTTGATAGAAGCCAGTTAAAGCATTCGTGCTAATCTATTAATGTGGCTTTGTTTTAAGCCCAAATAATTAGCTCTGTCCATGTATACATTTTAAAACTCCATTCAATTTTTGTGTTCACTATAGAATTTGGCACATAGTAGGTATTCCACACATGGGAAATTTCTTTAAAAGGATTTTTATAATGAGTGGGGTAAATGTTATTATGCGTATGATCAATTCCATGTGTTTGGAAAGAGCATCATGTTTTGGAACGACCAAGAAAGGCTTCATGATGGAAGCTGAAACTGAATATTACCCTGAAGAATGGATGGGATTTACGTTGAATCAGAGGAGAATGAAATGGCATTCCAAGTTTTGGGCACAGCATGAGCAAAGCTGCAGAAACAGAATAAGACAATGTTCTTTCTACTGTTAAAAATGACAGTTGTAACTGGGACAGCTTCATGACTTGAGATCTTTGAAGACACTGACAAACTATAGAACTGATTAAATATGGTTATGGAAGGAGTACACTCAGCTTGGAAGATACAAAGTCAATAATGAACAACGACTAAGGTTTCACACAGTTGAGCAATGTTTCTCTGCCAGTACTCAGTACTAGGTTCTAATTTTAAATCCAGGTTTTCACTTGGAGTACTACATGTCCTAAGAAAATCAAAATATGGATTACTGGGCTCCTAGTACATTAACTATGGAAATTAAATGTAGAATGATCCTGATTGCTGTTTATTAAAAGTGAACATAGTCTGGGGCAAAATATTCATAGTACATATTCTCCCAACCTGCTTTATCCTAAAGTGCAAACATGAGAAGCATTCAAGAAACATTGTCTATGAGTATAAAGTAATATCTTTTTAAAAGAAGATTTCTTATAAGATCTTGAATCATTCTTTCAGCCCAGATAAAGGCATATGTGTGAGAGAATTTGCTAACTGAAGTCCAAACTGAGAGCAAGAAACTTTTATAATATTATCCAGTGTGGATCCTGGACATATATTCACGTCTATCTAACTCTCAAAGACCATATTATTTAAATGAAACTATGCTTTATGAAAGAAAGAAAGAAAGAAAGAAAGAAAGAAAGAAAGAAAGAAAGAAAGAAAGAAAGAAAGAAAGAAAGAAAGAAAGAAAGAGAGAGACTTGTGTCCCTAGATCACTATCAGGAAAGGAAGTTACAGTTATAATTCAAACATGGGATTAAGAAGGTAGATAGACGATACTATTAAAAAGTTCTATCAACTCTGAGAATCTGTCATCTAATATAAATATCTTAAGAACATACTTTATTGTCATATAGAGTAGATTTGTAAACAAGTGTACACTTATGTACACGCTAAACAACAGGACTTTTTTTTTTTTTTTTTTTTTTTTGCTTCCTAACAAAATTCCCCACTACATATCCTTCCTTTGAAATTTCATTTCAGCCTCTCAATGTTCTGGAATTTTCTGAGCTGCAAATGTCAGCTCTTACAGGCTTCCTAGTTTGAAATAAATTACTGGGTCTTATGCTTGGAAATGTGGGTCCTGCAAAAACCTCTAGACAAACCTCAAGTTGTCATAGATTCTCCACTGTAAAATGACTATTTGGTAAGTACTCTAAAATATATGAAATGGTTGTACCTATCACTGTAGCAATTTTGCAAACCCCTAGGAAAAACAACAAAATCAACCAACCAGACCCCCCCCCCCCAGAGCTCCCAGAGACTAAACCACCAACCAAAGAGTAGACATGGAGGGACCCATGGCTCCAGCTGCATATGTAGCAGAGGATGGCCTTGTCAGGCATCAATGGGAGGAGAGACCCTTGGTCCTGTGAAGACTCAATGACCCAGTGTAGGGGAATGCCAGGGCGGGGAGGCAAGATTAGGTGGGTGGGGGAGCACCCTCATAGAAGCAGGGGGTGGGGGATAAGATAGGGGGTTTCCAGAGGGAAAACCTGGAAAGGGAAAAGCATTTGAAATGTAAATAAAGAAAATATCCAATAAAAGAAAAGAAAAAAAAGAAAAGAAATACCATGAAGGAAATTGGGTCATGTACTTTCAAATCAAATAAAAAATATCAATGCTTTCTTTGAGTTGGGAAATGATTCAAATCTTACAATGTTGCTTTTGCTTAATATTCTTAGTAGTTTCAATTTAGGACTTAAAAATGGCTATTTACAATGCATGGCAAAAACTGTGCTGTGATTGTAAAAGTAACTTTGGTGATGCACACTCTGAGACTGTCCACTCATGCCAGCTCCCAGACATCTTGCCATTTCAGAGCTACAGCAATCAAATAAAGTCCAATGAAATGGGTCTTCTGCTTCAGACAGCTGGGCCGAGATGAAGACAGCTTGAATGAGGCCTGAACTGCTGTCAAAAACAACACCTTGCTTCATCTTCCTCCACTCCCACCCTCTGAGTTTAGGGTCAGTCACCTGGAACTGGAATGACTTCCAGAAACAAATTTTGCTCAGACAGAAAGATGGGATTTAGGAATAGTTTGTAAAATGGCAACAAGATTTTGTTATTTGCTTAGTATAGCCTAACTTTAACATTCCTGTTAAACTTCTTCAGAATTCCTTTACTTTCTATTGAGTTATAGAAA
>NC_034613.1:91133064-91139158 GCF_900095145.1 Mus pahari
CCTCTCCCTCTCCCTCTCTATCATTCTTCCCTCCTCAGATCATCTACTAAGCTCCCTTTTGTAATTATGCATGAGAGATGGGAACTACTTCTCCCCTAACAAAGCATATAGCAACTCAAAAAACACCAATGACAATATGACAACTTGAGGCTCCCCTGTTAACAAAGGGCTATAAAATAATATTTTAAGTTGAAAATATTGGTTTCCATTTAAGTTGAAAATATTAGTTTCCATTAAATGTACATCCCTGAGTTTTAACTATATCCTTTTGCATGGAAACTCAGGATATGATACAGCCTTTGTATTGAAAGGTTTGGAAAACTGCTTGGGGTCAACAACTACCATTTGGCTATAAATTAAAGGGAAGTTGTAGTCACAAGTTGCAGGATTGTGGTGAACGCCTTTGAACCAGGGCAAAATGAAAGCAGTTGTCCATATCCAACAGTCTTTTCCAGTACCGAGCACAACTGAAAGGTTTCCAGAGCAGATTTTGAGCCTATTTCTTTGAGGAGTCCTCCAAAGCCTTCCCAAAGGGCTATTACTAAGTCGGAGACAGTAAGTTCAGTTCTCTCAGTGTCCAGCTGAAATTCCTCTACAGAATACCAATTTGATATTGGAAAATAGATGTGCTTGACTCTTACCATCCTTAAAAACTCCTAAGGATTCTGAATTTATGTAGCGTGAAACCTATCTAACAAGGCTTTCAAAGCCAGAGGAATAAGGTCACAGATCTGGGCATCTGAAATCGGGTCTTACTCAATGTGTGACTGAAAATTTCCAGCCACTCTGTATATTATGTTAAGAAGAAAAGAATGAGCCATAAAAGTATTTTAACACAATTTTACACAGTTAATTTACCAACGGGTCAAAAGGTTATCTGAAATAAGAACGAAGTGGGAACAGATCTAAGTTCTGAGCTGCCACTATGGGGCTCATTGTCAATGGAAATACTAGATACTAAATTACAACAAAAGCTTTCTACTGAGCTCGAACTGTCCACTTGTACTTTCTTCTAGAATATAGACAAAAGACACACTCGTGTGATCTCAAGGAAGGGTTACATTCCAACAGGGTAGACTTGGCACATTAGTTTCTTTATGACTGCATATAGAACAAGAAAAACATACTGGTGGCTGTATTGCTCTCTATCTATGTTTGTAATAAATGTTTCCGCAGCTGGGCTGTGAGGTCGTTGAAGGTAGTTCTTTTATTTGTTATATCGAGCAAAGATACTAGACATATCAATATATTTGGATAGATCAAGATACTAATAAATAAGATTGTTGTCAATTATATAATAAAAACCGGGAAAAGGTCAAATTTGGGAGCATATAATCTCATTTTTCTCCAATCTGCTTGCTCTACTTAGAGTGAATTTTTCCTGGAGATTTAATAAGATTACTGCATTAGAAAAATGGTTCTGCATTGTTTTGGGGGATAAAAACATGAACCTTTTATGAATACCCAAGACCATTTATAATGTGCTCTATGCATGCCTCAATTCTCACTGTAGTATGGGTCATACCACTGTAACCCTAGTTTACTCTCCATGTGCGCTGCAAGTTCCTTGCTGTTAAAAATCTCATCCCATTTGTCTGTGTGGTACCAGCACCGAAAATGGTGTATCTCAGTTCCTACTAAAGATCGAGCAGTATCTTCTAATGGCATTGGAATAATATTACTACACATTCAATTATCCTCAAATTCTCTTTCATTTAACTTTGTTTACAGACTTTGCAAGAATTGTCATTCATATATATATATATATATATATATATATTTTTTTTTTTTCTGGTTGAGTCAGTAAACTCAGTATACAGTCCTATCTATCTATCCTGCATCAATTTATCTGTATACATGTCTCCTCATATACAAAAATTATATCAACTACATTTATGCATTACATAACTCCTAAGCTATTATACATTCTGGGCTAAGTTGATACAAATAGTCTTATATACAAATACTGTGTGGGAAAAATAAAGTAATTTTATAAATGCAGACTCATGGTTGTAATGGTAATTAATATGAGCTGACTGCATGGAGAAAGGCTGCTTTGGATTTCAATCCTGGATCAGTCACGTTATTAGGGACTATTTTTTTTTATCACATTCTTCATATGAAACATGGAATGAATAATCATACTTCTTTGGGCTCTGTTGAAGGTTAGTGAGAAAATTCATATGAAGTAGTTAAAACATTACTCTAGCACATTATAGATACTTCAATGCCAACTACTTCTTGCAATTATCTTATACTTGATTATGGTAGTGACAAGTTATCCATAAAGTAAAGACATAAGCTATACATGCTTTATGGCTGCCTAGACCCTAAGAACTGAACCATAGCATGCTCGGAGAGAGAACTGCTTCTAAATTCTATTCTCAGCCTCAAACTGTAACATATATGGCTAACACGTGAGAACATTCCAACACTTCAGGTATGTCATCTGGTCTTCAAGAGTAAGTATATTTTCATTAATTTGGAATCTGTGGGTTTTTTTCTAGTAACCAGGTTTACATAGTTCCAATGTAAAAGCCAACTACATACACACAAGCACAAATGCACACGCGTGCACACACACACAGACACACAGACACACAGACACACACACACACACACACACACACACACACCACAAATAGATGTGATGATATAAAGGTTTCCTCAAAAGCTGTTTCCACCCTACTGAGCTTTTCTGCTTGATGAGAAAACCAATTGTCAAAGCTTCCTTGGCTCAGCAATAGCACCAGAGAATGAAAGCTGACTGTCCCATACTTTTCAATTCATTGTCTTAGAATTTTAAGTAAGAGGAACTCAACCCCCTTAAGCCGGTTCAGCCATGACTATGTACTATGGGTTTCCCAAACCTGTTCAAAACAGACCATCAACATTTTTAACTTAAAACTGAAGAAAAAGAAAGAGTAGGGTAAATGGTATTCAGAAAACAAATGTTTAATTTTTACACATTAATTCTCAGTGTATCGAATCGGTGGTCCTTGGTGATCTTAAAGCCACAGACTCCCAGTTGTGGAAGAGTGTTGTGTGGTCTTGAAACAAAAAGGACTGTGAAAGGCAGAGCTTTAATGTAGGTTAAGAGTTAAGGGTGACTTTAAAGGATAAAAAAAAAAATGACCCTCATTTTAAGCTCTGATGGACAAACCTCAAGGACTGCATCGGATAGTTTTGTGTCAAAAAACCTGATCTGAAGATGGAAGGTCACTCTGTTGGCTTAGCTCAGTTTGCCTCACCTCTATAAGAATCACTCATCTGATAGAGAAGCATTGTTTTGGTTTCTAACAGTCTGTCAAAATTGAATTTATGACACGCAGTGAATTCTAAGTGTATTTTTAGTACATGTTTTTTTTTCTCTGCTCTCCCCCAACACATTTATTTCTGATGTTACTTTTGAAATGAGCTATTTTGGTTGCTTCTGTAGATCACACACAATTCCCAATAACTAATTTTACTTTTTCATCTGGTTCCAGGAATAAGCCAGTGCCCAACAGAAAGTTGCTGTTGTTGCTTTTGGAAAACTGCACTCTCTCAAAAGAAAAGTGAAGCATGAGCCTCTAATTCACCAGAGCAATGGGCCTGTAGATAAAGGACTAACTAGGGGCTATGCGGTTCCTTTTAAGCTTCGAACATATCAAGCAGCCTTTTAATTGTTATTTCTTTAATATTCGTATATTTAAAGTAGATGTAAAATGTCCAGTTTTGCAAGTGCTGTCTGATTTTGCATACAGCCAACATAGTTATCAGATAAACTAATGTTATTAAGTTAGTTGTCTCTGGAAAGTAATTGATCTACTCATAAAAATATCCAAGTCTACATTTTCATGTCCAAGTACATGTCTAGGTCACTTTGATCTAAAAACTATTCAGTTAATCAGTTCAATTGATGACTTTATTCAAATGCATAATTCAGTTTAATAATGGCTGGATTCTGCCTCACAACTAATTAATTCAGTATAACACTGTTTTAGTTTTATCATCTTGTCAATCAATCCATTCAGTCAGTCAAAATTTCATAGATTGTATTCATTCCATGGGATAAATAAGTAAAAAGGTGCTTAGGACAGGAAGGCACAGAGTTCTGGAAAGATGTTGGCAAATGAACTTAGAGATAAATTACTTTCCTTGTGGATGTATGTAAACACACACACACACACACACACACACACACACACACACACCCTGGTGGGTGTTTTTGAGATGTGGCCCAGTCCTCTTGCTTCTGGGGTTTCATGTATGTGCCATCACACCTGGCTTCCTTGCATATATTAAATGTGCCAAGTTAAAGAAAACGCATAAAAACCTTAAAGAACATTTTGTAAGAAAATAAAATTGCCAATAATGACTATTCATTAAGAAAAATCATGAGGTCATGGTAGCCTGTGAGAATATTTTTTGGTTGTATCGCTGACATTTTGAAATATTCTAGTTTTTAAATTCCACTGCAAGAATGATTTTTCAATCAATTTATATCTGTAACAAATCATTTTATAAATGAATGTCAATATCACCAGTGCATTGAAGATTATTTAGTAAGAAAGCTATCACACAGGAAAATTTGACCAAAATTTCTACAGGGTGGATATACAGTAAATATTTTAAAAGTACACTTAAATATTAAATCCAGAATGTGTATAATCATTAACCTGTATGCTTCTAGTTCAAAAGTGAATATATCTCATGAGTATATATACCCTTGTCCATGGATGTCTCCAACTCTCTTTGAATTAATTATAGAGTATATAAAGTTGGAAACCCATGTCCAAGCAGATGTTCTTACACCTCTACTTTTTCTTCATCGGCTCACATGAAGACCACAGAGCCATGTGTTACATTTCTTGAAACATTTAAAATTCTCTAGGATGCATTCTTTTCTGTGTCTTACCTTGCCTCCATCCACAATGCGTTATAATTCCTAATTAAGATGGCTGTGATAAAATGTTGCACTTAAGGCCTTAATTTCTCAGCCCATATTAGCACTAAAATGCTCTTTAGTAATTGTGAAGAAAAATCTATAATCATGAGTTCTTTTCAAATGACTAAAATTGGAAACTAGTATGATCTTCAGATTGATAAAAGAATATGGACACTTTCCTGCACAATTTTTGTCCTATTCTAAACCAAATTAATAGAATAAAGCAGGAAAAATACATAAGTAAATATTCATTAGGCTGAGAGGCGAAACTACATATTTTCATCAGGAGGCCCCCAACATCAGAATGTCTAATATATATACATATATATGCATATATGTGCACATATATATGTGTGTGTTTTTATATACATATATAAAGATATTTTAAATATATGCTTAAAAATAAAACATTTTAAAAATAAATGAATCAATTCCTACAAGGCACTTAAGTCACCAGCAGACATGATGAATGTATGTTCTCTAAGAATTCACAACATAAGAATCCATACAAGTAACTTAGTTGGTTATAAAATAAGTGCTAGAATAGAATACAGAAAGGGGCCTATGAGAGTAGAAGGACAGCAGTTCCTTTTGACTGGGGGTATATGAAAGACCCTGAAAAGGGCAGCATGTATGCATCAGTTACAGTTTTTATGCACCCATTTTGTGCCAGGAACTTTCTGACCTGGCTACTTTTACCCAGCCATTTTGATGTGGCTTAAGATAAATAAACCATCATGCTTTCGTCAGTTTTATAAATTACCAGTAATGTGTAAAACAGATGTCCTTACCCTGAGACTTGCCCCAATGCTAGCCTTTACCAGAAGGTGAAATACAGGGTGCAGAGTAGAGCTGGCATATTTATATTTTCCATTTACAAAGAATGGTGGCCTGGCCTCCTTTACTCATCTCTAAAGTTCAACAATTCTATCAATAAATCATAAAACCATATTCTCATTCTCTGAGAGTTTACATGGACCTTTAGATTATATATATTCAATGACTCCAAAGAGAAATGATACTTGAGCAACATTGTGTTCTTTTTGTTCTTTGTCTTAGAGTTTACAGGAAATCTTCAATTGGATTCCTCACTGCAATTTCTTGCATGATGTTTTTTTATTATTATTATTTTCTTTATTTACATTTCAAATGCTATCCCGAAAG
>NC_034613.1:91140807-91147856 GCF_900095145.1 Mus pahari
AGATAAGAATGGATCGATTCTCATTCTTCTACATGATAGCCGCCAGTTGCTTGCATGATGTTTTAACATTCCTTTAACTGGGGATGTTCAAAAGTATGATTGACACAACCTAGAAGTCAACTTGTAGACACATATTCCTCAGTGGTACACTGCTTGCACTTGCAAGACCCTAGGCTTGCTCTACATCAGAGAGGTAGCAAGAAAGCCCATGCTAGACAACAGCTCTATCACTGTCATAATCCCTGCCTCCAGTACTAAGCTGGAAATGATGAGGGTCCAGAATAAATGAATTTGGTTAGCTAGTGGTACTAGAGTAAGGGAAATGAGGTGCCATTATGACGAACATGCCTAAAGATGCATCAACTTTACAAAATGGAAACATGAAGAAATATTTCAATACCTCATGGAAGTGAAAGATAAGATAATAAAGAAGTCAATAAAGGTAAAAATCATAAAAATATTAAATTTGTATATGTTTTTACATTTGTCTAAACTTTATTCTGTTACATACTATGGTAAGTGGAAGGGAAATGTTTCTTTTCATTTTATCTGAAAGATAATATGCTAAGTAATATATCTCCACATCGAGTTATCTTGAACTACATAGCATGTCTAGATAATGGATCTAAAGTTTCTACCCATTCCCTTGTCTCCCAATTACTGCATAGCAGAAAAACTAAACAGGGTTAAGCCTGGGATCATGAATACCTGTAGAAGTAGCCCATATCCTTAGAGAATATAATCAAAGCCAAGGACTCAAAAAATGAGTATGAATACACACAACTTTTTGCATGTAATTCTGGAGGTCCATAGGCTTGATGTTAAGGGCTCCTGTCTTAGTTTCTTTTGGCTCTGAACACATTGTTTCCTTTCTTGTCTATGCATACAACATTCTTAGCAGGGCATTAGCAGTGTAACCTTCCAGAAACAGGTTCTGTACTTACCCTTGCTCTTTGCCTCAGATGTTCTGCTGATGGAGTGTGGATAGTGACTTAACTCAACTTGACTTGGGGTCCTTGGGAAACTGGCATGTTGCCACAACTGCTAGCTCTGTCTTGGAAGCTAATGTGCCATCTCGTGTATAACAATAACACAGTAAAAATTACAGAACAGAATTCCCTAAACCATTCAAAAAAGAAAAAATAAAAACCTAGCACATTAACAGGCGTGCAAAACCCGACTGGAGGTGTAGTTTTTTCGCCTTCTTTCTACATTAATTTTTCTTCCTGATTTCAATTAGCCAAACTTGAATGGAGACATTACAGACAGTTCAACCCCACCTCAGAGCTGTGCAGACAGCTCTTGTTGCCAAGCTGTCTATCACCAAGACAACTGGGCCAATGTGCTTTGCTCTGGGTAAATAGATCATCAGGGCCAGTTGCAGAAGGAGCCATTTTACAATGACCTCCCATTGGATCAAAATCCGTATGTCTTGTGATCCGAAATATGTTTTGAAAGTACATGGGGTTATAAATAAGTAATCATTAATATTTTCACAAAATTCCTTGCACTGATGAAAAGTGGCTAAGCTCCAGAGGTCGTTTGTTTGCCAGTTGATTCAAGGGATCTAATAAGTGCAGAGTTCCTCTGTTTGTGAGTCCTTGTTTTTTTTCTCCCTTTACATGAACCATAACTTTCTTCCAGCACCATCTTGTCAACTACAAACTCCCTCAAAGTGGCCATCAGTAATATAGCAATCTTCCTGTCTCTATTCTCTTCTCTTAAAACATTCTGAGTAAAAAGCAATGATAAAATGGGAGGTGGTTGGCATTCCTGCATCAGACTGAGCCGTCAGCTGAGGTTATGGTTTGGACACGGTGCCATTAAATGAAATCATATTTTTGATAAGTTCAGTACATATAAATGAATAAGAATTTTTTTAAAAAAATCTCAGCATATTTAAAGAGAGTTAGTTGTTTTTCTTCTTGTTTTGTTTGTTTTGTTAATTTGGAATACAAGTTCTGTGCTTGGGGTCCTTTGGGGGTCTAGCAGCGGTAGTAGAGCATTGTTTTCCCATCCAGCCTCCATTGGTGCTTATCCACCCTGGGCAGCTTTGTGAGCAGCCTCTTGAAACTTAATTGTTTTCTAGTCTCCTTGGTGGCAGGTGTCTGCTAATCAAAGGCTTAAGAAGGTGTGGGGTTTAGGAGTCAGCTTTGACTAGAAGGAAAACTTTCCATTCAGCCTTGGGCAACAATATTGGAGGTTTTTTTTTTTTTAATGTTGTAATCAACTCTGTGCCAAGTGGGGCCCAAGCTCCCCCTACACAGCCCCAGGAATCCAAAGAAAGAAGTGTTTTCAATTCTCTTTAGAACGTCTGATCTCCCACACTGCAGACCAAATAAAAACAGTCTGGGCCAATTGTGCCTCCTCCTACCCCCATCTATTGTGGAATCCGCCTGGGAGAAACTCAGGAAAGTTGGCCTCTGGCCAGCACTGGCCTTCCATGGCAGCAGAAAATTTCCCTCACCTTCCCTCCATCAACTGCTTTTGGAGAATGAAGGACAAGCTCCCCCCCCCACCCCTCCAGATATCCTATAGGAAGGGACAACTAGGAGGGCCAGGGCAGAGCCTAAGATGATTTATCTGGACTAGAATGACATGGGAAGTGATAACCCTGAGTTGGCATCTTCTGTGTCCTTGTTGCTTTTGTGTGTTACCTTTGCTCCTAGTAAATGGACACTGGGAGAAAGAATGCATCAAGTTCCTTGGGAGAAGAACTGGCCACAGACTGACAATCAGAACCACTGCTTGCTTCCCAACTACAGACTAAAACAACTTATTCCACAGAGCAAAGCCCTCATCCTTGTTCTCCACTGGCTCACAGTGTGCCTCAGCCAAACAGGGATTGCAACCTTGGTTCTCCCATCTTAGAAATGTGAGGTCACTGCTAGGGACATCCTCCAATCGGGTGGTTTAAGTTACTTCTGAGGTCTTGAGTTGTGAAAACATACAAGTTACTGTCCACCCAATCCCCAAAGCCTATTAACCCTAACAGCCCCTGGCCACAGGTCTCTCTGGACATGGTTCTTGGAGGACTCCAAGTCCTGAGAAGCACAAGCAGTCCATGGAGCACCAAATCCACTATAAAAGTCCAGATGGCCTTGTTCAAAACAAGAATAACTTAAAACTCCAGGTTTTCTGGCCAGAGATGCCAGCTTATACACTAATAAAATTCATAGTAGATTTTTCCCTAAGAATTTTACCAAACTAACCATCCCAGGTGAGTGAGAAATACCTTGAAGAAAGTGGCTCAAGAACTACCGGGGGATTTCAACTATGAGCTAGAGGAGATGGTGAGAAAAGCCTGGAAACAGCAACTCCAGTCAACAAAGGGTTAAAGGGCTAATTCTACAATTGCAGGTGCATTGGGGTGTAGCAAGGAAGAGCTGAGAGACTAAAACAGCAGCATTGGAAAGAACCCCATGTGAACCTCTTCATTGATCCTTAAGATAGAATGGTCCCTACCTAAAGTAGGGGGAGGGCTGAGAGGGAGAATATAGTGGAATTCAAAGCAGTATAATGCTTGGTAGAAATGCAGGCTATTTTCATTTTCAAAATATTCTAGTCTGGATTTATTAAAATAAAACTAAATTAAAAAGAACAAGGCTAAACTCAAGCTTATGTTTTTGTGTTCATGACACTAAATAAACAGATTTTAGTGAATTCTCCCTTTTTAACTCATTGGTTGGTATTGTATAGATGCAGCCAGCATCTAATATGCTTTCAATTGTGTCTTCAGCCCTCAAGACCCTGGGGGTCTGAAATCTCAGCCAACTTTGCAATTTAATCCAAAACCCAAAGCAGTTCAGATTCCAAGTAACCTGTTACCCTCTGCTAGCAAAACATCACTGGTGGTTTGAAAAAGGCCATTTTTAATAACCCCTTTTCAGTTTCCTGGCAGGCCCCCAGCTTTACTTCAAAGTTGATTTTCCCCAGTGAGAGTACAGCTGGAAGTGCACTGTGCCATGTTTCTACTACCCTGGGCTTCGAAGGCCCAACTCTAGGGCACTGAAGAAGGCTGTGATTGGAAGGAAGGCAGGGGGCTGGGTAGGCTGTGGCTCACAGGGAAATCACCTCTCAACTAGGGCCTTCCCAGAGACAAAACAGCGCATCACCCATAACAGTGAACAACTATAGGAACTGAATCCAAATTGAATTTTGGAATTGTATCACTTTGGCTTATTTTAAAGTAAATTTGATGATGATGATGATGATGATGATGATGATGATGATGATGATGATGATGATTATAAATAATGATAATAGAAATCATTGTAATTTAGGCTGCCTCTTGAATGTCACAGTTGTTTGGGGGATTTTTGGTGCATTCATTCATTCATTCATTGATTATTGTTTTCTCTCAGTGGCCCATTCTTTATACGTTACACAGTAAGATGCCAAGAAAACAATCTGAAATGAGATACTGGATGCAGGGAACAGGCAAGGAAGCAGGACTGACAAATGAAGACAAGTGCAGAGTGAGCTAACCTTAAACTCCAAGACAGTAGTCTTCAGGTCCCACATTTTTTCTTGTGTTTCTTGCCCAGGACTAGTGAAGTTGGGGTTGCCAGTAAAATGACCACTCAGCTCAAAATGTCTCATTTAAACTCCAAGTCTTCTGAAAACAGTGGAGACGGATTAGAGCCAGAAAGTGCTTTCTAGTACAAACACTAGTGCACTTTTACAAGGCAGGTAAAGCCTGAAATTATGTTACTAATTAATTTTATATTTCCTCCAACTACCTAGAACCAACTAGAGCCCAATATTCCCTAATTGGGATTTTGCCAAGAATTCAGATAATGCTATTTATGGACCATGCCAACAGTTGAGGTCATGCTTTCTGTCTCAAGAGGAAAAAGCAATAGGGAGGAATTCATGGAAAGTACATATTGTGGGGGGGAGAGAAAAGGGAGAGAGGAAAGAGACAAGAGGTAAAAATCTCTCTATAGCAACCAAGCCCAAACAGACACACAGAGCAGAGGCAGCCCAAGAGGCTTTTCAGTTGGACAACTTTGGGGGGGGTAGCATGAAGCTAAACAGTCTAAAAGAGAATTCACAGAGAAAGTTCAAGAAACAGCACTGTGGAGGCACAGAAGCAACCCTTCCCAAACTCTGAAGGACATCAAAAGGCCTGGTGCCTTGCATCATGCCGGCTGGCAAAGCCTTTTCTCCATGCATTGTCAGGAATCCGAAGTACCTGCCACCTGGTTTAGGGTTTGGTAATTAGAAGTGAGGTTTTGTGTCTAGCAGGAATTCAAGAGTATGAGGACTAGAGAGAAGCTCTAGAATCTGGACAGCACTTTGGATTTCATGCAGACTAATCACCCCTATTGTAGAGATGAGAAAAGTGAGACCCCAGATGGGAAAATAGCACAGCTGAGTGTTACTATTAGCCCGGGAGAAAAGACTGGCACCCAGCTGCCAGCTGTTCCTGTTGAACATTTCATTGTTCCAAAAGAAAATGAGAAAGGCAGGACTGTACAGATTATTTCATAAAGTTAAAATTTCTAATCCTGATATTGTATCATCTCCATTATTTATTTTTAATGTCAAAATATCTTTTTCAGCAAATGATGACCCCAAAAAGTAACGGTTGTTTTTGAATATCTTCTATGTTTTATAATATAACCAGCAGAACTACCAAATTAGAAGCTTCACATGGCACATCAGTGTTTGGGGGCAAATATTTGGCATGAAAAAACAGTAATCAAGTCCAGTCCCCTGCTGCATATCACCAGTCTATCCAAGTTCTCATTTGAGCCTAAGTTTGGAATCCATTGAAAATGCCACCAGAGTGGTAGGCAGGGAATGGTGCGTTTGAAATAGGAAGGTTTGGATGGGATGCTTGTGGGATGAGCTAGGAAAGAGATGGAGCACTTGGAAGACTGTGGAGAACCAAGCTGCCTTGGGCTCAATAGCTCAGCCTGTTTGGTTTTGTTTTCTGTTGTTGTGTGATGACAACTTCAAATTACCATTACATCCTGCTTTAATGGCCAATATCTCTGCTACTATATAGTTATGTTTTTGATTTGGAGCTATTTTACAATTTTCCTCACAAGGGAAAAAAAGTCATAATACTCATTTTCTATGTGCTATGTTCCTTGATCTAGAAGTTTACGGAGGTTATGGGACTTGCCTGAAATTACATGGTTCCTCCAGGTTGGGCTTCACTCTAGATCTTAGTCCTTCCTCTAGTTTCCATGCCTATTCCATGTATGTTAGCTTAGCTTCTTAGTATGATCCATCAGCTGGATGGCACTGTAACATGTGCTATCAATGCTTCCTGTTCTCTTCCCTCCAAGTGCTCAGAAGCATCACTCTGCATACCAGAACCAAGAAGCACCAGGCTTCAGGTCACAGAAAAATTACAGCCTTGCTGGGGGCGGGGGAGTGGTGTGTGTAAAGATGCCTGCCTCCTGACCACACACTGATGTGACCTGTGGGAAATTTGTTCCCAAGTTGTCCCATCCCTGCATCTGTCCTGTTGCTATCAATTCCAGCCAGACAGATCAGAAAACCTACATGTCCAAATGCACATCCACTATAATCATCGCCATCAAATTCTGATCCTTGTTGGGATAACACAAAGGATATGTTAGGAATATGCTTCCTTCTAGGCACAACCCTGTACTACTGAATTAAAAGGCAATGTGATCATGGAAAGGGATTTAACTACTAATCTTAACCAAGATGAATTTCAAAGGTAGAATGAATAATACTGACCAAATAAACACACTCTTCCAAATCCAAAGCTGAATGCCTTTCAGATTCCTATTTGGAACTGACTGTTTGGGACTATTTGTAGGTGGGATCCTAGCTGTTTATGATGATCCAGATATATACATACCCATTTCTGTGGGGAAGAATCACGTTTTTAAAAATGGCCTCTGGCTCCTGGTGAGTTTGGTTGGCAAGTTCCAGGACCCTGACTCAGCAAAAGTATTTAGAGGGAAGACCTACCTAGATACCTACCTAGATACCTACCTAGATACCTACCTAGATACCTACCTAGATACCTACCTAGATACCTACCTAGATACCTACCTAGA
>NC_034613.1:91148389-91162949 GCF_900095145.1 Mus pahari
CCTACCTAGATACCTACCTAGATACCTACCTAGATACCTACCTAGATACCTACCTAGATACCTACCTAGATAACCTACCTAGATACCTACCTAGATATGGCCCAGACAGAAACTGCATCATTTTCAAAATAGCTTTTGGGGGAAAAAAAAGTTGAGCTCATATCTATCTCTGGGCAGGCAGGAGCCCAGTACAGATTATAGATCTGGCCCATCAACAAATGGTTATCTCTCAGACCCTGGTGAAATAAAACAGGACTCAGGGGCTTTGTGTAAAACAGCCAGCTTCTCAGACTCACATGGAAAAGTTAATATGGTGGTAATGAGCCACTTAAATGCCTGTCTGCCTATGTTACAATAACATGCCCTTTCATTCCTTCCAACAGCTCCCAAAGGGCACTATGGCCAGCCATGTTTTCTGGCTATTTACCTCTCACTCCACAAACCTACCAAAAGCAAATCCTTCCTATCTTTCCCAAAGTATTTTTTTGTTTAACACGCCTAGTTCCTCTGCCTCATTCCTTTTCTCTTTTATTGTATATTTATCACGAGTTTTCCTTCTCTTAATGCCTTTTACATTTTTTCTTTATTCTCTCAATGTTTTTCATGGTTCTTGCTACGAATATTTTCCTCTTTCTCTCTTTATTATATTTCCTTGTTCTTTATGTCATATTTTTGGTAAAGTTTTTCTTGTTTAGTAGACTTTACATTTACTCTGTTTTTGTTGGGTTTTGCTTGGTTGCTTTATGGAGTTTGTGTTTATTTCTTTCTTCTATCTTTTTTGTTAAAAATGGGGTTTGGTTTAATTTTTCTTTGCTATGCTTTTTTTCTTCCCTTTGGTTTTAACTTCTCTCTCTCTCTCTCTCTCTCTCTCTCTCTCTCTCTCTCTCTCTCTCTGTGTGTGTGTGTGTGTGTGTGTGTGTGTGTGTGTAGGAGGGAGTTGTTGTTTGTTAGTGGTTGGGGTTAGTTTTCGTTTTGCATCTTATGGGGTTTGCAGGCAGGAGAAAAGTTGTTTTTAGATTTTTTTTTTGGTAGATTTTTTTTTCTTTAAAATATTCCTTTATCTATATTGCTTGCTTTAATTAAAAAATCTTTGTCTCTTAGCCATCTGTGGTGGGTCACCTTAGTAATCTTGGCACTTAGAAGGTGGACGCATGGGAATTGAGTTCAAGTCCAGTGTGAGTTACGCAGAGATATCATCCTCTCTCACAAACAAGAGAGATCCAGCTTTCTCTCCTACTCCATCATTGTACCATGTTTTTTCCATTGTCTTTAAACTTGAAGCAGAATCTTTATTTTAATGCAGTTTCAGATTTAGAGATGCTACAAAGGTAGTACAGAGGATTAAACATCCTCAACACCTGGCTTTCTTTACTACTAACATCTCTCATCAATGATACCTATTTTTACACATTTTATTATCTATCATATCTTAAGTAAAGTCAGCTCTCTATTTGGATGCCTGTAGTTTCGTTTCTTTCTCTATTTCTGTATCCCATCTAGGATCCTACAGTGACACTTCTCAAATCTCCCTAGACCCTTCTTGCTTGGGCAGTGATTTGTTTGACTTTCTGTTTTCAATTATATTGATAGTTCTGAGGCATAGTGGCTAGGTGTTTTATAGAATGAACCTCAGCTGGGATCCAATGATGTTAACTTTAGTCTTGTGCTTGTTGTATTTCTCCACTATGAACTGACTTTGCCTGTTATTCTGGACTCCATTTTTTGTAATCAAATGCTTCCTAGGGATGGAAAGGTTTAAGTTACACCTTCTGGAAGAGGACCAGTGTCATATTATTGTGTCGTTCTGGCTCTTTCAGACTGTCTTTCTGTTTCCTTGTCATGACTCTTCCATATGTTTTTTACTCATTTAACTTTCTAAGATCATTTCCTTTTATTTTTCTTTGATACTTGTTTGCTCCGTTTTTAATTTCAATTTGTTTTCCTCTATCTCCATTCTCCATCTTCTTTCCCACTCCTTACCTTTTAATATTCTCCTTGGTTATGTTTTATGGCATTTATATTTCCATTGCTTTTAAAATAATTGTCTCATAACATTTTCTTGGTTAAATAAATTAGTATACACTACATAACTAACATATCTTACACAGCTGAGAGAATAAAACAAAATTCAAAAAGAATATGTTTCCCTCATTCTCACCCTCTAAGTCTCACAATATTGCTTATCATCTACTAACCATCACACCACTCTTGAAAGCTATGTCCCCTCCCAGAATGATCAAAAGACACTGTGTTATACATTCTAAGAGTGTCTACTTTTTGCAGCAACTCTGATCCATTTGTGGTCAGAGTCATTAAATTTAAATTGGTCTGGAATATTTAAGTGATACTTGCATACTTAATACCTTTCTTAAATATAAACATCCACATTAAAATCACCTTAGTCAGCCATGAGTGAAGAGTCTGTATCCTACACAGCTCTTTTCTAGATATTTTAGCTCTTAACATCTGGAGCATGTGAGTGCCTGAGTACGTGTGTGTGTGTGTGTGTGTGTGTGTGTGTGTGTGTGTGTGTGCGCGCGTGTATGTCTGTGTATTTATGTGTGTCCATGTGTCCCACACTCAGTAAGCAACTTTGAACCAAGGATAAGAAGTGAGTTAGAGCCTAGGAATTGGGGAAGAAGGCTTTGTGAGAAGTGTATGTGCATGTGGCAGGAAGGCCAGAAAAGCCGAGTTGCTGATTACTTTGCTCTTTTGCACTCCAGGTTCCCTGAGTGGGAAAAACAACAGGATGGCTTTTCTTGACAAACCTTGCACATAGAACTTGTTTTAGGTGTAGCCCCACACAGGAACTTGGCAGGGCTTGGGGTATGTGTGAATTAGATGACCTCTACGATCCCTTTCTGATGGCGAACTCAGTCCTCTGAGGACTTTTGTTGTTGCTGTTAATTAAGACTGACATAAGAAGACAAGCAGACATTGAGCTAGGACAAAACTGATTACTTTTGGAGCTGAAGAATGGCAAGAATATCACTGTAGCTCCTACCAGAGCCCGTCTCTTCTTGTTCTCTTTCATTGCAGTGCTATGTGTTTAGAAAAGAAGCCAGGGATAAATCTATAAGATAGTGCATCCCATCCATCTAAGCCCAGTCAGAGTTGGATGGTGGAGGAAGTCCACAACCCTAGCCTAAAAAGCAGTGTGCTAGTGGTGCAGGTCAACTCTACATTCCTATCTTTTGCTTGCCTCTATACATCAGCCACGATCATGTACTGGCACTGGGCTAAAGACCATGTGACTTTATCTTCCTTCAATGTGGTATTAATTTTCACCAAGAAAAAAAAAAAGTGGTTAATGGAAATCGGGCACTTAAGGTAGTAAGAGGGACAGTTTTGCCTTAGGGCAACACATAAGGGTTTGATTTTCTTTGAATTCTCAACCTGATTCTGAGGTTAGCAGTAACTAGTATAAGGGCAGTGCAAGTACATGAGGTGAAGTCCTCATCCCAGAGCCAGCAGAACCCACTGGCTCAACTGCACAATGATTTTCAACAGTCCACATATTAAAGGGCTTTTCAACAATGTGGTTCTCATCCACAGTGACCAGATTGAGCAAGTCTACTATGCAAAGTAAAGCTCAAACAGGCAAAGAAATATTGAAGTAGAGGTCACCTGAAAAATGGAATGATGGAGTTTCTGCTTTTATGTTTCATTCCTTGTGTATAGCAGAGGGAAAAGGTATTTACAAGGGCAGATGGATATGGGAGATGCTCAGAAGGCCTCCAACACAAACATCAGCCTCCTTGAGACTATATAGATCACTATTGCTGTTAGTTCAAGCATTGGGAATTTCCAGAGGCTGAACCTAGGGGGAAAAAATCAAAGACACCATAAATACTGATGTAGTGAAATAGAGCTAACCAAGGAAAACTTGACTTTGGGAATATAAAGTACTTGCTTTAAGGGAACCAATAACTTGCAACATAGGAAGTGACCAGATAGATATATTAATTAATCCTCAAGCTTAACTATAATAAACAATACCCAAAGACTAGCAATTACAAATAACAGGGAGACTTTAAATTCATGGTAGAAGGAGGCTGTAAGCTATAGAGGAAGGTAGAGGCAGGAAAACTTTAAAAAAAATAGGGGATTTCATATGTAACTTTGAAGCAAATAGGCAAAATGACAATAGGAAAGATGAAGGTCACAGGAAATGCTATACCAGAACATTCTCAGTTTTGCTGAGTTCCAATATTAAAAATGAAATTACAATGAACTCTTTTGAATGGCCACACATATACATAATTTTCTCACTTCATAGTAAATGAACTAATATAAGCACTATAGGATGTAATTGAAATAGGATATTTCTTTTAAAATAAGTACCCAGCTGGCCTGTAATTCCAGCTACCAGTGAGACTAAGGCTAAAGATCACAAGTTCAGGACTTTTAAAAACTACCCATAGTGTTCAAGTTAATGAGCTACGTGGTTTCAACAAAATGTTACACAAGGTGTTTAGATTGTGATGGCGGATGGCTTATCTGCAATGCCAAAGCCCTGGTTTCATTTCAGTGCATGATGAGCTATTTCTCCAGGCCAGGAAAACATTTTAGAAGCTCCTTGTCTCATCTTCCGAAGACAATCGGTTTTCCAAGCATATTCTAGCTAATCATATGCCTTTTTGAAGGTTTCACCCCTGCCAGATTTCTTTCACAGCAACATGTAATTTTCACAGCATGGGCAGGCAGCAGTCTATTTCATATACACAGGAACCAACTCCCTGGAAGAATGCAGCAAGAGCTTTGAGGATCCAGAACAAACTTCAAAAGTATACAATCTATAGTTTGTAGTCTACAAAGATAAAAAAAATAGATATTTGACACTCTTCATACCCATATCTTCATCAGAATGGGTTACAAAGATTTGAGTTCTAGTATGCTCTTGCTTTGTGAAAGTTTACTTATTACTAAAGTGTTTACTTAGTGGTACTAAAGATGGAGCCTATGGTTTACACATGTTAATTAAGCATTTTACCACTGAGCACCAGCAATTATTATAATAATGATCTATATATGGTCTGAGGGTACCTCACAACCTTATATGTTGACATTTATTCCTCTCATAATGTATTAAGAAAATATAAAATTAATTCAATGGAGCTGTTTAGACACAAGGCCTATAAGTGACTAAGTTTAAATAAGGCCATTATGGTGGGGCTCTCATAGTTAAATTCTGGTAGATTAAGGAAAGAGGGAAGCTACATAGTCTTACACATGCTCCTTACCCCTTGTTATATATACAGCCTTGGGACCCTGGTTGCAAAGTCAAGGGACCTTGAGCTAAAGTAGTCTTTGGTTTATAAAGCATCTTTTCTCATGTATTTCATTACTCAACGGTAAATGGATTAAATATAGATACTTAGACTTTACAATGCTGTTGCTAAGTACTGAAACAATTCATGCAAATAAATGTGTTTAAAGCAGAGCCGTCCATGGGATCAGACTATATGTATAATAGCTACTGCCATTACTATAGCTATTGTCTGTTGTGGCTCTGGATAATGTTACTGTGAAAGAAAACGTCTTAAGAGTTTCTTGAAGCTACTCCATGTTTTCTGTAATTTTTTTCCTCAAAGGTTTCTCCAAAGATGAGAATGTCAGCCACTGCTCTTTTCAAAAATACCACCCCCACCAATTGTTAATCAAAATTGTACCTCAAAAACTCTTGTGGAGACAAGGAAAGCTTGCCCTCCCTGCCTGCGATTCTCTCACAGCATTGCCCAAACAGTTTCATGTGTCATTGTCACTACTATTCTTGTATAGACAAAGGAAAGACATGGACTATCTAAGGATATTTACATTCTCCAACCAGCGAGTTTTGTCACAGGGATCTGCTTACTTTCTACCAAACATTAATCCCCCAAATTGATCCTGGACTCCTGGTGCAAGTCTTTATATGATCAGATGGATTTAAACATCCATGTGAAATAACCAGAAAGGCCTAACTCCTTGGTTCAACTATCATAACCTCTTTCTACACCACTTATTCACATCCTTGGTCATACTCAGAATCTTTTTTGTCATGCCAAACTACCACACCTATGCCATTCTCTATTTGTACACCCTACTTTCTGGCTGCTTCTGCCCCAATAAGGCTTTTTCTTTGTTTTTATCACTTGTATCTTTGAACTGTTTGTTTCTTCTAATTTATCAGACTCATTCCAGATAATTACCTTCTCGAACTCGTCTGGGTCCTGCAATTCATTATTGCAAACACTGCCCTTTGCTTACGCTTAACTTTCTCCATCATCTCTGATACCACCTGCAAGTCCACACTCTGATGCTTCAGAAGAGTTCTGGGGATCCTGGCCAGTTTCCACCCTCATCCTCTTTATACCCTCAGACATTACTTTCCATTGCTCATGGCCTTAACTCTTGAATTTTCACCCTGCCCTCTCTAATGGGAACATGATGCTCAAGTCTCTCATTTTTAAGGTCAAGTTTCTCAGCCTTACCTCTCCATTTGCTGCCTCCTACTATCCTTTCCTTCCTAAGGTTCTGGAATAGACGGTTTATATTCACTGCCTCTTCCCATAGCATAATTTGCTTCTGTTTCCTGGGCATACCCTCCTATTCCTATCAGTACTGTTGTTATAACTAATCATTCCACTATAGCCACTACTAGCAATAAGGGCCTCAAAAGGGAGCATCTTGTCTAACTTAGCTATGTGGCCCCAGAGCCTAGCACAGTGCTTGATTGATAGGAGGTGCTCAATAAACGAATTATGTCACAAACACTTACTGAGCACCTACTAGGAACCAAGCACTATATCGGCTCTGTTAGAATCCACAACACTTGGCCCCTAGTCCATCACAAAACCCACATTCAAGAACCATTGATTTTCACAGAAACCTTCTCTCTTTGTGCATGCCCACAGCCACTGCTCTGTGCTGGACCCTCCTCACCACCAGCATTCAAATTTTATTGAATAAGCCTGATAAAAACCAGCAGAACCCAAAAGACTTATTTGAAGATTTGCTTATATAAATGGCTGTGTGTATGTGTGTTATGGGATCTGATAGCTGACAAAGGGCTTTCTGACCAGCTCGAGGGCAACACATTCACTTGCAACTCTATCTTAACCCAGCTAAACTTTAGTAAGCTGCTGCATGACCTCGCCCTGACCCTTTCTTCAGGTTCTCTCAACAAATCTTTGTTTCTAGGTTTTTATCCTCCACCTTCAAACCAGTGAAGAAGGTCTCTTGCTCTTCTACTTAATAGTATGAAGAAATACTAATACTAGAAGTACTGTTGACTTCAGGATCCCACTCCGTGCAGTACGCTTCCCTTTGCCATATGGAAGCTGCCTTTGCCAACTCCACTTCATTCTGCCAGTTGGATCCTATGCCAAGTGATCAGCAAGGATAGAATGTGGTTTTAAATGGTCAGGAAAAGGGTTTGTGGACAATATCGGGAACACTTTGTGATTATAGTTCAACAGATGGAAATGTTCTGGAAAACAATGAAGGTGTGTGTGTGTGTGTGTGTGTGTGTGTGTGTGTGTGTGTGTGTGTGCATGNGAGAGAGAGAGAGAGAGAGAGAGAGAGAGAGAGAGAGAGAGGTAGTTTTCTTGTTGGAAGCAGCCTGCAGTATAAAATGCAATATCAAGAGATACAAAACTGACTAAGTGTTCCTACTCCTACCAGGTTCTCTCAGAGAGTGATCACTGTTTCTTCTGTGCCCTTCTAGGAATGTAGGATACATATAAATATTGGCACACCTGTATTCTAGTCACTGACTTAGCATAGTCTAAAACACCATAAACGGAATGAGCTGATATGTGTAGAAGTGTTAACAAAGTAGGGAATACTCTCTTTCATCCAACATATGCTACTTAAGTCTCAACCACCCTTAGTAGCCGTTCCCAACTTTTAATCACCTCCTATTGGTACCATGGTCTTCAGTTTGTGGGGTATGGTCATAGCCTGTTTCATATACCTTTGGTACAGCTCTATGAATTAATTTCCCCCTTATCTGTCTTTGCATTAGAGTTAGGCCAATTAATAATCCCTGCACCTCCACTGTAGCTAGTTTGGAAAATATTTTTACCTACAACTACTTCTAACCACTTCCATTGTTCATTTGTAACTCTAGCTCTAGAGTTTGTGTCCACATCGATTCTCATGGGCAACTCTGGGATTTGGAATGAATGCCTACCTAACAGCCCCAAGCATATTAGTTAAAATTAAATGCCCTAAGTACTATAGGAGTTCACTAATGCCCTAAGTACTATAGGAGTTCACTAATGCCCTAAGTACTATAGGAGTTCACTAATGCNCTAAGTACTATAGGAGTTCACTAATGCCCTAAGTACTATAGGAGTTCACTAGTACTTAACAAACATTTGCTTCTTTCTCACCCTTTCTCTGATCTCTCCTCTCCGTTTCACCCATTCTCCACATTACACATATATGTGATTCATCAGATGGTGTATAATTAATTAAATATTTCTTATGTTTTTTCTCTATTGAAATCATGATCAGAGCATTAGATCATGGCAACTTACCTGAACCTTAGAGGAAAGTACTAGAGAATTCCAGATATATACATCCCAAAAGGGAACTATTTTCAATGCCTGTTAAAGTCATTGACTTCAGAGTCTAAAGTGGCATCACGAAACGAAAAAGGTCAATACTTACCCTGTGTTTCAACCTTAAAATTATACATATCCTTAAAACTAAGTTTCAAAGTTGTTTCCTCCTCCTCCTCCTCCTCCTCCTCCTCCTCCTCCTCCTCCTCCTCCTCCTTCTCCTCCTCCCTCTTCTTCTAGCCTTCTAAGAACTGAGACAATTCATCTATTTTCACAGAAGTCTCAATGAATTTTTTCTTTCTGTGCATGGCCAAAGGTGAATCTGTTCTCCCTGGTCTGATGAATACAGTAAAACTCCATTGCCCTCGCTAAATCATTATCCCACCTCCTAAAGCATTCCCAACTACATGAGATGGGTGGCTACTGAGGAGCAGGTTAGTAGGTTCCCTCAACTTTTATGTACTGGATTACACTTAACGTGTTTCACCCTGAAACTGATTTATTTTCAACTTGACCTACTTCAGTGTATATGATGTAAGTATAACTTAATTTTTAACTTAAATGTCATCTGCTTTATTTCGATGAAGTTAAAATGTCATCAACTGGGGTTTTTTTTAGAATAATTTAAGGATTTTGTAAGGTTTTTGTCCTGTTTCTATCCACAGTACATCTGTTCTCCCTCTTAAAAGACTCCTGTATTTTTTTCTAGTTTTGCTTTTACAAGTAACATTATACTAAAGGTGTATAAATATCTAGCTGAACATCAGTTTTGCAGAAGACATACTTTGAAGTTCAATTTCTCAGTCATGATGTACTAAAATTTGTACAAGTTTTTTAGAGGCCACCAAGCCACTTCCTATGATTTCGTGCTGACTTAATCCACTGGTAGTATACAAAAGAATGATAAGATCATTGTACTGTGGCCAGCAAGTTCATAAATCTTTTCAAATAGGCAACAACAATAACCTGTCATTGTTACTCCAACTTGGATTCCTTTATCATTAGTAAATGGAAGAGTTGTCCAATAATGTTAACATTCATGATTTGTTTGTCCCTGTCCAGTCATTTAACCTATGTATTGCTTTAGCTTGCTTTTTTTGATGAAGATCATATTGTTTCCCTCATAAATTGACATGTAGTTTATGTAATCAGCATGTTTGATAGTAATCATGCTTCTTGTTATACACAATTGATAATTTTGATAACAATCATGGCAAATACTATTCTAGTGAATACTGACCCATTATATAAATCTGACTTATTAACAAAATTACTGCCAGCAGCACTGTCACACATGGCTGAAGTTCATGTGATACCCATAGTATCTGTAAGATATCTCTCAGCCTTCTTAAGCTTAGAAGCACTCAACAGCACTATGCTTGGGGAGTGTCTTATACAGTAAAATTATCAAAAAAAATATGTAAGGATTGTGGCACTTAACACACCAAGCAGAGATCTTTATTTACAGCATAATATTGAAAACAAAAAGCTATGACTGGGCTTCATATATGGTGGGTGTTCAGTCTCTGTATTTATCTAAATATGACCACACAAATAACAGAATTTATCTTGGGTTTATCAATCACTCAGTTGCACCAAAAAGCAATTTTACAAATCTGTAAATTATGTAAGGACAGAATACACCTTATTATATTATTGTCTGAGTGCCCAGATGACCACTTATATTTAATGTCATTCATGATTTTATAAAGCTTTACATTTTTAATTAGGCAAACATGGAACTCTTCCCTTTGTTATTTTATGTATTTAGTTCATCCAAAGCTGAAATAATGTAATCACCTACATTTTGATATATGCGTGTATGTGTTTTAGTATTCTAAATATTCTCTTTAACAATAGACCTGAAACTTTATCTGATGGATAGTGTGAAATCATTTGGATAGGTACCAAACTCAAGTCATAATGACCACAGCCTGAGTTCTGTGTCCTTCTAGCTCCGGGCACAGGCTCCTTCAAACACAGGTAGATCAGTTCTAAAATGCATAAGCAATTTCCAGAAAATAGAAAACAAGGAAGAATGGCCTTACCTTTGCTACTCCGTGAAGGTGCTGGTTCTTCGGCCACTTAATAGCTGCTTTCTAGGGAGCAGCAGGATAACAGGGAAACCAGAGGTTGATGACTGGCAGGGACTAAGATAGTAAGGGTGCTGATCTTGCCAGGCCACAAAATAGTATCCAAATTCCCTGAAGTATGTCTACAACTGATACTGTGCCTCACTGTGAACCTGTTGAATCAGAACATGGATATCTGGGTTTTAAATCATAGTAAACTATATAGAGTGTGAGGTTTACCACTCAATATTTTTAGATTATACAGTTGAGTGGCATTTTCCACACTCCCACTGCCTGCAGCTATTTAGCCCCTGAGCTCCGTCAGCTTCACAAACTAAAACTTTATACCCATTACACAGAATTCTAATCCTTCCTCTTTCCTCTCCAGCATTAGCCACTATTCTACTCTGTCTGCTGGATGTCTATATTCTAGGAAAGCCATAGTGTCAAGTCCTACAGTATTTGCCCTTTTGTGTAAAAACAGGTTTACTTCAATGAGAAAATGGTCCATGTGAAAGTACATCCATGTCTCATGCAGCATAACTTATTTTAGAAAACCTTGTATTGCCCAGGGACCTCTGAGGGTCCCAAAATGCTGCCATAGAGAGAACACATGGAGTCAAAATTACTTTATCCTAAGAATCTATGTGATAGGACTGGAGAGATGGCTCGGACATTAGGCTCTTGCAAAGGACTGCAGTTCAGGTCCTATCACCCACATTAGGCTGCTCACAACTGCCTGGAACTCAGGGTCCAGGGAACCCAATACTCTCTTTGGCACTCCATTACACAAACTTATACACAGATGCAGATGCATAGACATACACACAGACACACAGACACACACACTTAAAAATAAATCTTATGAAAGGAAAAGAAATTGCAGTTTCCAGAGGTCACCTCTATGTGATATGGCAAAAGAGTGAATGAGGATGACACTAACAACAGTTACCAAAAAAGAAAAAAAAGAAAGAAAGAAAGAAAGAAAAAAATAAAGAAAGAAAGAAAGAAAGACCACAACTCAATAGATGTTTTATTTGGAAAACATTGCTTTATTCAAAATAGGTTTTTGTGAACTGCTTTGAGTTTATTGCAACAGTCCAACAAGCTAAATATCAATAGACAATGGGTATAAGGTCATTTCTTCCTGATTATAGGTATAAAGTAGTATATAAATACCCTGCATACATTGACACAAGCCTAGATTATGTTTATTCCAGGATCAACTAGGTAACTTAATGAGACACTCTCTCAAAACCAAAATTAAAAAGAAGTGAAGTTGTGGCTCAATGGTAGCACTTGTGTGGAAAATACAGGTCTTTTGGTTTGACACACAGTTCTGAAGAAAAAGTAGTGTATGTAAAACCAAATTGAAAGCCAAGTATAATGCCACACACTTGTAATCCCAGAACCCAGGAGGCTGAGGCAGGATGATTACAGGTTAGAGGCCAGCCTGGGCTATATAGCAAGTTCAAGGACAGCCTGAGCTACATAGCAAAACCAAGACTCATATGGGGGCTGGGTTTTTTATTTTAACCTTCTTTACAATAAAGAACATACAAATTGGCTCAGAATTGGCATTAAAAGAAGATTCCCAGGTGAAGTTCATGAGTGCCACCACCACAGCATATCATAATGACTCAGGAATATAGTACATGTGCTGCTAAAGTCAGGGAATTTAGCTCTAATGCATATACATATATATGTAAGACAGTGTTGAGCCACAAGATAAAAACGAACTATTGAAGACTTAGGATACACCAATAAAAGAACAGTGTCTGGAATGAAGGAGATGGTGGCTTTCCTTTGCTCCATCCCATTTCAGAAGTACTGGGTTTAGCTTTAGAGTACCTTATATGAAGAGTGACAAAACCAAAATTCTCTGTGTCCTCAACAGGACCAATGAGCTAATAAGGAAGCTGGAATTCAAGGCAAACGCAAACTTATCAAACATAGTAAGTCTAGAGGCTAATATCTAGAGCTAGCAAGTCAGAGAAATGAACAAGTGGATGAACAGCCATCTTGTAGAAGAGATTCTTCTGCTTAGATGAGGTCATGTGTAGGCCTCATGAGGTTTTCTGTACCATCCCCCCCTGACTAGTAACTCTTTTTTTTCTGTTTTTTATTAGATATTTTCTCCATTTACATTTCAAATGCTATCCCGAAAGTTTATATCTGTTAATCTAGAAGCAGACACTCTCTGAGCTTCAGCCCTTCCCTGATTCCCTCTATCCAGACTTCCCAGTAATCTTCAACTCCATAGGAATAGAATCAAATTGTTAGTCCTAATTTTACAAGTAAAGAACCTGGAGCCCAGGAAAATCTTAGTGGATTTCCATTTGGGCTTCAGAAAGGGAATTATTCCCAATCTGACTGGCACTGGAGTATATTTCTTTATGTTTTTATGATGCTATCTTATATAATAATCAGGAAAAAATGAAAATGCTACCCTACAGTCCTATCTTGTAGCAAGGTTCATGGGGGAATTGGTCTTGCCTCAAAAACAAATGTGCTTAAAGCCTAAATTTTCTAAGACTATATTTAAAAATTAATTTCTGGCACAATCAGGGACAAAATCACTAAGTAGAAAAACTTGGAGAGGTCCCTACCCCTCTCTTGACCACACTTTCCTGATCTTTAATGGGGAGGTCTCCATGTCTTCTTACAGATATGCCCTTCCAAGTGTCTACAGAAGACAATGTTCTGGGGGAGGTACAGACATTATGAATAAGTGCTCATGCCATTTGGCTGTGTAATAGCTCAGCTGTGTTCCAACCTCATCCTCTAGGACCTGCTGGGCTACAAGCTGATCATATATCTTCACAATACTCTCATCAACTCCAGGCACCCAGCCCAACATGACATACTTATACACAGTCCTGATATGCCTCTGGCAATATCAGCATGTTACTCAACTGGAGAAGTGATCAGGTAAGAATGAAACCCCTGAGGCACATGAAGTACCCCTCCCAGCACCCAAGAGTCTGATGCATCCCCCATCCCAGGTTACTTACTAGCTGTATGGTCTTGGACAAGTCACAGAAGCTCTTGGAGCCTCGGTTTTTTCATCTGTGAAGAGAAGAAAGGGGGTTAACACACAAGGCTACTAATGTTGTTCAGTGGTAGAGTGCTTCCTTCACACGCACCAAGCCCAGAGTTCAATCCCCAGCACCAACTAAACTGGTTTAAAACTGGTTTAAACTGCTGATGATTGTTTACGAGCAGAGGCAGGAGGATCAGAGAAAGTTCAAGGTCATCCTTGGCTACAAGTCTAAGGCCAAGCTGGGTAACATGTTAAAAATTATTAGTAATAACTAAGGAAGTGAAAGTTCTNTATGATAAGAACTTCAAGTCTCTGAAGAAAGAAATCAAAGAAGATCTCAGAAAATGGAAAGATCTCCCATACTCGTGGATTGGCAGGATCAACATTGTGCAAATGGCTACCTTGCCGAAAGCAATCTACAGATTCAATACACTCCCCATCAAAATTCCAACTCAATTCTTCAACAAGTCAGAAAGGGCGATTTGCAAATTTATCTGGAATAACAAAAAACCTAGGATAACAAAAAACTCTTCTCAATAATAAAAGAATCTCTGGGGGAATCACTATGCCTAACCTAAAACTGTACTACGGAGCAATTGTGATAAAAACTGCATGGTACTGGTACAGCAACAGACAGGTAGATCAATGGAATAGAATTGAAGACCCAGAAATGAACCCACACACCTATGGTCACTTGATCTTTCACAGGTGAGCTAAAACCATCCAGTGGAAGAAAGATAGCATTTTCAACAAATGGTGCTGGTACAACTGGCTGTTATCATGTAGAAGAATGAGAATTGATCCATTCTTATCTCCTTGTACTTAGGTCAAGTCTAAGTGGATCAAGGAACTCCATATAAAACCAGAGACACTGAAACTTATAGAGGAGAATGTGG
>NC_034613.1:91164089-91165498 GCF_900095145.1 Mus pahari
CCCCCAGAGCTCGTGTCTCTAGCTGCATATGTAGCAGAAGATGGTCTAGTCAGCCATCATTGGAAAGAGAGGGCCATTGGTCTTGCAAACTTTATATGCCCCAGTACAGGGGAACACCAGGGCCACGAAGGGGGAGTGGGTGGCTAGGGGAGCGGGGGGGGGGAGGGTATAGGGGACTTTGGGGATAGCATTTAAAATGTAAATGAAGTAAATACTTAATAAAAATTGGAAAAAAAACAAAAAATGATTAGTAATATATAATTTGCCTGTTATGAAAATTCACATCTTTTACTGAGTCAGGCCAACCAATGCCCCACCATGCACCATCCAAAGAACACTCAAAGAACTAAGGCTGCATCTGAGGACTCACTAGAACAAATCAGGTGGCTTGTGCTTCCTTCTACTGGGATCAAGCTCCTTCTGACTGTCAGCTCTGTAGCAACTGTCACCGATCACTCTCATTCTGCCTCTTGGGGTCAAATGATACAGATAAAATCTTCATTGTCGTGACAAGTCTAAAGATGTCAAAAGACAACTGTCCTGTCCTATTCACCCTGTAGGCGCCTTTTCTTCATTTTCATTTTGTCTTGTTCTCTTTTTAAAGAGAACCAAGCCCAGTTCTTGAGGTTTGGTTCTACAAATGCTGGTCAAAATAAAACATCAGTCGACTCCTGCAATTTTAGAGCCTACACTATCCTTAACATAACCTGAGTTTACATTGACTTTTCCTCCTTACACATGGATTCAGCCTTTAGAATTCTAAATTTTTTTTAAAAGAATTTTGTCTGTTTTATAAACCAAACACAAAATGTCACTCTTGCTCTTATCAAATTTATGTTGTTATTGTTAGATAATCTTTGTGGTCTACTAAATTCTTCATAGATTCCTAATTCTGTCTTCCTACTTCAGGAGTGTGCTATTCTATAGCTCCTCCCAAGACACGAACTAGAATGGAGAAACCAAGCCAGAGCCTGGTAGAGCGCTGCAGCCTACTGCCAAAGATCTCTCTTTCTAATGGTGACACCGACATTTTCCCTAGCTTGCTGTGCTTGAAACCTTGCAGCCATTCATTTCTATCATCACAATGGCTCACATAGCATTTTAGAGTCCCAGGAAGGATCAAGCCTTCTGAGAAAAAAGCTGAACTAGAGGAAAGGCCTTTCTCCATATGCTTTTGCTAATCTCAAAGAGAATGGGTCCTCATCCTCCATACCGAGTGAGAATTCTTACTCCAGGAAAAATACAGACCATAACTGACACCCTTTGTGAATGGTTTCTTCGAGTACATGGGTGGTTCTGGGAAGAAAATAAGTAATGTATGTAAATCATCCAAAATGTTGGGCACATAGTAAGTACTCAATAAAAGATTACCTTAAAAAAAAAAAAAAAAAAAAAAAAAAAAAAAAAAA
>NC_034613.1:91166088-91178338 GCF_900095145.1 Mus pahari
ACCAGGGCCAAGAAGGGGGAGTGGGTGGGTAGGGGAGCAGGAGGGAGGGTATAGGGAACTTTGGAGATAGCATTTAAAATGTAAATGAAGTAAATACCTAATAAAAATTGGGGAAAAAGACCTATTCAAATCTAACTAGAAGAGCAATGCTGACTCATAGGTCCTCCATCTTGTTCTCGGAGCACCGCAACAGAAAGCTTCGCCATGCTTTTCTTGTCTTACACACATGTTGTAACCATCAATTCATTAGTTGATCTCATCAAAAAGGTCACGTTTCCTGGCTCCCCATTCTGACCACATAAAACAATTCTCCAATGGAAATATTGTGGCTAACACTACACTACATTGATTTTTTTTTCAAACTGAAGCTCTGCTATTCCTCCTGTCCTGCCCCTCAGGCAAGAATGGCAGCACCAGGACAGCCACATTCTCAGAAGCCCATATCACTGCCCTTCTAGATGTTCCTTTACCTGATTCTGCTTTTTATAGGGCCAGTGACAGAACCAGGCAAGGTGATCAAAGCTGGTCTTGAAATCAGGTAGTTTACCACATTTTTATGGCCAAAAGGCAGATTGTGATACCCCATCCCAGTCACACCCACATCTCTGACACACTCCCCAGCTACCTGACTCCTGTATCTCCCATCTTGGGCCCCCATGGCTCATGATGCTGCATACCATATCACAAAGCCTCCAGTCACCACAGGGCCAGGGTGAAATCAAGGAAGAATTGAATCTGGAATCCAAGAAGTCTGTGAGTATGTAACACAAGAAGACATTTTACACTGGGTTTCTCCAGTACTGCTTGGGTAATAATCAACAAGTTATCAAAAAACAGAAAATATTCTCATATATGCTTTATAGTTTGTAAAAATCTCCAGTAAATAATTTTCCCTTTGATCTTCAAAAAAGTCCAGTGGTTTCATTTGTGGAAAAGCATTAATTAAAAATAATTTAGGAAGAAATTATCTGTATCAGGCTAAACTATTTGCACATACACATACACAAAAATAATCTCTGCCACACAATCGAGATCAATAAAAACAAAAAGGTTGAATATCAGCTACTTTGTCACCAAAGGCATGAAACTCTAAGGAAGACTATAAAATATCATAACAAGTCTTAGGAGGTTAATTTACTCAAAGTTCACAGAGCAAATAACAGGGATGACACTCAAAGCCTGAGTTATCTGACTCTAAACCTTCTAATTTTTCCACCTCAACCCTGAGAAGGCCATTCAGCTGCCTCCAGTAAAATGGCCGCCATCCTCCCTTTAGAGAAATGGGCAGTGGCTAACTGAAGCAACCTTCCTAAACATACAGAACCCTAACAAATTCTCCAAATATATATTTATATTAAAGATCAACTTCCCTCCCAGGCAGCCAAGTTTCTAGATCATTCTAGGAAAGCTTTCTTTTGCTGCTTCCAAGAAGGGAGCCAGAGAATCACATGCACCCCCTAGCAGCTGCACCAGCTCCAACCCCACCCTCCATCTTGCAGCAGTACATCAGTCGTCATCAAGTCATCAGGCCTGCCCACTGTCCCACTGCATCAGAAATGCTGCAGTCTGTGAAAATATCATTGTTTTCATCCTCCATGCCTCAGCCCCAACCTTTTCACTGCATTCCCCACAAAGGACAGGAACACAGGCACATGACAGAAATCCAGACCACATAGGCTACTTTCTACATCAACCTACAGCCCTGAGGATAACCCATGCCAGAGATGAGAAAAGAGGTACTATTCTCAACCTGCCACTTCCCCAACTACCCTGCTGAAACAGAAATTAGAAAGTGAGTGGCCCAACTCAATTCTAATCAACTCATTCATGCACACCTGTCTTACCTATTGTAATTTGCTATTTCTTCAAAATGGCTCCATGCCTCCTAATTTAAATGACCAGCTCAGTTAAAGGGGTGAAAAGATGGCCATTTGTAGGCTTGGAACTATCAAATAGCCTGAGGTGAGACACATATAAAGAATGGCCAAGGAGCAGGCCTGCAGAGCCAGGCAGCATCACTGTACCACAAATCACCCAGTCTCGGCTCCAGCCTATCAGATGATGTCAGCATCCAGACTGCCTCCTAGATACCTGAATTTAGAGCCCCAAACCCTGCATTGCTTCCTAGAAATGACCTCTCAACCTCTAAAAAAAATTGTTTCTGGTTGCACCAACCTCTTCTGAGCCTTCCCTCTACCAACCCTACTTCCTATATTTTCCTGCTTCCTTAATCAGACTTTTTTCCTTCTCTCAGATTCCTTTCAACTTTTATAAATACCTGGCTCCTTGTCTGTACTTGAGTCAGCATAGTATTCAGCCATCTTCCTGGATTTACCGACCTCAGGCTCCAGTTCTGCATAATTAGCTTAAACTGGCTCAAATGGATTTTAACTGGTCAGAAATTCAATTTTTTTCTTTGTCATAAAAGATCTAAAGAGACCAAGAGCAACCTCTGGCCATTTTCAACCCATTTGCTCCAGTTCACAGCACTCACGCAGAAGTATGGCACTGAGGGGCTCAGGATACCTCGGGAATGAGATGAAGCTGCGTCAAGTCTGCTCAGAAGACCAGTGGGGGACAAAAAGGACCTGATGCTGAGGACCATACCATTAGTAATGGTGATGCTAGAGGGGGAATCAGAAAGAGTCTAATAGTCCATGAGGTAGGATCAAACCACTGTGGACCCCGGGGGAGGGGCTAAAAGCCTGATGCTCAGTGACGCAGTATCTAATCATTAGTGTGAGACAGGAGGAGAAAGATGCTGATGCTCAGCAGATAGGAGCAAACCACTGCAGTGAACAGGGAACCGAGTGGGGATACTTTAGTGTAAGACACAATCAAATCACTCTAGGTTATTAGCTAGGTAACTACAGGGAAAAATAAAAGCAGAAAGGCCTAATAATCGGTGAGACAGGAGCAGGCCACTCTGGAGGTTTAGTGGAAAGGATGCTGTTCTGAAAAGCAGGACCAAACCACTGAGGGAAAGGAGGGGAGCAGAACGAGCTGAAATCTCTTCAAGCAAATTTAATTCCCCCCTAGTGACATAAAGGAAGGGCCCACATTCTGTGAGACAGAATCAGATCCTGTTTCTTGGTTTATCATGGGTTCAACATACATTATCTCCTTTGCTCTTTACTCCGCCCTGATAGTTGGATCAGACCATCTTTCCACAAAAGCTTCTGCAGAAATTCTAAGCTGTCCCTCAGGGTTGCTAGGCAACAGTGCAGCAGCTGCCCAGTGAACCTTGCCCTTTTGACATTAACCCTTTAGTTTCTGAATAGAAAATAAGATGCATGAAAAATTAGGAACAAGTTGAAGCAATTATCAACACATGCTAGTCAAGGAAGAGTGGCTCGTGTACAAAGACCTAGCAAATATAAACATTGAAGTGAGTGGGTAAGAAATGAGGGATACATAGAAGAGAAAACATTTTGACATGGTGGCCATCCTATAGACTTTAAAGAGGAAAACCAGTTCCTGGTCAGGCCTTAGATTCTTCGTATGACATCCCTAATCAGTGCCTTTTGAATATCTTTTCTATCTTTTTTTTAAAGGTAGTGGTTGTAACTTCCTGGGAAACATTTCATTTTCCTATAACTCTGGTTATCCCTTTTCTATTGGAGCCAAATATTCCCAGTTTGACCCCGTAGTTTCTGTTCTGACCTCTAGAGCAGTAAATAAAGCAAACTAGAACTCACAGGCCATATCTAACCTACTGTCTATTTTTGTTCAGCTGAGAATGATTTTTGACATTTTAAATAACCCCCTTTTAAAGCAAAGCAAGGGTTGCATGCTTCTTTGGTTGTATACACATAGGATTGCTTTCCTGTCACCAAGGCAGAGTCGAATAGGCACATAGAAACCAGGAGTGTTCTCAAAATCATTAACATACTTACTGAATCTCACGAGGCCTGGATTTTTAGCTGGGAAAGACAACTAGCCCTCTTGCTTGAGAGCCTTTCACTTAGAAGATCTCAGATACTTTGGAGACTCTCTGTCAGCCCTTGCTCTACATCCACCTTAAGAGACCAGACAGCTGGGAAAGAGGGACCATGCAAGCAAACTAGTTCTTTCTGGTACTGATGCTGCAAGGTCCTTAGCTCCACAATGTGCCTACCTTCATGGGCTCCAGGCTAAATAACCTGGTCAGGAAGGCAAAGCCCACAGTGATGTCTGCCAGGCATCCAATCCCATTTTCCATGGCCTCTGTTGATCCTGGAGCCAACCTTCAGGCTGGACCCAACAGATTCAGGACGAAAATAGGCGCTTGGCGGGGAAGGCTGGCTTTCCACAAAGTGCTCTTTCCCCCAATGGCCAAAGCAAACGCTTCAGGCTGGGGCTAACAGCCAGCCAGCCGCTCCCCGACCTCTGCCGGCCAGTACCAAGGAGGCCCAGAGTCAACAGTGCACGCACGGGTCTGCTATTTCATTCCTCTTTAAGTACTCCGACATCATATTTCCCTTCAGTAAATCTGAAAAACCAAATAGAACTGAAGGCAGCTCTCGCCTCTAGGAAAAAGTCAGAGATCGTCCAAGAGCCTCGACTTCAAAGATTCAGTCTCTTCAACCTCTCTGGTTACCCTCTGAAGCCTCAGTTTAAACTGGTTGCTTCTGTGTCCTTAAGGAAAGGAAGGATACCTACAGGAATGAGCTAACAGCACCCTGTATTCCGGCTGACTCATGAGCCTAACAGAGAATCAAAACAGTCAGAGCAATCATTCTTCCTGAATTAGGTAGCTGGTCTCCCCTCGCTGAGAGGAGAGCTTGGGTAAGAGCCAGAATTCAGATACTGGGTGAGAAGAAGGACCTGGAGAAAGGAAGAGAGGGGAAGCAAAGGAAAAGGAGAGAGAGGCCAGAACGAGACTAAAGAAAAACTTGCTTGCTTGGTTTTGTTCTGCGGTACTGAAGCTTGACCCCAGAGCATCATAGACACTAGGCAAGTAGTCTATCACTGAGTACCTTTCTAGACGTCCTTTTACCTCTACTTTTTGAAACAGGGTCTAAGTTGCCCACGATGGTTCAGAACTCAGCCTGTAGCCCAGTCAAGTCGTGAACAATACGATTCTGAATAATATATAAATTGAATATAATACATAAGAAATATAAATGTGATCCTCCAGCCTCAGCCTCCAAGTGGTTTTATAGGCACAGGAAAGGAAAGTGTGTCTGTCTAGTACATGAAATCTTTTTTTTTTTTTTTTAAAAAAACAATGACTTGCGATCAATGGCTGACACCGGGTAGGAGGAGCAAACCTAGAAAATGACACTGCATTACTTATGAAATTTTCTTGACTGTTCATATAGAAATTAAACTTCTAAAGAACCACTTTCTCTAATGATAATAATAGACAATGATAATAATAAACACCTCCCAGTAACAACCAGTCTGTAATTAATGAGAAATGTGTTCCCAGCAATTTTTTTATTTTTAAACTGGTCACCAACATACCCCAGGGTGACAGACAACTCACAAGGTTATTGTAAGATATTTTAAATTTTTGAGGGAAACACACAGCTCATAAACTAGCCCTGTTACCATTTTTTAACACCTAATTGCTCAATAAACACACATGTGACACAGTTCTTTTCACTTAGGGGTGCCATAAAGAAAATTACTGAGGCAATAAGAGTACAATGAACCAAAAAGTACTGGGCACTTTTGTATATGCACTGTGTGTATGGTTTCATATAATCTCCAGCCGTTATGAGGTTTCCATTTCTTAGATAAAGAAACTAAGGTTCCAAAAGATTAAATCATTTTCTCAGGGTATCCAGGCAAGGGAGAATGTGAGAACCCAGTTCGGAGAGACCTCAGAGACTCTTTCCTATTTTTTATTAGATATTTTCTTTATGTACATTTCAAATGTTATCCCCTCTCTGTTTCCCCTTGGAAAACCCCCTATCCCATCCCCCATGCCCCCTGCTCACCAACTCACCCACTCCCACTTCCCTGTCCTGGCATTCCTCTACACTAGGGCATAGAGCCTTCACAGGACCAAGGTCCTCTCTTCCCGTGGATGTCTAACAAGGCCATCCTCTGCTACATATAGAACCATGGGTCCCACCATGTGTTTTCTTTGGTGGGTGGCTTAGTCCCAGGGAGTTTTGGGGGTACTGGTTAGTTCATATTGTTGTTCCTCCTATTGGGGCTGCAAACCCCTTCAGCTCCTTCGGTCCTTTCTCTAGCTCCTTCATTGGGGACCCTGTGCTCAGTCCAATGGTTGGCTGTGAGTATCAACTTCTGTATTTATCAGGCACTGGCAGAGCTCTCAGGAGACAGCTATATCAGGCTCTTGTCAGCAAGCACTTGTTGGCATCCACAATGGTGTCTGGGTTTGGTAACTGTATATGGGATGGATCCCTAGGTGGGGCAGCAGAGACTGTTTCTTTAACCTATCCACAAGATTATTCCTGCACAATTAGCTCTAGGCACGTTGAAAGAATGTCTCCAAAGGACAAAATGTCCTATGGGCTGTAGAAGTACTAGTACTATTCTAGAATAGAATTACCTTATTTGTATGTCAATATGCATACTATAAGAGGTATAAGGAAAGAAGTGCTACTTAAACGTTAATGCTAAGTATAAGCAAATATTTGAGTTCCCTTCACACCATTTCAACTATTCAAATGACTGAACAAATCTCCATGCTTTATATAATCTTACCTTAATTTTTGTTTTATTAGCATATATTTGCTGTACATAGCATCGTAATGGGTTTAGTAAGGATAATTTCAAGTTTATAAAGTACTCTAATTATACCCATTTCTTCATAATGTCTTTTCTCCTCATTCTTCTCTTCCTCCTGCCAGAAGTCTCCTTTATGCCTTTATGTCATAGATATAGCCTTGTGTATCTATATATGCTATAGTATACATGAATGAGAGGAAACATGTAATATTTGTCTGGCTCATTTCACTTAACATGATATCAAGTGTAGTCCACTTATAGCAAAAAAAATAATTTTATTATGTATGGGTGTATAAAGCTCTGTCATTTATATGTACCATATTCTCTTTATCCATTCATCTGTCAACAGACACTGAGGCTGATCCTGTAACTTAGCTATTGTGGCCAGTGCCCCATATACATGGATGGCAAGCATCTCTGTGATATGTTGACTTAGAATTTTCTTAGTATATAGGCAGTTGTGGTACAGATGTTACTTTAAATTTTAATTATCTTGAAGCATTTAAAATTAATTTTGTACTATAGTGAAAGATGCAATATATATATTACTGGATGGAATATAAAATAGCTATAGTTGTCGTTGCTCTCTCTCAAAGTGGAGACAAACACACACACACACACACACAGCAAAAAAAAAAAACCTAACCAAACAAAACACAGAAGAGTCGAGAGAACCATGAATGAAGGGAGCTAGTATCATGGCTGAACCGGTGTGCAGCCACAGTCCAAACTCTGGGTTCTCCTTACATGCGAGGGAAAACTCCTCAGCATTATATTTTGTCCATTTAAGTTGTGTTTGACATAACTTGCAATCAAAAAATCCTTTGTGGGAGTTACTTTCCTAAACCACTGAGCACAATGTCTGATATGCCCGTGCATACATAAGAACCTAGTTTCAATGTCAACTCTCCACAGAAGACTGATATGAACTACAAAACACAAATTATTTCTCCATTCAATGAGTATACATATGCCATTATATCACAATTTACCGTATATGGTAAGTTTTTTATTTATAGTTACTTCTTTAACTATGCTATTTCCCACTGTATAGTGAATCTGTCATGCCTTACAAAGTGTCAGAAGGCCCTCCAAAAACTGAAATCAAATGTTAATCATTCAGTTCGTCTGCCACTGGTGAGCAGAATGAAGACAACAAGCCCTATTCTTACTACAACTTCTGATGGCTCGAGGACTTGAGTTTTCAGCTCTAGGTACATGTAGAATACCTATGGATGGCAAAGTTCAGTCAAATTGACCACATTCAATACTCCACATCAAACATGTCAGATGTCAGTGAAGAAATTGCTGGCTAGACCACAGATGGTAAAAGTGCCATGATGACTACCACAAATGTGGTCACCTAATTACAATCAGAGTACCACAAAGACATTTCCAGAAAGGCCCCCAAAATATACCAAGCCAATTCTCTCTTCTGTCCTAGCTCCAACAATGTAATTGTATCATAGAAATAGAGCTGTTTTGATAGCTAAAAACTCTGGCCATTTTTACACTCTGATGCCTCTCTGGGTAGTAGCACCTTCCTTCTAAATGCCCACATGGCTATACCTATTCTTCTGCTACCACTATTTTATTGACTTGTGACTATCTATGGATATCTGACTTAGGAAATTTTGAGTTTCTTAAGAACAAGAACTGTGCCTTTTCATCTTCTGCATTCCATTGATGTAGCAGAAAACTTCAAATAGCAGCTCCTTAGGAAAGTGCTTTGCACTTTTCTAGTAGGTATGTCTTACTTCCATTTCTCAGGTGTTGGAAAGCATTTGTAGCTTATTAAGAACTTCAGAAAAAGTTTAAGTTGATAATAATATAATGTCCAAATATAGACCCAAGGTAAAATATGGAATATCAAAATATGGCATATAGAATTCTCTTTAGGTGAAAATTTGTTTATTAACAATCTTATAGAACAATCTTATTGACACATTGCTTTTGTTTTTGTTAGTGCAAATTTATAAATGTTGCAGTTTTTTCTTTGGTTAGTTCCCATATAATTGAGAAAGGACTACTTACTTATTTAACAGCTTTAAGGCACAACAACTGAGAAATATTAATCTATTTTAATCCTCTATGACTAATATGGCTACCTTCCAGCCCAAATCCTCCAAGATACTTGGCATTTCATGGCTTTCCCTGCTCCAGCCATTTTCTTTTTTCTTTTTCCTTGATGGTCTTATTTTTATTTTTTCACTGTTTTTTTTTTGATATTTTTTATTGGCATTTCAAATGTTATCCCCTTTCCTGGTTTCCCCTCTGAAAATTCCCTATCCCTTCCCTCCTCCTCCTGCTCACCAACCTGCCCACTCCCTCTTCCAGGCCCTAGCAGTCCCCTATACTGGGGCATATAATCTTCACAGGACCAAGGGCATCTCCTCCCATTGATGAGAGACTAGGCCATCTTCTGCTACATATATAGCTAGAGCCACAAGTTCCACCATGTGTTTTCTTTGATTGGTGGTGTAGTCCCAGGGAGCACTGGAGTTACTGGTTAATTCATATTGTTCCTCCTATGGGGCTGCAAACCCCTTTAGCTCCTTGGGTCCTTTCTCTAGCTCCTTCATTGGGGACCTGTGCTCAGTCCAATGGATAGCTATGACTATCCACTTATGTATTTGTTAGGCACTGGAAGAGCCTCTCAGGAGACAGCTATATCAGGCTCATGTCAGCAAGCTCTTGTTGGCATCCACAATAGTGTCTGGTTTTGGTGGTTGTTTATGGGATGGGTCCCTAAGTGGGGCAGTCAGTATGGCTAAGATCAAAAACTCAGGTGACAGCAGATGCTGGTGAGGATGTGGAGGAATAGGAACACTCATTCATTGCTGCTGGGATTGCAAGTTAGTACAACCACTCTGGAAATCAGTTTGGCGGTTCCTCAGAAAATTGGACATAGTACTACCAGAAGATCCAGCAATACCCCTCCTGGGCATACACCCAGAAGATGCTCCAACATGTAATAAGGGCACATGCTCCACTATGTTCATAGTAGCCTTATTTATAATAGCCAGAAGCTGGAAAGAACCCAGGTGTCCCTCAACAGAGGAATGGATACAAAAAAATGTGGTACATTTACACAATGGAATACTACGCAGCCATTAAAAACAATGAATTCATGAAATTTTGGGGCAAATGGATGTATCTGAAGGATATCATCCTGAGTGAGGTAACCCAGTCACAGAAGAACACACAGATATGCACTCACTGATATGTGGATATTAGTCCAGAAGCCCAGAATACCCAAGATACAATTTGCAAAACACATGAAACTCAAGAAGAAGGAAAACCAACTCATGGATACTTCTGTCCTTCTTAGAAGGGGGAACAAAATACCCATGGAAGGAGTTACAGAGACAAAGTGTGAAGCAGAGACTGAAGGAATGACTATCCAGAGACTGTCCCACCTGGGGATACATCCCATAAGTAACCACCATTTTCTTATGATGTCTCCTAGACCCTCTCCTCATGGCTAAATCCTCACTTCCTCTCCCCTTCCAATGGTTGGGAAGAAGTCCAGCCCTACTCTCTCCTGCTCAGTCATTGAATGGTCAGCTTCTTTATTGACCAATCAGGGAATATTTGGACAGTAATGTTTACAGAACATTGACTTGGGAGATTCTGAGAATAAGGATAGAAACAGGAGTCCTGAAATCAGCATTTGAATAATACATGGATAATCTTGACATAGTGCACAATAACATTATGCCTACAGTTTTTTGAATGTGAACATCTGTGTGCATGTCTGTGTATAAGCATGTATGCCTAGGTATGTGGTTAGATGTCTTCCTCAATTACTCCTCACCTTAGTTTTGGGACAGGGTCTTTCACTCAAGTAGAAACTCATTGATTCAACTAATCTGTCTTCTGCCTGAGGAGCCATCCTTCTGTTTCTGCCTCTCCAGCTGGGGTCACATGTGTGCACACCACACCCTACCTTTTACATGTGTGCTGGGGATCCTAATTTTATTTCCCATGCTTGTGTATAAGTACTTCCGTGACTGGGCCATCTTGTCAATCCTCAGTGCATTTTCCAAGCCACCTCTGAACCTGCTAATGCTTTTACTTCAAAGAACAGATTGCTTAAACTTTCAAGAAAACTAAATGGACACTAAAGGAAAACGTTTTCAAGATCCATATTTTTAATTTTTAAAAAATAGCAGATATATTTGTTCAATACAGTGCAACATCTACTTCTATAAATTTGACTGAGTGAATGATGCTTGTGGTGAATATTTGCTGAATAATATCAATGTGTTGGTTGTGCAATTGCAAAATTAAAAACAATCTTCAGAACTAGCCATTCTCCAAATGTGACCCTGGGGTCACTGATATCGTTTTGGAGAATGTACAAGTTCACCCTATTTTCATAAGAATGCTTCAGTGTTGTGGGTTTTGCTAAGCTGAGCATACACTGATGCTGTAGTGGCAGTGCTGGCAAAACCATGGAGCCTTACCTAGAGTTCGGGTGGAGAACCAAAAGGCACCTAGGCAATGTCTCATCTTGTAGAAAGGTTGAGATAATTTGTGATGTAATTGAAATACTTTTTAAAAATCACAGCATTTTTTTTTTGCCTTGGCCTACATGGGAGTTTCTTCAGAGTACTTCAGAATGCCATTGTGCATACAAATGGCCCCCACCCACCCCGTGTCTACCCACCTGTGTTGTTCTTGTTGCTATGGGACCATTCTCTTTTCTCCATTAGACATTACACAGACTTTATCATTCCGTGATCCTCAAGGTGGACAAATAGTCCCAGTACCTGCACTCCAACAGCATTCTTGCAGACAAGATTCCTTCTCATTCAGCCACTCTTCAGATGATATTAACACAAACTTACATTTCCAGGGCAGTTGCAGGCTCGATAGTGAGAGACTTCATCTAGGGATATAGGTGATGAGAGGAAGAAAGTCATCTCTCAGTGACAAACAAAAACCTGCTGAATTCCAGTAGTCATTCTCACTTCTCCACAGTCACATCTTAGCTCTTTCTCTTCTAAAGGTTATAAATGGATTTGGTCTATTTCTTCTCAGGGTCAAGAGCTAATTATCCTTCAAACACAGTACACAGCTCAAATCCCATCCATACTGCAACCTTCCCACTGAACCTAGTGGTTGTTTCCTTCTCTTTCATATTCCCTCAAAGAACCTATGTCCTGGCTCTTCCTGATTTCCATCATCCTCAGTTACAGTTCTAATGTACCTTCTCCTGAACACCCATCTTTCCCCTTTAATACCATAGTTACAGGTGAAGTAGTTTCCCTAGGAGGAGTCTTTCTTTCTATCCTACAGGTTTCATTATGCTATTGCTAAAGGCAGGTTTCTAAAATGTAGAGCACGACTCTGATTAAAAGCTTCTTTGTAAATTCATTGTTTTTAATAGCTGAGTAGTACTCTATTGTGTAAATGTACCACATTTTCTGTATCCATTCCTCTGTTGAGGGACATCTGAGTTTTTTCCAGCTTCTGGCTATTATAAATAAGGCTGCTATCAACATAGTGGAACAATGAATTTATGAAATTCTTAGGCAAATGGATGGATCTGAAGGAT
>NC_034613.1:91179022-91203469 GCF_900095145.1 Mus pahari
ATTTTTTAAAAAAGCTTCTTTGTAGAAGACTGTAAACTTTGTAGCACAATCAACCACAGCAACTCTGTGAACTAAACAGATTAGAATCATGGGCCAGAAAGAGATGTTTAGAAATGTAGATTCCCAACAAGATTTGGTTTCCTGAAAATCTGTAATTTGAAAAGCTTCACAGATCAGCCAAGGATGGCAAGTATGTTTCACCTCATGAATCAATTCAACTTGGCTGCAAGTAGCCCTTTGGAGTACTGTGGCATGCTGTGTTGAGGATTGTAAGTCCTGTCCAGGCTAAGTGGGAAAGAACATCATGTCTGATTAACAGTTGCTGCCAAGGGCAGGGTAGTAACTAAGAGTGGTGATCGTGCCAGGCATTCACCACATCTACCCTAGAGAAAGAACACCACCTTTGTGGACTGTTCCATTTGTCATCTGGAAGAACACCCCCGACTCACACTCCCAGCCCTGGAGTCCCTAGAAAACTCTGAGTCTTCCACCAAGTTCAGTCCAGTGTCCTCTAGTCTGGGAAGCTTTGGCTGACTTCCCACATCATTCCTTCTCTTCTGGCTTCTCATAACAATCTGTTCATAAGCAGAACGTACTATGTTTGCCATTTTAAACCTCTTTTTTTTTAAATAAGGGTAATAGGAATAAATAAAAAAAATTTTGAGACGGGGTGTCGCTGTAATCCAGACTATCTTTCTGTTTATAATTCTGTCTCATTCAGCCTTGTAGGTACTCAAGTTACAGGTGTGTCCCACCAAGCCTGGCCAATAAACACATTAAAAAAACAGTAACTTATATTACAAACCTTTGTGTATTACTGTCCTATGTAACACTGGTGTAGCAAATTCAAATGTATTCAGCTCTTATTTTATACTAAGCCCTTAACCCAGTGTCTGGTATCCTCCACGCCCATGTAAGGGTATCAGTGGAAGAAGAACCAAAGAGACTGTCATGTCAAAAACATCCTTCCTGTGGAGGTAGAGAATCAGGTCCATGGGTGTAAGTGACCACTTGTGAATGAAAGAACATGCATTATCGGCAAAAGTATTGTCTGAAATAGATGAGAAGGCCTATTCTTTCCTCTGCAACACATTCTGCTTTAGCTTTAGTGTCTAACCACTATTTTTAACTACCACTTGTCTGTACTTCATAATTTGGCACCCATTTGGCTCAGGAATGTGAGGCTTGCCTCCACTCCTAGACTGCTCTTTTTAAAAAAGAATATGCATTTCCCTGTGTGTATGTGCACACACGTGGCTTCACACAAATGCTGTAACACTCTTGTGGAAGTCAGAGAACAAGTGTGCAGGAATAGGTTCTCTTCTTCTGCTGTGCAGGTTCCAGGGATTGAACGTGAGTCATCGTGCTTGGTGGTAGGGACCTTCACCCTCTGAAACATTTTGCCACCCCCTAAAGCACCCTTAAAGAACCAGCAATAAGATCTTAAAGTACACCAACCATGTAGAACAGGTCTAGACTCCAAAAATATACTCGTTATACACAATGAAAAACAGGCTATAAATTTGAAGGAGAACATGAAAAGTTAAGGGGAAAAATGGAGAAGGGGAAATTATGTCATTATGTTATAATCGTAAAAAATAAAAGAAATAAAGGCCATCCAGAGACTCCCCCACTCGAGGATCCATCCCATATACTGTCACCAAACCTGGACACTATTGTGGATGCTGGGAAGTGCTTGCTGACAGGAGCCTGATATAGCTGTCTCCTGAGAGGCTCTGCCAGAGCCTGACAAATACAGAGGCAAATGCTTGCAGCCAATCATTGGAATGAGCATGAGGTCCCCAATTGAGGAGTTGGAGAAGGAACTGAAGGAGCTGAGGGGGTTTGCAGTCCCATAGGAGGAACAAGAGTATCAACCAGCCCAGTACTCCGGGAGACTGGATCACCAGCCAAAGAGTACACATTGAGGGACCCATGATGCTGGCCACATATGTGGCAGAGGATGGCCTTGTTGGACATCAGTGGGAGGAGCAGCCCTTGGGCCTGAGGGGGTTCAATCCTTCAGTGTAGGGGAATGCCAGGGCATTAAGACGGGAGTGGTGTGTGGGTGGGGGAGCGCCCTCATAGAGGAAGGGGAAGGTGGGTGGGATAGGGGGTTCCGAAGGGGAGACCTGGAAACGGGAAAACAATTGAAATGTAAATAAAGAAAATGTCCAATAAAAATTTAAAATAACTTTAAATGGTGCCATTTATAGTATAACAGATCAAGTGGTTATGAAATACTTGCTTCAGGAAGGCATGAGCATGGATGCTTGAATCTCAGAAGGGGGAATAAAGTAGTCAGAAGAGGCAGTTGGAGGGAGGGAACTGGATGGGAGAGGGGATGGGGAGGGGATGTGGGAGGTCCAGGATCAAGTGTGGGGAGGGACAGGAAGGATGACCCAATGGCCATGAGAGTGAATGGAAATCTGCAACTGACAGGGGTGAGGAGGTGAGGGCATCTCCAGGAAGATACTGAGACCTGGGATAAGGAAGGTGCTCAAGAATCAATGGGGTGACCTTAGCTGTGACTCACGGCATTGGGTATATGGAACCTGAAGAGACCAACTCCTGTAGCCAGGCAGGAACCCCAATGGAGCAATAGGGACACTAACCCACCCACAAAACTTTCAACCCAAAATTTATCCTGTCCACAAGAATACAGGGCTAAGGGATAAAACAGAGACCAGTCCAACTTGAAGCCCATGCCATGGGCAAGCACCAATCCATGACACTATTAATAACACTCTGTTATACTTGCAGACAGGAGTCTAGCATGGCTGTCCTCTAAGAGGCTCTACCCAGAAGCTGACTCAGACAGATACAGACACCCACAGCCAAACAGTGGATGGAGCTTGGGGACTCTCACTGTGGCCCCTAAGGGGATAGGAACTCCACAGGAAGACGAACAGATTCAACTAACCTGGACCCTGGGGACTCTCAGAGACTGAATCATTAACCAAAGAACATACATGGGCTGGACCTAGGTCTCCCTGAACATATTATTTTGTCTACTGTGCAGCAAACACTGTCCTGGAATCAGGGACTGTAGCACTAAATAAAAACAAGATCCTAATTCTCTAATTCCTGGCATTCCAACTAGGGGGAGAGTAATTATAATCAAACAAAGTTACATGGTGTCAGTGAGTGCAATGGAAAAAAACATATACAATCAAGGAAGGCCATCTTATAAAGTAATATTTTATTAAAGACATAAAAGAAGTAAGAGAGCCAGCAGTGTACATGTTGGAGGGACAATAATTCCAGGATGGTAGACAAAAAGTAAAAAAGAATCCTGTGAAAGGGTGTGTTAGAAGTGGCCAGAGGCTGCTGTGCTTGGGCAGAATAAGAGCACAATCTAACAGGAGGAAGATGCAGCAGGGAGAAAGAAGACCCGCGTAGGACATCATAAGACTGGATTTTATTCAGGGTGAGTCAGAGGACTACTGCAAGGCTGCTCACGGGAAGTGATATGGCATAACTTGTATCTTGAAAGCAATACTAGGCTCTGTCTTGAGACTACTATGTAAAAAGGGCAAGCAGGAATTAGAACAAGAAAACCAGTTAGAATGCTATGTTAAAAGCATGCTAGCTTTCTGGGTATAGTGCCACATGCCTTTAATCCCACCACTTGGGAGGCAGAGTGAGGTGGATCTTTATGAGTTCAAATCCAGCCTGGTCTACAGAGTGAGTTCTGCTACAATAAGGGCTGTGTAGAGACCTTGTCTCAAAAAAAGGGGGGGGGAATAGTTGATTGAAAAAACACAGATATCTATACATGAATTAATGAGAGACTCCAACAAGGATGACAAGATTACAGATGGAAGAGAGTTCAAGTACTTTGATGTTGGGCAGGACCAAGTGTGTGAAGTTATCTGTCATAGACAGACAAAGACTCCAGCTTGTTCTAAAAGGTGAAGAGGGAAGAACTATATTGAGGATAATATGAAGATCTAGGAGAGAAGATCCAGTTCCAACCCAAATTCATACCCTACACCTAAGTGTCCTAACTCTGCCATGTGCCCTTCCTGCTATAATTCAGATGGCTTGTTTTCATCTAGACATTTACACTTCTCAGGTGGTCAGCTCTCACACATTTGGATCCCATATGTGCCTGCTGCTCAAAGACATCAGTTAGATTTTCCCATCACTTTTCAAGGACTATTTCCATGTCAGAAATCCTGGTCTGAATGGGCTAAGTTTTGCTTATCTTTGTTATGATATACAAATAGGATATGAGTCCTATTTTGTTAGGCTCAAAGTCATGTTTTTCTCTACTATTACTTTATCCTTTGTCTCCTTAGTGTTTCTTGCTCCATCATGTCTGTCACACTCTCCAGACACAAGCACTATGCTGGTAAGTAGTGGCAGTTTGGTTACTGCCCTATCCACAGTACCTCCAAGTGTGCTCTTCAGATGTTAGTCACCCAGTAAACATAGGATGAACTGAGTGGTGCCAATACTATTGAGAACACAAGTTCCAGTTTCGTTGTGTCACTTGCAGCATGTAGCTTCTCATTCATGGTCCTAGGTGGGTACAGGGGAAAGAAATGGGAGAGTGACAAAACATATCCCCAAAATTATACCCAGCTCTTGGACAAATTTCAGTCAAACCATCATATATAGCTTCCAGAGAGGCTTGGAGATACTCTTGAATCACATAGCCTTGTATCTAGCTTAAAATGTTCTTCAGTGCAGAAGAGGAAAAATAATATTGAACAATCAATAGGCTATAGTTCAGAAAGCAAATAACTTTAACATCTGTGACCATTTTATAAGCCTAATTGTTCTATTATCTAACCCCTGATATACTAAAAAATGTCAGAGATAGATTCTTTCTTCAGAAAAATATCAATCTCAGTGACATTGTATCCTGCAATTTATGCCATGATTTTAGTAATTGGGGAATTTGTAAGTTTCCCATTCTGTATTACCTGGTCCAAATACCATGGCATCTTTAAAAACCTGATTTATAAGTCCTGTAGGCTTCTTGTAAGTTCATGGGCATCTCTTTCTTTAGGTACGGGAAGTTTTCTTCTATAATTTTGTTGAAGATATTTGCTGGCCCTTTAAGTTGAAAATCTTCATTCTCATCTATTCCTATTATCCGAAGGTTTGGTCTTCTCATTGTGTCCTGGATTTCCTGGATGTTTTGAGTTAGGATGTTTTTGCATTTTGCATTTTCTTTTATTGTTGTGTCCATGTTCTCTATGGAATCTTCTGCACCTGAGATTCTCTCTTCCATCTCTTGTATTCTGTTACTGATGCTCGCATCTATGGGTTCCTGATTTCTTTCCTAGGGTTTCTGTTTCCAGAGTTGTCTCACTTTGGTTTTTTTTTTATTGTTTCTACTTCCCTTTTTAGGTCTGCCCCAGTACAGGGGAATGCCAGGGCCAAGAAGTGGGAGTGGGTGGGTAGGGGAGCAGGGCAGGGGGAGGGTATAGGGAACTTTCGGGATAGCATTAGAAATATAAATAAAGAAAATATCTAATAAAAAAGAAAAGCAAAAAAAACCCTGAAGTTTATAACATCATTTTTTAAAAACCTGATTTGTTGTCTATCGAATAGTTAAGTTCTAAGTTTCATATTCAGTACGAGATAGAAAGGTAGCCTATAAATTGTTGCAATGTGGCATGCAACCTAGAAGCATTATTAACACAACTGTGAATCTTGTTCTAAGCATACTGTCATTGGAACAGCCCCCAAACTATTCTTTTCAGCTGACCCTCTCCAAGAAAACAGGGTTTGGAGTTGTTATTTCTGAATACCAGCTTTTCTCTCTATTGGCCCTACTTACAAACTTCCACCCTAGCTACTGAAGAAAAATGTATCCTACTCTTGGGATACATCCTACTCCAGTTACTCAGGAAATAATTCCAAAATTGACAAATGGAACATCATTAATTAAAAGTGTAGGGATTCTCTGTAGAAGCAGCACCTGTCAATAAAATCTGGTGACCAATAGAGTGAGGCAGTATTAGAAAGTGGGACATCTGACAGAGAGGAACTCTGCGATACAGTCAGAGATAGGAAGGATTTGTCACTTGGACTTGGAGGAAGTTGGACATATGAAAGTGAGGAGAGATAACCAGCCAAGTGGCAGACATAGAAGAGTATAAATGGATTAATTAAGTTATGAGCTAGTTGGGAACGTACCTAGCTTAAAGCCTGGGGATTTAATGATAAATAGTAAGCCTCCAAGTCATTATTCAGGACCTAGGGCACAGTTGGAAAGGCCAAGTGGTTACATAAACGCTTTTCTGCACAACACAGTAAACAAACGAAGAGACAGAATCTTTACTAGCTACACATATGATAGGAGGCATATCTAGAATATTGTGATGACTATTCTTGGTTGTCACCTTGACTAAATCTAGAATTAACTAAAACCCATGTGACTAGATACACCTGTGAGTGTTTTTTTCTTAATTAAATCATTTGAACTACAACAACCCACTTTAAATCCAGATCTCAAAGTCAGAAGATCCACCTTTAATCTGGGACCCACTTTCGAATAGCAGGCTATATAAAGGACATGGAAGAAGGAAGCTTGCTCTTTTTGCCTGCTTGCCCTCACTCTTGTTGGTAAGTTTATTCCTTCACTGTTATTAGAGTTCACATTTTTGGGATTCTGACATATACTGAAGACCAGCTGAGATATCCAGATATAAGGACTAAACAACTAACTACTGGATTCTTAGATCTTCAGTTGTTTGACTAGCTGGGCCACAGCCTATAAGCAATTGAGTGTGTGTGTGTGTGTGTGTGTGTGTGTGTGTGTGTGTGTGTGTGTGTGTGTTTTCAATCAGTTTTAGTTCTGTTCCTTTAAGGAATCCTAATACAAGTATACAAAAAATAAAAACTTGAACAAGAAATCAAAAATAAAAAATCAATCAACACAGATGGCCAATAAAAATATAAAAATGGTTGACCTCACTAGCCATAAAATTAAATAAATTAAATCAATAAAAATTAAAACAATATTGAAGTTTAATATCACCCCAGTCAGAATACCAATCATTAGGAAAATAACAAGAAATACTGACAAGTGGTAGATATAAGGGAACCTTTTATACACTGACGGTAGGAATAAAAGCTAATCTATCCACTACAAAAATCAGTATAGTGCTTCTTCAAAGCACTAATAATAGATCTACTGTATGGCCATGCTATACCACTCCTGCATACTTACCCAAAGGAGTCCATGTCAACATGTCACAGAGATACCTGCACATCAATGTTTATCAAAGCACTGTTCACTCACGTGGTAACCTGAAAGCTATTAATATGACTATGCTTGTATTCGAATACATGTTATTACCAAATAGCAAGATCACTGGGCTGCCAGGGAAATGATCCAGGTCACATCACCTATTTTTCCACTCATTCATCCATTCATTCAACTAAACAAGAAATATCTGTAAACGGCCATTATGTGCCAAGTTCTGTGTGTTAGGTGTGTTCTTGATCTTAAGGAACCAGGAATCTCATGGAAAAGACAAACAAATGGTTATAATATGGATAGTAACAGCTATAGTAACAGACAAGACATAGGTGTCATGGAAATTTGGAAGAAAAGGGAACTTAACCCAATTTGGTTTAAGAGAAAGTTCAGAGGAACAGTTCCCTAAGTGGCACTGTTAGAACTGGAGCTAAAAGAAGTTGGACTTTGCCACTTGGAGTGCAGAATGGAGTAGAGAGGTCAAAGAACAAAGCCTGCACACAGCTCTGAAGCAGTACAACAATTTCCAAAGACCAGACATTGTTCAGTTATTAAAGAAGGCAAAATGCAAGGAAAAAGAAGGAAGACACATGCTAGAGAGCTGAGCTGAACAGAGCATATGGAGCTGTGTATGTCAGCTTCAAGAGCCTGCAGTTGAGCCTAAGGAGCAGTTATGAGTTTTAAACTGGAGCATGACACAATTGGCTTTACACATTGGAAAAACCACTGAGATTTTAAAGTAGAAGATGCACTGGAAGTCTGGGGCTACCATGAGAATGATGGTGGAGAGAAGTGACTGGGAATGAAGAAGGGATGAGAATCACCCATACTTGATAGGTAATTAACAATCAGTAGAGATGAGTGAAGCACGCTATCCAGGTTTGTCTCTGTTAGTTGGCTAACTAGGGGCACATGCCCATCACTTTGCTTAGTGATTCTCGGGTTTTGTGTGTCAGAAGACTACAACAACATTTGTCATGCTTCCTACAGTGCTAGGAAGACTCAAGGGTAAAAATGGCTGTGAATACTCTTTCCAAGGGGCTATGAAACAAGGATCACTCAAGGGTTTAAGCTCATTGCAAAGAAACTTAAGAAGGATTAGCACAAGGCGAGGGTGCAAGTGGGAAATATGCCCTTGATACTCTGCTTTCTGCCACCCAGACGGCATTTCTGATCTCAACATCTTGTTTCCCTGTATCTACCAGACAACTTTGCTTTCAAATGGTTGTCAATATCTCTGGGACCAGATTTTAGAGTCTCTCCACTTTCATATCAAGTTATACTGCTCATGCTGTGACTTTCCCCTTGCCTTCTGGCCATGTAAATCCCACATGACAACCGAAAGGAAGAGTTACGGTGTCTGGGGAGAGACGGTATGGTGGTTAGAAATGACCCCCACAGGCTCATTTTTTAATGCCTGGACTACTTGTGGTTGTTTTGTTTTGTTTTGTTTAATGCCTTGACGTTTCAAAAGCCCATGTCAGGCCCAGTCTCTCTCCATCTCTCTGTCTGTCTCTGTCTCTGTCTCTGTCTCTGTCTCTCTCCCTCTCCCCCAACCCCTCTCTCAGCCTGTGACTTGCAGATCAGGGTGTAAGCTCTAAGCTACAGCACCATGCTAGCTTGTCTGCCTGACTGCTGCCATGCTCCCCACCATGACAGCCAAGGACTCGTTCTCTGCAACTCTAAGCAAGCCCCCAGTAAAATGCTTTCTTTTATGTGTTGACTTGGTCATGGTGTCTCTTTATAGCAGTAGAAAAGTAGCTAAGACAGATGTAATATAGTCTAGCATTCCTTCATTTCTATTAGCACAATTATCAAGTCACCTATCTTATTCTTACATCACAAATGTGAACAACGGGTATCAGGAACTCCACTGTATATGGAAGAAGTTAAGATGCAAGGAAGTAATAACTGACTTGCCTAAGTGCACAGTGCATATTAGTAGCAGATTCAGAACTAAACCCAGGTCTTCTGTCCCCAGCCCCTGCCTACCAGCTAAGGAAACATGCTTCTTCATTAGAAGATAACCTCTTCCCATTGGAAGCTGGTCAATGAAAAGAAATGCAATCAGCTGCAAGCAAGGATCCACCCAGCAGCAGCTGGTTCTATGAATTCCTCTCCCCCACCCCACCCCCACCCCAACCACAGAGGCTCAATTCAAGGCCTGAAAAAAAAACCTTCAAACATCAGCCAGGCTGTGGGGGTGCAGTACAGAATCTGGTCCCCTTCCCCCTCCTCTTCCCTTCTAGATCCCCAGAGCTTGAGCCTTGGAAAAGACACACGTTTCAGGGAGGAGGCCTCCCCGGGACAGCTGCAAGCAGGTTATTCCAGAGAACGTTGAGATGGCAGGAATATTTTCCAGTTGAAATCAACCCAATTCCCTTTGCGTTTGAGTCTCAGGAACATTCATGATGAAAATCTAGACAGCATGACATTGTATGAACTCTGAAAGGCGGGCTGATGCTACTTTGCCTGATGTTGCCTTTGGCTCATGCTGAAGACATAGTCAGAGTCCTGGAAAGGTTTGGCTAAGGCAGCTTCAGCCAAGGACCCTATGCCATCCACATTTTAAAGGGTGTAGTGCTGACCCGGTCTCAGAGAATACGATTGCCTGTTTGTCCTTTTGTCCCAGGAAGATCTGGGGCTGTGGGTAATGCCACTTAGGGTACACAAGAGAAACTGATTAGATGCGTCTTTGTTCTAGCTACCTAAGGTAAAAGAAAAGGATGACAAAAAGAAAACCCAAGAAGCTGAGGCTAGTGGTGACTCATTCTCTTCCAGAGTGCCACTGGTATCAGCCATAGCCAAGGGATTTCCCACCAAGATTAGAGCTGGGGGACAGCATCATATTAAAGGAGCAACTCTGGTTTAGAAGTGAAATCTGGTCTCCTGATTTTCTCCTTCCATACTCCAGCCTGGGCCCTCTCTGAAATATGAGATTCTCAGTATGCTCATAAAGTAGCGCCCTTGGGAATGGAGAGTTGAGATGGTCAGTAGTTAGAAGCACATCATTTCGCAGTTCTTGCATGGATGGGGGGGCGGATAGCTCACAACTGCCTGTAACCCCAGCTTCAGAGACTGTGACACCCTTTTCTGGCCTCTGCATGCTCCTGCCCTTGTGTGTGTGCACACACACAGTCCAAATGTTTCCTTAAAAAGTTAAATGACCAGGCTTATACTAGCTGCATAAGTGACAGCAATGGACTATTACCCAGAAACTAGTAGAAGCAAGCTGTGCCATTCACTGGATATCTGAAAATTTCCTTCCCCTATACTGGTCTTCAGTTTTCTCACCTTAATCTACAAGGATAATAAACTCTGCCTACTTCATAAAGCATATCAGCTGCTTTATTTATTTATTGCTGTGATCAAACACCATAACTATAAGCAACTTGTAGAAGGTTTCCTTGGGCTCCCAGTTTTAGAGTCAGTCACCATCACTGCAGGGATGTGCTGCAGAGAGCACTAGGTATGATGGCAGAACAGATGACGGCTCACATCTCTGATCACAAGCAACAAGCAGAGAGCATGTACTGAAGATGACTTTTGAAACCCTAAAGCCCAGCCACAGTGTCATCTTCCTCTTCCAAGGCCACACCTCCTAAACCTACTCAAAAGCTGTCACCAACTGAGAAGCAAATGAGATAGTGGGTACCGGTTGTAAATTACAGAGCCCTTTAATCTTTTTTTGTAGATTTTATTAATTAATTTAAATTATTTTATTTATTTACATTCCAGTCATTGCCCCCCCCCAGTTCCTCATCCCATCCCTCCTCCCCTTTGCTTCTGAGAGGGTGCTTTCTTCCCCACCAGGCTTCCCCCTTCCCTGGGACCTCAAGTTTCTCTGGGATTAAGTGCACCTTCTCCCACTGAGGCCAGACTAGGTAGACCTCTGCTATATACTTGCCAGCAGTCTTGGACCAGCCTGTGTATGCTCCTGGTTGGTGGCTCAGTTCCTGGGAGCTCCCTGGGGTCTGGGTTAGTTGATCTTCTACTCTCCCTTTCAGCTTCTTCAATCCTTCCCCTAACCCAACCATAGGGGTCCCTGACTGCAGTCCAATGGTTGGGTGTAAGCATCTGCACCTGTCTCAGTCAGCTGCTGGTAGGGCCTCTCTTAGGAGAGCCACTCCAGACTCCCATCTGTAAGTACATCACAGCATAGTAGTGTCAGGCCTTGGTGTAGGGCCCTTTCTTATAGGTCTTAGGAGCAGATTAGGAGATACAGCTGACACGGAGGACATTTGCCAGGAGTCTCCCTAGAGCTGGGGCTTTGTGAGAGGAGAGGAAGGAAGAGCCAAAATCTGTCTAAACTGTGGATCCTAGGACAGAAGAAATGGAGATATTGAAGAATACCACAGGGCTTGCCCTAGGACTTCTCTGAGAGGAGTCCCCATTGAGTTTTGCCATGTTCCGGGTCCAGAACTGCTCCAGTTCCCAAATATTGTCATCACTAATGGCTGAAATCCTAGAGGAAATGCTGGGTTGTTAAGCTAAGTCACCTCTTCTGTTATAAAACACAGGTGTACTTTTGGCATGGGAAGAAGGGTGGACCTGTCATTTGCACCCTAATTTAAGGGTTTCTTCTTCGTGTTTTGCTCCCCGCAAGCACTATCCCACCAGGAATCATTGCACTATCCTAATACAGTAGCCTACTAAATTGTAAACGGTGACACTACTTAACTCCAAAACCTTCAGCAGCATCTCATTCCCAATAGGACCAAAAACTTCACCCTGGCGTTCGGGATTCTGAACCATCTTGCTCTAGCCTGCTTCCAGCTGTGCCTTAAATGAATGCCATCTGTGTTTTGGCTAAACATCTCTGTTCCAGAAGCCACAGAGAAAACATGCATTACCTGAAGAACACACTGCACTAGGAGTCCAGAGAACTGGTTCCAGTCCCAACTCTTTATTTATTTATTTATTTATTTATTTATTTATTTATAACTCCAGATTTTATTCTCCTCCCAGTCCACCCTCCAACATCCCAAACCTCCTCCCTGACCCTGTCTCCACGAGGATGTCTCCACCACCACCCCCCACTCCACCCCATCCCCTACCAGACCTCTAAACTCCCTAGGGCCTCCAGTCTATTGAGGGTTAGGTGTATCTTCTCTGACTAAACCCAGTCCAGCAGCCCTCTGCTGTATATGTGTTGAGGGCCTCATATCAACTGGTGTAGGCTGCCTGGATGGTGATCCAGTGTCTGAGAGATCTCGGGGGTCCAGGTTAATTGAGACTGCTGGTCTTCCTACAGGGTTGCCCTTCTCCTCAGCTTCTTCCAGCTTTCCTCTAATTCAACCAGAGGGGTCAGCAGCTTCTGTCCATTGGTTGGGTGCAAATATCTGCATCTGACTCTTTCAGCTGCTTGTTGGGTCTTTCGGGGGGCAGTCATGATAGGTCCCCCCCCTTTTTGAGCACTCCATAACCTCAGTAATAGTGTCAGGCCTTGGGACCTACCTCTGAGCTGGATGCCACTTTGGGCCTGTCACTGGACCTTCTTTTCCTCAGGCTCCTCTCCATCTCTGCAGTTCTATCGGACAGGAACAATTATGGATCAAAGTTTTGACTGTGGGATGGCAATCCCATCCCTCACTTAATGGGTCTTTCTCCTGGAGGTGGGCTCTACAAGTTCCCTCTCCCCAATGTAGGGCATTTAATCTAAGGTCCCTCTCTTTGAGTCCTGAGAGCCTCTCACCTCCCAGGTCTCTGGTACATTCTGGAGGGTCCCACTAACCTTCTACCTCCCAAGGTTTCCTGTTTCCATTCTTTCTGCTGGCCCTCAGGGATTTCAGTCCTTTCCCCACCACCACCCAATACCAGATCGTGTTCCCCTTCCCACCCCCATCCCCTTTCCCTCCCAGGCCCCTCCCTCTCCACTTGTGATTGCTTTCTTCTCTCTCCCAAGTGGGACTGAGACATCCTCACTTGTGCCCTTCAGCTTGTTGACCTTTTTGAGTTCTAAGGGCTGTATTTTGGGTATTCGGTACTTTTTTGTTGTTGTTGCCTAATATCCACTTATTAGTGAGTACATACCATGCATAGCCTTGATGAGCTTATCTAAACTATGTATTCATTTCACCGTAATCTCTACAATGGTGTGATCGCTTGCAAAGTATATCAAAACTATTTGCAAGTAAATTGAAGTATAGGTATTTTTAATCTCTGTGAGTTTGTACATGTGAGTAAAAGACAATGTTAAATATAAGCCCTCCCTCCAGTTCTTTCTATATCTCTCTCACTCCTTGTCAATTTTACAGCTTCTTTATGATTTATAATAGTTGCATGCACAAGCTTATAAATACTAGGACACAGTCTATCCCCTCTCTATATTGCCACCCATGCTTTCTTTCTTTCTTTTATGCTTTCCAGAGTGGGAGAAATATTACTTAAGTTATAGCCAGCATCTATAAAATCATTCAGAATCACAGATAAGTGAAAATTTCTCCAGTTTTAATGCTATGCAAGCCAAAGTCACATGCTAATTATTCTGCTTTTGTCTTTTCCTTCACATTCATGTTTCTTACAGTCTTTTTCCCTTACCTTATACCCTACCACCATACACACACACATACACACACACACACACACACACACACACACACACACACACACCTCTAAGTCCCCTCTAAGAAATCATCACACTCTTACATTAGGTCTGATTTCCACAGGAAGATTAGACCTCAACCCCCTGGCCCAGTGCGCTTTCCTTCATGCTGCTATCTGTAATAATGGCTGTGCCTAGTCTTCGGTTCTTTATAAGAGTCACCTTGTGATTACTCTGTGGACCATAAAGAACAGTGTGCCTTACCTAACTTATCTACTGATAGTGAATGCATGAGTTCCCAAGGCTGTCCATTTGTCTTCCAGGCTTTGAGAGAAATTTTATAGGTGATGATAGGTGAAGGATTTACTGAATGATAGATCCAGTAAAACATCATCTTATCATTATCGACACTTCCACAACCATCCCTGAAATATCTAGAACACCATTTGAAATATGTTCTCTACCCATTATCAAATATAATCAGAGACTCAAATCTGGACGGTCTTTAGATGATTCCCATCCAATGATTCCTTTTGCCTGGAAGGCTTCTCAAAGGCCCTGATCCCACCCCCTCACCCCACCCCAACCCCACACACAATGCCTGGTTTGCTGGGTTTAGGATGACACCTGAAAATTGACATTTCTGAATTCCCAGGTAATATTGCTAATGATAATCTGAGCATCATATTTCGGGATTCGCCCACTTTGTCTGATCCTACCACTCTATAAATGAAGAAAATAAAGCCTAGCAAGAAAAGAGACTTATCAAAGATGACCCTCGGAGTCAGTGACCAAGCTGTGGCTCCTGACTCCTAAGCCACATAGCACTTTCTTCCCCATCACAGGTAAAACCAATCCCCTCCTTTCTTCCTTCCCAAGAGTACAGTGAAGATGAGTTAAATGTTGCCTGGAAAAGCCCTTTGGGACTTGCACAGTTAATATGCTCATGACCAGGTGGAGTGTTATTGCCCTGCAGAGACATCTGATCCCAATTAGGGCTCTCCCCCTCACTGCCTGGCCTCATGTTTAGATGATCCTCTTCGCCCCCACCCTCTCTCCCAGCTGTGTCTGCAACAAAGCGCCACCCTTCTTGGCCCAGAGCCAGCCACGGTGGTCACTGTTACTAGCTGTGCCTTCCTTGAGGCTGTATGCAGATGGGAAGGCTGAGTACAGCCAAGGGGGTTGATGAGATGCCTAGTTTGCTTCAAGCAGAGCTCCAGATGGGACTAAGGCTCAGGTTCCACCTCTGACCTGTACAAACCCCCAACCCAGAGAAGCTTGTTGGAAATGGAGGATTCCCTGTATACACTTGTCTTACTTATCATGCACCAGATCACATCGTGCAAGATGTTTGTGTAGTAGCTACACTGTAGATTACATAGTTTAGCAACCTGTGAATGACAGGTAAAACTGTGTCTATGGTTTGTTTCTGTGCTTCAGGTGGTCTAAGAAAAGTCTTTTGGCACATTTAAGGGGACTTCAGGAACAAAAGGGGAAGGTGATGGTGGCAGTGGCAACAAAAACTCAAAGTAGCCCAGGAAGCACACTATACTATCTGCATGTTGACCGTTGGACTTTAGAACCCTTAGTGTTCCAAATATCAGAATAAAAGGGACTTTGGGAGATCAAATTGCATTTCTTAATGTCCTGGGGTTCTAGAAGTGGCTCAACTATTGTCTCTGAGGTAACTGCATCTATACTGCTTTCCCCTTACTAGATAAGAGACATCTATTTCATTTCTAAAAGCAGTTGCTTTGCTTTTGAAAATATTTTTAAAAATTCAGTGGCAAAATGAACCAGATTCCCCACTGTGATATGTGAGAATCGAGGAGCAGATTAGAGAAAAGACATATTCCCCAAATTACTCAGAGAGAGCCAGATAGGAAAGTAATGTGCTGCCTTACTAGCTGTAGTAGAGCTCTGTCCTCCCACTATGACATAGCCATTGAAGTCCTGAAACCATACAGATCAACTATGATTTTCTGAGAGGGAAAGAAGGAGGCAAAAATTGGGCCCACTGACACTCCCTCATGGAGGGGAGGGAGGGGTCAAGAGACAAAACATGATCAGCCATAAGTCAACCCACGAGGCACACACAAGGTCTTCTCTGTCCCATAGGGTTTCTGGGCTGAGGGACATTTTTAGGGATGGTATACCCTCTTCTAACGCCTGCAATAGGTTACCCATTGTAGTGGCTATTCCTGGTTGTCAACTTGACTATATTTGAAATGAACTACAATCCAGAATTGGAAGGCTCACCAGTGAACCTAATCTGGAGGCTGGGAGATAGAAGTTTCTGATCTGGATCTTGGTATGGAGATCTTGAGACACAGTGGTGATTGATTCCAGAAGAAAGAGAGGGAGATCTCCGAGTTCAAGGTCATCTGGGATTAAAGGTGTGATGGCACACACCTTTTATCTAGGCTACACCTTCGGCTGGAGACCATATAAGGACATTGGAAGAAGGGAGTCTGGTTCTCGATCTTTCGCCTGCCGTGTGGGACTAAGCAACTGCTAGATCCTTGGACTTCCATTCACAGCTACTACTGAACCATTGTTGGGAATTGGACTGCAGACTGTAAGTCATCAATAAATTCCTTTACTATATAGAGACTATCCGTAAGTTCTGTGACTCTAGAGAACCCTGACTAATACACCCATGTTCGTGCAACCAATGCCAATTGAACTTGTTGTGTCAGCAAGTCCGTCTTAGTGGAAACAATTCTTTGAACTTTTATTGAGGTCCTATCTAGAGTAAATGTGTGGCATTTGTTTCTTTTCTCTCCAGGAAAAGTGAACACTGCACAAGAACATGAGAGTTTACAAGTCAACGGCATACAAAGTAGATAAAATTGGTGGTACTCATAATAATAGCAATTATCATCTACATAGAGCTTTTCACTTCACAAAGAGTACTTGCATACCTGTCATCCTCCGTAATGGCACACACGAGTAGGACTTTGCCAGTTCCACTAATATAAATTAAGACGAAGCATGCCATAATTTAATATCACCTCATCTAGCTCTTCTCATTATATATAAGAAAACTCTGACCCGTACATGTGGATGACTTTGTCTTTAGTATGTAATGAACCAGTGGCCTAACTTGTTCCAATATACCATGCTTGGTGATAGAATGCCAATCCAGCAGTGGGAGGAAGGGGATTACAAAACTGCTTCTTCTTGGAAGATGAGTCCCGTCTCCACTGTTCCCCAGTTCCTTGGGAAACTAGGTCCTGAGAAGTTTCCCACACCCCTCTCCCCACTCCATGTAGTGCTGCATTTGTCTCATCAGCTCCAATGGCTTCCAATGCCATCTCTTTGCCAAAGGCTCCCAAATTATACTTCCAGCCACAGCTATTTCTCAAGTTCCAAACTAATATATCGAATTACCCTATTCAACAACTCCACTCAGTTGTCAAATGGCATTCTCGAACTCATCATATCAAAAGCTAAACTCCATGTCTTCTCTCCCTTTCAAATCCCTACAGGAAAGAGACAGCAACTGCTTGGAGACCACTTGAACCAATCCAAAAAGTTGAAGAATCTGGTAAACGCAGTGATGAGTGAGAGGTCTCCTGTACCATACAAGTCGAGTTCTTTTTAAAGAGGGAAGAAGGTAGCCTTTAGCTCTCTCCCTTCCCTTTTGCCCCACCAGAGCATTCTGGGAGAGTACAAAAATCAACTAGCTCTAAAGCAGCATGAAATTAAAAGCAAATGCAAAAGTGGTTTGCGGGATGTTTTGCTCCTTTTAAGTGACTATGAGGGTATTGAAAACAAGATGTAAATCAATCTAGAGATTAACTATCTCTATGAATAGAAGGTGGCAAGCTAGGAATGGAAGCAAGAGATGAGAGTCAGCATAAACAGGAAACAAGGAAGAAAGAGGAAAAGTAGAAATATATACTCCTCATGAGCCCATTCATCTAGAGATTTAGGCCCAAGGAAATCTCTGAAACATCTGAAACATTCAACTGGGATCTGGGGAGGCAAATGGACCTCCCCCTTCACTCAAAACTCCAGGTTCTCCCCCTTCAGAATAGCCACCTGTGAACTCTCTGGCCCACATTGCTTCTGAGCTTCCCTGGACACAGTATACCCAGCTCAATGCGTCAGTATGGTTGCACAGAAAGTACTGCCCTTGGGGTCAAAAGAACTAGGTTTTAGATTCAAATTGCCTGAAACATTCCATCAAAGCTACCCCTACCCTCATCTCAGACTGCAGTAGGATCACATTCCCCTCAAAAGAAGATTTGTAGACAACTACGGAATGCTGAGAGTAGGAGAACTAGTCTTCCCTAGGGAAGAGGACGCCAATATTGGTTATCAAGTACCAAAGAGTCAGCCCTGAAAACTTATATAAAAGTAACACCATACAGACTGAGCAGGTTACATTTAGGAGTGTGTGTGTGTGTGTGTGTGTGTGTGTGTGTGTGTACACATACACACATATATATTCCTAAATGTGTATGTGTATGTGTTAAAATGAATAAAAGGGGGCTGTGAACTTGAAGCAGAGTGTGGGGAGAATATATAAGAGGGTTCAGGGGAGAGGGAGAAATGATGTAATTATGTTAGAATCTCAAAAGCTAAAAGAAAAATAAGAGGACTTTGGGGTGCCTGTTTCCAAAGCAATCGAAAGCCCCCAGAGTCTCAGTACCTCCTATAGGCTCCATCACTTTGGTCAGCTGCATGCCACTCCAGCAAGTGCACACAAAGATGGAGCTTCTGCCTATATCCCCTCAATATGGCCCAGGAATAGAGATCTACCTGCTAGCTCCTATGCCTTTGGGCATAAGAAAATTAAGAACTAAGATACAGAGAAGAAATATAATTGTATGGGAGATAAAGGGAACAAATAGATGTATCAAGACTACAAAGCAACCTACTGGAGTGAGCTCTAGAGTTATAGGTAGGAATCCTACTAGGACTCCCTCTGTGGATAACCAGTTGTGTAGTCATGGGCAAGTCCTGTTTAGGATATTTCTAATTACAGAAATAAATGAACTGATTTCTACACAAGTCTATTGTCCCCTACTGATGAACCTCTAGGAAAAGTTCTTAGAGGTCTTAGAATCGGATGAAGATAAATTTGAAGTCTCAGATGCCTTAAAAATAAAGTAGTGCACATCTGTAATGTGAACACTTGGATAGCAAAGGCAGGGAGATAATGAGTTTGAATACAGTCTGCACTACAAAGGGTGTTCAAAGCCAGTCTATGATATATAATGAGGCCCTACCTACCTACCTACCTACACACACACACACACACACACACACACACACACACACACACACACACTGCTGGAAGTCCTTAGTGCTTCCCCATAGCAGGAGAAAATCAACCTTCCCAGCAGCCTGTGCAGAGGCCAAGCAACTAAGAGGCTCCTGAAGAGACAACTTAGAAGGCAGAAGAGGGTGCTGGGTGTGGCCAGATACAGTGACCAGCAAAACTCCTGGAATGCTGCTTCACAGTAGGTGTGGCCTAGTATTGTCAAACAAAGCAAGAGAAGGCCTGACTTGGTTTTGGTTTTGGCCTGACTTTAGAGGGGGCAGTAAGTGCCTATGAACAGCTGGCTATGAAAACACACACATGCACGCACTGGCACACACACACTCACACACACACACACACACACACACACACACACACACTTATGCACGTATATATTCCCTCTGGAAAATCATGGCCTTTAGCACATTCCCCAGGATGACATCAACCAGGGAACAGGGCCAAAAATGTGACTTTCACATTTCTGCAGCAACAGACGATTTCCTCTCCCCACTTGGCTTTTTTCTTATATGTATAAATAAAGGAGCCAGTCAATCGTTCAAAAACTATGAACATCTTAAGCACTTCCAGGCTTTGCAAGTAGTAATTATTAATGGAAGCAAGTGACCATGCCTCTTAGAAATGTTATTTCGCATAGCTCGTTTCTGGTTCCTTAAAGGAGATTTATATATGAGGCCATGCTGAACTGAAATAATAAGAGTTGACACAATGACCACACCAAAATGGATTTTTCCCCACTTGATTTATATCACCAAGCTTGCACATGAATGTTCCATTTGGTCTGCCCAAAGACTCTTAAGTCTGAGGACAGGAGACTGGAGGTCACCCAGCCCATGGTGACTGAGAATCTACCAGGGCAAAAAGCATCGAACAGAAACATCAGGGAAGGCCAGCTGTGTAAATGGCTTGCTGTCCTTCAGACTTACCCAGAGGTCACTGCAAGTTCTAGCAACTAAGGGAAACTTACTGTGCACTTGGTTCTCTCCACTTCTGTCCCCTTACCCTGACGTCCATGACTCATCTGTCTTTTTTTTTTCGGGATGCAGCATTCCTTTAAACTACGGAAATGGCATTGTCGTCTTCCTCCACTACCTGAACCCCTCTCTTCTTTCCATCAATCATTCCACCAAGGATCCATCACCTTTGCCAATATAAGTGAGACGTACAAATTGCCCAGACACAACAACTCAACTTTGTGTCTAAGACCTTTCATTGTGAGTTATAGGTGGGGCTGTAAAGGGAACTGAGGCCCAACATGGTTCTTTCTAGTCAAATTTGGAGGGGAGGGGTTCTGATTAGATTACAACTAATAGTCCTCTTGTTTATCATCTTGATTATCAATGTGGCATAATCTAGCATCCCTAAGAGAAAAGCCTCTGGGAAGGTCTGTGTGGGCATTTCTAAGAAGGATTAATTAAGAAGATCCTTCCCAGAGTGGACAGCCCCTTGGTGGGTGGCCCAAATATATGACGAGGTCCCAGGAGAAGGCAGTGCTGCTTCTCTGCTAGTGTGTCTCTTCTTCCTGGTACTGCTGCTACTGCCACCAACTTCAGCAGGAATCCTCCACATTGTGACTGCCCAGACATCCAGTTTCATGGACTGAGCAACTATTAGGCTCTCAGCCTTTTCAGTGTGCAGATGGCCACCATTTTTGGACTATCCAGCCCCCATCAGTTGCAAGCTATTCTAATGAATTCACTTTATACACACATTTTATCTATTCTTCCCCCAGAGTATTCTGATATATATACTGCTACTCAAAGGATCTCACCCTCTAGATTTAGTTATCTATCTAACAAAGGACTTCCCTATTACAGAAGATAGTGATAGATATACTGAAGTAGTAGTCTCTGTCTATTGCTACCAGAGTGCATTTTAACTTAGGAACTGGTGGGCTTTCAATCGAGCATCAAACAGCAAGAAATGCCAATTAACAATCTCACTGAGGATTAATTTTAAGTGAAGATCCAATTAAGCTAGGTCTAGTTCTCCAAGTTCTCTGGCTTCAGGGAGCAGTTTAACAGACTAGTTTTCAGCTGGCATGGCTGAATTTGTAACCTCCATACTTGGGAGTCTGAGGCAGGAAGGTTGCCCCAAGTTCAAGACTGACCTGAGCTACATAATGAATGAATACTAGGCTAGCTTAGACTACATTATGATATCTTGTCTCAGATAGATAGATAGATAGATAGATAGATAGATAGATAGATAGATAGATAGATAGATAGATAGATAGACAGATGGATGAACAGACAGATAAGGTAGTCTTTCCAAAATTAATAAGGCTCCTAAAATACACTGGGAGTCCTTGGGTTCTTTTAGCACACCAGCTCTAATTTGTACTGCCTTTGATGGGAGCCCAACAAAATAACCTCTGTAGAGATAGATTGGGAAAAATGCAACAGTGGTGTGATTAAACATGAATTTGAAAACTGGTGTGAAGAATTAGAATCCGCTCAATCAATCCTTACTATTATGAATATGATCTGGGTGTGTCCCTCTAAAGTTCACTGCTGGAAGATTGGTCCCCAGTGTGATAGTACTGAGGTTGACCTTTCAGTCTAGTGTAAGGTAATTAAGTCATGGGTGCATGGTTTCCACAAAGAAAGGAAGGGAGGCCCTTGGTCCTATAGAGGCTTAATGCTTCAGGGGGATGCTAGAGCCGTGAGGCAGGAGTGGATGAGTGGGTGGAGGAGCAACCTCATAGAGGCAAAGGGGAAGGGGGATGGGATGGGGGTTACAGAGGGAAAACATGGAAGGGGACAACATTTGAAATGTAAATAAATAAAATAACCAATAAATTAAAAAAGAGAGATTAATGCTGGTCTTTCATAGTGAATTCTTATTAGAGTACTAGTTATAAAAGGCAATCTCAGTCCCTTGACCAGTTATATGCATAGGTCTGGTCCTATTTCTTTATCATGTTGTGACATCGTTACATCAAAGTCTGGACAAAAGAAGCCACCTGATCTTGACCTTTCAGCCTCCAAAACTATGAACTGTGCAAATATCTTTTCTTTATAAGGTACCAAGTCTCAAGTATTTTATTATAGCAACAAACTGGAGTGATAAAATTCATTAACACAAAATTAAGCCATATAATTGAACATCAAGTACATAGTCCAACAGAACTTGAAATAAATTCCATAGATGTTTATACTGTCCTTCTTAACACCCAGTTTCCTAATCTATAAAATTGGACTGATAATGACACCAAATTAATAAATTTATTGCAGACACTAAATGAAACAAGATCCTGTACATATAAATTATTCAGTGTAGTGCTGGGCATAATGTAAGCATTCCACCAATAGTAACAATTGATATTAGTATTAAAATTCATAATTTATAAAGCATAAGCCATATTTGCACATGTTAAATATCACAGATCCCAGATATCATGAATCGTTATTGATGGAGCCTGTATCTGAGTAGGAATCATCACAAATAACAGTGCTTGCCCCCAGAACACTAATTCATAACACTAGTAGTAATAAAAAATTAATCAAGCAAAGCAAGGTAGTTACTGTACTTCAGGTCTCATAGTCATTTTACAACAATATCAAGTTTGATTTATGATGAAAATAACAAGTTATTTTTTAAAATTATTTTATCAGATATTTTCTTCATTTACATTTCAAATGCTATCCCGAATGTCCCCTATACCCTCCCACCGACACTGATCCCCTGTCCACTCACTCCCACTTCTTGGCCCTGGCGTTCCCCTGTATGGGGCATATAAAGTTTGTAAGACCAAGGGGCCTCTCTTCTCAACGATGGCTGACTAGGCCATCTTCTGCTATATATGCAGCTAGAGACACGAGCTCTGGGGGTACTGATTAGTTGATATTGTTGTTCCACCTATAGGGTTGCAGACCCCTTCAGTTCATTGGGTAATTTCTCTAGCTCCTCCATTGGGGTCTCTGTGTTCTATCCTATAGATGACTGTGGGCATCCACTTCTGTATTTGCCAGGCACTGGCATAGCCTCACAAGAGATAGCTATATCAGTGTCCTTTCAGAAAGTTCTTGCTGGCATATGCAATAGTGTCTGCGTTTGGTGGCTGATTATGGGATGGACCCCCAATTGGGGCAGTCTCTGGGTTGTCCATCCTTTCATCTTAGCTCCAAACTTTGTCTCTGCAACTTCCTTCATGGGTATTTTATTCCCTATTTGGGGGAAGGAATGAAGTATCCACGTGTTGGTCTTCCTTCTTCTTGATTTTATTGTGTTTTGGAGATTGTATCTTAGGTATTCTAGGTTTCTGGGCTAATATCCACTTATCAGTGAGTGCATATCAAGTGAGTTCTTTTGTGATTGGGTTACGTCACTCAGGATGATATCTTCCAGATACATCCATTTGCCTAAGTGAAAATAACAAGTTCTTAAATAAGAGAAGTAGGTTGTGAAAGAAGTAATAGGTTGTAAGGAAGGGCTAAAGTATTTCAGTACATCTAGGTTCAATCAAGTTGAGGTGTTGTTTTGGGGTGCTTGTTGCTGTTAGTTTTGATTTGGGGTGATATTTTTGGTTTTGTTTGTTTTGTTTCAGTAGTACACACTTTTCTGGAACCTAAACTCTCCTGCATCATTAATTTATTTTGCTTTAATAAACAATTTTAACAGTATACAAAAACCCTTGATTTCTCAAAATCTGTTGTCTTTCCTATTCTTCCCTAAATTCTCTGTTCTTTAGCAATGGGAAAATCATCAAATTATTGGTCTATAGTTGTCTTAGTATTTTATTGCTGTGAAGAGACACCATGACAACAGAAACACTCATAAAGAAAAACATTTCATTGGAGTTCTGAGGTTTAGCCCATTATTCTCATGGTAGGTAGCATGGTGACACATAGGCAGACATGGTATTGGAGAAGTAGCTGAGAGTTCTATAACCAAATCAGCAGGAAGAGAGTGCCACTGAGCCTGGCTTGGGCTTCTGAAATCCTAAAGTCCAGTCCTTCTTCCAACAAGGCCAAACCTACTCCAACAATGACACATACCTCCCAAGAGTGTCACTTCCTATGAACCTGTGAGGGGCATTTTCATTTAAACCACAATAGTCATTAGTTCCACTTCCTTACCTTTGTTTCTAAACTCATTCCAAATGAGTTTATTTAATAAAAATGTCAGTGAAATTCTTTCACTGATTTCATATGGCATCCCTATTACCTATTACAGTAGAAGATTATGTGTTCTCATTTACTCAGCTACTAGCCCACACTCAACCTTATTAATTATACTCTGTCTTAAAACACCTTTTCTCTTTCCTTCTCAACATCATACTCACTGGATCCCTTCTTTTTTTTTTTTTTTTTTTTTTTTTTGGTTTTTCGAGACAGGGTTTCTCTGTATAGCCCTGGCTGTCCTGGAACTCACTTTGTAGACCAG
>NC_034613.1:91203624-91233583 GCF_900095145.1 Mus pahari
GGGATTAAAGGTGTGCGCCACCATGCCTGGCCCACTGGATCCCTTCTTATCTTACTGAGCTCTCCTCCTCACTACTTTTACATCCCAGGACACCTTACCTATCCATTTATATACTCTCACACAAAAAATTTACTTAGCCTCATAGATTTGCCTCATAGACCATCTATATGCATGAAGTTCCACAATTTTAACTGTATTTTTCAATTCAAAATTGATGTATCCAACTACAAAATGACATAAATCCCTCCTTGGGAACATATCCCATCACCATTCACTTCCTTCCACATCCACAGATAACACTACATTCCAATTGTTCTATCTAACTAACTAACTAACTAACTATATATATATGTCTCTGTCCAATGACTTTCATCATTTATCTTAACTGATTTGCCACCTGGAAGTTGTTCCTGGACATTTTTGTAAACTATCGTCCCAGTAAAGCCAGGATTGTTCTTTTAAAATATAAGTAAGATCATTAAAAAAAAAAAAGGCATTCGATAGCTTTACACTACTACTCTAAGAATAAAAGTGAAACACTTTATCGCACACAGCTAGTCACTATATGATACATCCCTGCCCATTTCATCTGATAGAACTTCCTTTTTTATCATCTTACTTTAACTATAATGTTCACTCTGTCCTATTGATGTAATGTGCTTGTGTTTCTTCTATGAATGCTTTTCTTACAGATTTTACTTGGCTGAGTTCTCAGCTTAATGTCACCAAGTGATACTCTATAGCATAACACTCTATGCTTTTTACTTTAACATTTCTTGCTATCTAACATTTTCTTGTTGCTTCATTATCCATCAACTCTTATACTAAACTACACCACAAGCGATAGAAGAATAGGGAATTTGGGGCTGGAGAGATGGCTTGGTGGTTAAGAGCACAGGCTTCTCCTCCACAAGATCTGGGTTTATTTCACAGCACCAACATGTTGACTCACAACCATTTATAACTCCAGTTCCAGGAGATCCAATGTCCTCTTCTGGCCTCCACAAGTTCTGCATGCACATAATGCATATACATGCATGCAGATAAAAACTTCATATACATATAGTAAAAAAATTAACTACCAAATATTCACTAAATGAATAAATAGTAGAAACTTTATCTCGATAGATTTGTGTCTACATTAACACTAGCCAAGTTCTCATTTGCACCAATCATTTGTCTTCAGTAAAATAACACATAAAGTGCAAGCTTAAAAAAATCATATGGTTGAGCTGGGCATGGTGCTACAAGCCTTTAATTCCAGCACTGGGAGGCAGTAGCTGGTGGATCTCTGAGTTTGAGGACAGCATGGTCTACAAAGTGAGTTCTAGGACAGCCAGTGTTACACAGAGAAACCCTGTCTTGAAAAAAAATCATATGCTCAAAACAGAAAGTAATTCCTGTTGGTAATTGTTACAAACCACCAAACATAATCCAAAGGAGGATGATTTTATTTGGCTCATATTTACAAATATGTATTTCGGGCCACAGTCCATGGCTCCATGGGTCATGAGACAGAACATCATTGCTGTATGAACATAGGGAAGATGAGGTTGTTCATCTCACAGTAGAGAGGGGTAAGAAAGGGAGGAAGGAACCCATGTTCAAAGGTATGCCTCCAGTGACCTGCTTCCTCTCTCTTTAGTTCCAAACTCTTTAAAGTATACACCACCTCACAAACTAGTGCCATTAGCTGAGGACCAAGCATTTGGCATATGACTGCATTTGGGAACACTTCCTATTTAAACCAGAACATTCTGCCTTTGGCCCTCAACGTTCTTTGGCCAGCTTATAGTACCAAGTGCATTCATTTCAAGTTCAAGAGTCTCTGCAGTATTAACAGTTCAAACACTGTTGAGAAGTTTAGGACCAGTTTTCCCCAAGACTTGAGGCAAGCTCTTAACCATAAGCATCCATAAAAATTAAAATTAAAATTAAAAAATAAAACAGGTTATGTACTTCCAACATACAATGACTAAACATTCTCATTTTAAAAGGAGAAAAAAAAAGAGAATGAAGGTGCACAGCAAAGAAAGACTGAAACCCAGCAAGGCAAGCATTAATTCCCACAGTGCCATTTGTGTTGTCATGAAATATGATATCATGGTGTGAGCTCTGAACTGTTAGGCAGTCACATCTCTTTGACATTGCTACTTGCTGCTGACATAGTCTCTTTATTGAGTTGCTTAACTTATTGCATGCACCTTTCTTTTGTATATATTCTATATCCTTGGTACTTTCTGTATCCTAAGATCTCCATAATATCTTATGCTTTGTTCTCACAGCTTCATGCATCACCCAGAGACTGCTTGCCACACAAAGTCTAACCTCTGAAGCCTTCCTTTGAAACCTGAATGGAAGTGTCCATGACCCCATAGGTGCTTGCATTTTTGCAAATGGCAAGAGCAACATCATGTTGACGTTGCCAAGGTCTCTTGCCTTCTCTGGACCATAGCTGAAGTGGTGTCTGAGTTTCTATACAACTCACCTCAAGAAAACACTTCTATAGGCATTCCTGTGAAAGCATGACATCCTAGAGCTACTGCCTCAAAGAAAAGTCATTTAAAAAATAAGGTGTTCTTTAAAGCACTTTTATAACCATGATTCTTTGATGGATAGGATCTAGAAGTTATCCTGATGTATCCTCAAAGGATACACACACACACACACACACACACACACACACACACACACACACACACTTAAAGATATCAAGGCCATGAAATTGAGAGAGGATAGTGGAGAGGGTACATAGGAATGGTTTAATGGATGAAAGGGAAAGGGGAAATTATGTAATTATATTTTAAATGAAAAGGAAAAACAGTTTCCTCCAATGGAATGTCACTGTATAGATCAACTATACTGCAGGGCCTATATATACCATGCCGAGGAGTGTTGGCCAAAACAAAACAGACTCCAGGTTTTATTTGTGTGCCCTTTGTTTTGTTTTTTTTTTTTTTGTCTTACTGGATTTTTGTTTTGATTGCTTTAATGTTTTCTTTGTTTTAGGGTTTCCTTTGAAGGGAGGGAAAGATGACAAAGTTAGTCAGGTAGGGATGTGGGGAAGATCTGGGAGTCATTGATGAAGGGAAAGAATATGATTACAATATTTTGCATGAAAATTAATAAAAAGTAAACTTAAAATTCAAAGTCATATGTAGTGGAAAATAAATATTCAAAATAAATATTCAAAGTCTATTAAAAATTCAGTCTCTTGCCTGTGGATTCTTGTAAAATCCAAAATAAATTACATACTTTATTATTCCAAAATGAAAGAATCAGGACACAGTTTACAATCAAAAGCAAACCCAAAAATCAACAGTATACAAAACTCTATGTCTGACATCTTAAACTTCCCGGGCTCCAAAGGTCTTTAGTAGCCTTATTTCTCTGGCTTTGCCATCTTCAACATAGCTTGTCTCATAAGCTCAAGCTAATTCTGTTCCATGTCTGTTGTTGTCTTTGGTGGTTATTCCATATCCTGGCATCTCTAACATCTTTGGTTCTCTACTACAATTAAAGATGTACTTTCACCAATGACCTTTCCTGGTATACTCAGGTACTCATCCTCTCCTACATGATGCCAAGCTTCTTTCTATAACCTCTTCATTCCTTTAAAAACATACCATATAGGAGAGTCTTATATATAATTTGCCAAGTTCTATCACCATTTCTATGTGATGTCTTGATATCACCTCTACTATATCATAGCTTCTTTGTACTGACCTCAGGGAAACATATCCTAGATTTTTCTCTCAATGATACTGGTCTATTATCAATTACAGATTAGTCCTCAGCCCCAGTTAGTGATCATCTATTGTTCTAGTAAAGCAAAGGTTTCATTTCCACTAATTCTTTATTTAAAATGTCACATGATAGCATTTCTGTTGTTAGTAATTTCAATTTAACTACCTAGTAGTACTTGGCTCTTAGAAGAGGTTACTGCTAAATTTCTTTCCACCTANTGAAATAGCCTGTCAGTTACCTACTTGTCACTACAGATGGTTNAGTATACATACTCTATGTTGACATATGACTATGTGATACGATGGCAGTGCCTGGGTTTCTCTCTGTAAACGAACCCCTTTGCCAAACACAGTTAGGACTTGCTCACTACTGATAGGAATGGAACAGGAAATGGATGTTTTCCCAGCTTGACAGCATGTTTAGTGGATTTAGTGCAGCAGTGTAGGAAGCAGGAGGTGGAGGCCAGTGTCTCCTGACCAGACTGNATGCCACTTCTGGGCAATAATGTTGGCATGATCTGAACCAGCCAGGAGGNGGTTGGGTGATTAGAGGCTTGAGATTCTTAGTTAAACTGAAGACTTAATTTGGGCACCAGAAACCTTAACAAGTAATCTCACACCTTGAGCCACAAACTCCCCTTAAAGTCTGCTTTACCCCAGCTAGACACACATACACACATTCTGTTTGGGGTTATGGTTTAAGACATGAACAGAGACATGATGAGGTTTGTTTAATGGCATACTGTACTGGAACGCTGAAGACCTGCAGCAGATGTAAATTCCAAGTCTTGTTATAATTTTTTTTAAGATTGTGAAATTATCAAAATGCATATGAATCAAGTTTTAATACACTGTCTGGGTGGCTGTCCATTGCACCATTTCTTTCTTTGGGTTCTCAGGCATGGTTCCGACAGTGTTAGAACTCTGTAACATTTAACATTGAATAATCAGTAAACCTATGAAAAAAATAAAAAATAAAATGTCACATGAATAGCCCTAATAGAATCTTTGTTTCCCTCTGAAATCCCATGTCAGACCTCTATCAATACCTCCATCTCTGTAAACATTCCTATCTTTGAAGCCCCAATAACAGCAACTTAAAATCTGAGGACTTCCAGTCCAATGTTCCAAATGCTTTCACAATTCTGACCACTAAAAAAGTGGTCAGGTCTATTGCAGGAATACCTCATGCTCATGGAACAATTTTCTGTCTTAGTTTACATGTTTGTTTCTGTGATAAACACCATGACCCAAAAGAAAAAAAGAAGAGAAGAGAAGAGAAGAGAAGAGAAGAGAAAAGAAAAGAAAAGAAAAGAAAAGAAAAGAAAAGAAAAGAAAAGAAAAGAAAAGAAAAGAACAACAATAAAAACCAACTTGGGCAGGAAATATTATATTTCATTTTATATTCTGTTGATTCTGCTTCCAAAGTGAGACAGATCATCACAGTGGCAGAGGTATGTCACAGAAGAAGCTATTCAGCACATGATGAACAAGGAGAAAAGAAGGGGCCAGGGACCAGGCAACAGAGACCAGGGATCAGGGACCAAGGAATCACCTTTAAAAAAAACCACCAGCATGGTACTTCCTTTCACTAAGCCCTACTTTCCAAAGTTTTCAAAAATAGCATGACCAACTGGAGACCATGTGTTCAACACAAGAGCCTATGACAGATACTTCAGAATCAAGACATAACACATAAGCTTCACGCTTGCTCTATTTTTATATTGATGATTTTCTTGCTATAGGTATAGGTTCTAGTAACACTAAAAGAAAGTTACAACCAGAAGAAGTACAGTATACCCAAACTTTCTCATACCAGCTTCAGACATTATCACTGACAATTTCGATAATGCATGACTTATGCTATTCCTGGAAGCACTGACACCTGAAGAGCATGTCTAATGTTGTGGAGGATGACACTGCCATCACAATCATTATGAATTTGTTGATGATGTGACCTCTCTACTTGTGCATAAAGAAGAAGAGGTACACAAACATACGTATCTTCATCTTTTTCCAAATACCTGCTTAAACACTGATAAAGAAATTTGCTTTCACGGGGCAGGAGATTTTAAGAACTTTATGTGGAGAATTGTACTTACACAAATACCTCATCTATTAACATTGGAGGTTTTCCAAACTAAATCGCTTAAGATATATGCTGCTATTATAGAAGACACAGAGTTCAAGTCGCAATCATTTTCATAAAGTTTTGAGAATTTTAAGGTTTCACTCTTAAATGTGTGACAATATCCATCAGGAATTTAAGAAATCTGTAATAAGCATGAACAGAAAAATAATGTGAAAACGCAAGGTTTCTTGTCATTGATTTAGAAAGTAGGGAAAAGACATGTTATAGTAAACTACAATAAATAGTGTCAAAGAACTAATAAATTTTTTAAAATCCAACAAACAATCTAGAATCCAGAGACCTGCTCACCACTTTGCCACTTGGTTCCCAGCTGCCACCAAGCACAGTGTCTGTTGCTCTTATTACCACTGTGAAAATGTCCCTGATGTGGATAGCAGTCTGGGACCACATAGATATCTAAGCACTGTGTAAGACTAGCCCCACCCTCAATGCTGTAGCACTCTGGAGAGCTGACTCCACCTCTTACTGGCAGCAGCAATTGGGAGAGTGGGACCTGCACCTCTCCCAGGCAGCACAGTAGAGCTGGTTCTGGTGGCAGGGGCAGGGATGATCTGCTACAAGTGCATGAGTGTGGGAGAGATGACATCATCACTCATCTGCTCTGAGGTAGCTAGAGGAGAGGTTCCTAAAATCCTACATCTAGATGAGGAGTTATTAACAGTTGATGGCAATTGAGGGAGAGAGAATCACTTTTCTTTAGGTATATGACCATTGGATGGCTCTACACCCATGTGCACACTGGCGACACCAACAGAATTCAGTGAGTTATTTATTTTTAAAAGGAGGATATGAAGTTTGGAGGAATATATGTTGTGCAGTCCCAGGGAATTTGTAGGAAGGAGGTGAATCTGCTTAACATACATTGTATACACGCATATAATATTGAAATAAATTTAGCATAAAAACTTCTAGGGATTTTTAGAAATGCATAGTATAACAACAGAAGTCAAAATTTCAACAGATTTTATGTTAAAGTTAATCAAAGCATCCAGCTCTAGAACAAAATGACAGCTAGAAAAGATAACAAGTAAAATTGTAGGACTATGACTTTTGGGACAAGACAAGATGTTTAAGAAGGAGTACTACATTTTCAATGAAATAGATTTTTGTTTAATCCTCAAAAAGTAAAAATTATGATTTTGTGTATTCAAAAGGCTCAAGAAGTACCCACTGAGTAAATCATTATATTTTAGTGTGGAGAGGGTGTGGAGAGGGTGTTCAACATGGCATTCCTACCATCATCTCCCTGCAGAAGCACTGATCTTTTCCTATGGTGGTAGGCGTTCTGCATGCCAAACAGAATATTGAATTACACCTCTAACCAGAAACATTATTTGACAACTCACAGGCAAGACTCTTTATGTAAAAGTCTGAGAGTTGAGAGGGGAGGTTCTAATATACTACTGGAAAATGTCAAAATCAATGTGCCAAAGAGAAAAATGTCAAATCAATGCACCAAACAGGAATATGTCAGAGTCAATGAACCAATTTTGAGAAAATATCAGAATGAATGCGCCCAACAGGAAAATGTCAGCATCAATGCGCCCAACAGGAAAGTGTCAGAATGCATGCGCCCAACAGGAAAGTGTCAGAATGCATGCGCCCAACAGGAAAATGCCAGCATCAATGCGTCCAACAGGAATGTGTCAGAATGCATGCGCCCAACAGGAAAGTGTCAGAATGCATGCGCCCAACAGGAAAATGTAAGCATCAATGCGTCCAACAGGAACGTGTCAGAATGAATGCACCCAATAGGAAAGTGTCATCATCAATGCGCTGAACAGTAAAATATCAGAATGAATGCACCCAACAGTAAAATGTTAGCATCAATGTGCCCAACAGGAAAATGTCAGAATGAATACGCCAAACAGGAAGATGTCAGCATGAATGCACGGAACAGGAAAATGTCAATGAATGCGCTGAATAGGAAAATGTCAGCATCAATTCATGGAACAGGAAAATGTTAGAATGAATGTGCCAAACAGTATAATGTGAGAATGAGTGCACTGAACAGGAATGTATCATCAATGCACCAAACAGGAAAATGTATCATTGCGCTGAACAAGCTGAGTCAGAGTAAGAATAGTTTCACTTTACTCATACCACCCTGAGCTCAAGGTAGCACTACTCAGTGCCAATCCAGACCCCTCACATCACAATTCCACCTCTAAGGAAAGTAAACATACTCTAAGTGATAGGTTGACTTACCCAGCCATATGAGATTCTTCACAGCATATTCTCACTACCACCACCACCACCCCACACACACATAGCTGAGTGTTTAGAAAATAACAACCTCATAGAAGAAACAGTCACAGCAATCACTGCTCTGAACTCAGCCATGAGCCACATATTCTACTAATTTTGAGAGGCCTCCATCAAGACTTCACAGAATGCTTCAGCTATGCACCCCTCCCCATCAGATGAGCCATAGGTAATCTAATTTCCATTGTTGTGTCTCATTCCAGCCCTGTAGCCAATTTTCCATACATCTCCTTCAATAGGAGCCTCTGGAAATGGTTTGCAAGCAAGTTCCAGAAATCAGCCAAATTCTAGTAAGACTGACAGCACCTGCACCTTTCACAGCACCTCCCTAGAGAAAGCAAATGAGGCGGGTTCAGCACTTTTCACAGTTTGGGGGATCGATAAAGATCATCCAATCTTAAGAATTTCATGGACAACAGGAAATAAAAGGAACTGTGAATCAGGTATATATCTATGACACCTCTGAATTCCTAGTCAGTCTCATTGACAAGAGTGTTCTCTTTCAAAGTCAGTCAGTGAGAACTAGAGATGATGGATGGTTCTTCAAATGTGAACAAAACAGCTTAAGAAACACAAAAATTTAGGAGCTATGTTATCAGCAAGTGGACACGATAATAATCCAAAGACATCTACAAATAAATGGAGTTCTACAAACTGCCTGATGAGAAACTTAATGATTGGTTTGGATAACTTAGTAAACTAGAAGATAAGGCAGAAAAGAAAAACTGAACAAAATCAGAAAATTATACTTAAACAGAATGAGACTCTCAATAAAGAAATAAAATATTTTTAAAAATGAAAACAAAGTCATCTTAAAACAGAAATTCTAGATCTGAAGAAAACAATGGAAGAAATAAAATTCAAATGTAAGTGTATTCACATACTCAAGAAAGAATCATTTAAAATTACCCACATAGAGAAGAAAAACAAGTAATGTCAACAAAGAAGGGAATGATGAGACACAATCAATTGGTGACATATACAAATTCAATGCAAAAATATTAGCTGGGATTCCTTATAATCAAATTCTCAAAACTAAAAACAGTACTTTTAAAGCATGAAAAGATTCATACAATGAGACCTTTGTAAGAACAGAAGTACAAGAACTTGGACGGGAATTGTGTTAAACCTACAGATTCCTTTAGGTTGGATAGTCATTTTTACTAGGTTGAATATACCAACTCATGATAATAGGAGATTTTTCCATCTTGTGAAATCTTCAATTTCTTTCTTCAGAAACGTGAAGTTTTTGTCAGACAAGTCTTCCACTTGCTTAGTTAGAGTTACCGCAAGGTATTTTTATATTATTCAAAGCTACTGTGAAGAGTGTTGACTCCCTAATTTCTCTCTCAGACCATTTGTCATTTGTGCATAGAAGGGCTACTAGTTTCTTTTTGTTAATTTTGTACCCAGACACTTTGCTGGAAGTGCTTATCAGCTGTAGGAATTCCCGGTAGAGTCTTTGTGGTTACTTATGTATACTATCATATCATCTGCAAATAAATATACTTTGACTGCTTCCTTTCCAATTTGTATCCCCTTGATCTCCTTCAGCTCTAGCTAAGAATTTATTGAATAGATAGGGAGAAAGCCTTGCCTTGTTCCTGAATTTAGAGTAATTGCTTTAAGTTTTGCTCCATTTTATTTAATGTTCCTTCTAGACTTGCTGTAAATTGCCTTTGTTATGTTTCAGTATGTCTCTTGTATTTTTAATCTCTTCAGGACTTTTATCATGAAGGGGTGTTAGGTTTTATCTAAGGCCTTTTCGGCATCTAATGAGATGATCATGTGGGTATTTTTCTTTCAATTAGATTATATTTACTATTTTTTGTATGATGAACCATCCCTTCATATCTGAAATGAAACCTACTTGATCAAGATGGATTTTCTTTTTGATATGTTCTTGGATTTGTTTTGCAGGTATTTTACCCAGTATTTTTGCATTTATGTTCATGAGTGAAATTTGTCTGTAATTCTATTTCCTTTTTGAGTTTTTTAAAAAATTGAGTTTTTGTGTACGCCTTTAATCCCAGCACTTGGGAGGCAGAGGCAGGTTGATTTCTGAGTTCGAGGCCAGCCTGGTCTACAAAATGAGTCCCAGGACAGCCAGGGCTATACAGAGAAACCCTGTCTCGAAAAACCAAAAAAAAATAAAAATAAAAATAAAAATTTATTTGTGTATTTACAGCCTAAAAACTGCCTCCTTCCAGTCCCTCCTGACAAGGTTCTTTCCCTCATCCCCCCTCTCCTTCACCTCTGAGAGGGTACCCTTCCTTGGTATCCCCCCACCTTGGTACATCAAGTCTCTGCAGCATCATACACATCCTGTCCCACTGAAGCCAGACAAGGTAGACTTCTGCTGCATATGTGGTAGGGGTCTCAGACCAGCCCTTGTATGCTCGTTGGTTGGTAGCTCAGTCTCTGGGAGTTGCCAGGGATGCAGGTTAGGTAACACTGTTGGTCTTCATGTGGGGTTGCCATTGCTTTCAATTTCTTAAATCTTACCTCTAACTCTTCCATAGGGATCCTTGAGCTCTGTCCAATGTTTGGATATGGGTATCTGCATCTATTTTAGTCAGCTGATGGGTAGAGCCTCTCAGAGGACAACTATGCTAGACTCCAGTCTGTACGCACATTGCAGCATCACGAATAGTGTCAGAGATTTGTGCCCCCCACCACCACCATGAGATGGGTCTCAAGTTGGGTCAGTCACTGATCAGCCATTCTTTCAGTTTCTGCTCAATCTTTGTCCCTGCATTTCTTTTAAACAGGACCAATTTTGGGTTAAAAGTTTTATAGGTGAGTTGGTATCCCTATCCCTCCACTGGGAGTCCTGTCTAGCTACAAGAGGTGGTCATTCAGGTTCCTTATCCCCACTGTTGGGCATTTCGGCTAAGGTCACCTGCATTGACTCCTGGGAGCCTCTCCCATTCCAGGTCTCTGGGACTTCTGTGAGATTCACTTCAACCCCAACTCCCAGCAGCTGCATATTTCTGTTCATTCTCCTGGCCTTCTGGTCCTCTCTTTTGTCTCTCCCCATACCTGATCCTGCCCCCAATCCCCCTCTCCCTCCACTCTCCCACCCACGTCCCTTATTACCTCTGCCTCCCATCATTATTTTCTCCTTCTAAGTAAATTTGAGCATCCTCACTTGGGCATTCCTTCTTATTTACCTTCTTTTGGTCTGTGGAGTGTACCATGGATATTCTGTACTTTCTGGGTAGTATCCACTTATCAGTGAGTACATACCATGAATGTCCTTTTGGATATGAGTTACCTCACTTTTAGTATCTCTTGACCATTTGAGATTCCTGTTGAGAATTCTGTTTAGCTCTGTACCTCATTTGTTAAATTGGGCTATTTGGATTTTTAGACTCTACTTTGAGTTCTTTACATATATTGGATAGTAGCCCTTTGTGAGATGTAGGGGTGGCAAAGATCTTTTCCCAATCAGTAGGCTGCTGTTTTGTCCTATTGACAGTGTCAATACAGAAGTGTTTTAGTTAGTGCCTTACAGAAGCTTTTTAGTTTCATGAGGTCCTACTTATCAATTGTTGATCTTAGAGCCTGAGCCGTTAGTGTTCTATTCTGGACATTTTCTCCTGTTCCAATACATTCAAGGTTATTTCCCATGTTCTTTTCTTTGAGATTCAGTATATCCAGTTTTATGTTGAGGTCCTGATCCACTTGGACTTAAGCTTTGTGCAGGGTGATAAATACAGATCTATTTGCATTCTTCTGCATGCAGACATCCAGTTAGACTAGAACCATTTGTTGAAGATGCTTTCATTTTTCCATTGTATAGTTTTGGCTTCATTGTCAAAAGTCAAGTGTCCATAAGTATGTAGGTTTATTTCTGGGTCTTCAATTTTATTCCTATTTTATTCCTATCTGTTTATCTACCAAGACCATGCAGATTTTATCACTATTGCTCAGTCGTATGGTTTGAGGTCAGGAATGGACATACCTCCAGAAGTTCTTTTATTTTGTAGGGTTGTTTTCTGTTTTGCCATATGAAGTCAAAAATTGCTCTTCCGAGATCTATAAAAAATATGTTGTAATTTTTATGGGAATTATATTGAATCTGTAGATTGCTTTTGGTAAGATAGTTATTTTCACTATGTTAATCCTACCTATACATGAGCACAGGAGATCTTTCCATCTTCTGAGGTCTTCTTCAATTTCTTTCTTCAGGGACTTGAAGTTCTTATCATACAGATCTTTCACTTCCTTAGTTAGAGTCACACCAAGGTATTTTATATTATTTGATACTATTGTGAAGGGTATTGTTTCCCTAATTTCATTCTCATTCCATTTATCATTTGTATAAAGAAGGGCTACTTATTTCTTTGAATTAATTTTATATCCAGCCATTTTCCTGAAGTTAGTTATTAGCTGTAGTTGTTCTCTGGTAAAACTTTGGGGGTTGCTTATCATATCATCTGTGAATATTAATACTTTGACTTCTTCCTTTCTGATTTGTATCCCCTTAATCTCCTTTTGTTGTCTTATTGCTCTAGCTAGAATTTCAAGGACTATAGATAGGGAGAGAGTGGGCAGCCTTGTCTTGCCCCTGATTCTAGTAGGATTGCTTCAAGTTTCTCTCCATTAAAATTGATGTTGGCTATTGGTTTGCTGTATATTATTTTTATTATATTTAGGTATGTGCCTTGAATCTGTGATTTCTCTCCAATACTTTTAACATGAAGGGTTATTGGATTTTGTTGAAGGCTTTTTCAGCATCTAATGAGATGATTATATGTTTTTTCCTTTCAGTTTGTTTATATTTTGGATTATGTTAATAGATTTTCATATATTGAGTAATCTATGCATCCTGGGATGAAGACTACTTGGTCATGGTGAATGATGTTTTTGGTGTGTTCTTGGATTTGATTTGCCAGTATTTTATTGTGTATTTTCCATCGATGTTAATAAGCAAAATTGGTCTGAAGTTCTCTTTCTTTGTTGTGTCTTTACCTGGTTTAGATATCAAAGTGACTATAGCCTCATAAAATGAATTAGGTAGTGTTCGTTCTGTTTTATTTTGTGGAATAGTTTGAGGGGCATTGGTAATAGCTCTTCTTTAAAAGTCTGGTAGAATTCTGCACTAAAACCATCTGGCCCTGGGCTTGTTTTTGTTGGGAGGTGTTTAATGATTGCTTCTAATTCCTTAGGGATGTTGGGAATGGTTAGATGGTTTACCTGATCTTGATTTAATTTTGGCATATCTGTCTACAAAACCATCCATTCCATTTGGATATTCCAGTTTTGTCGAGTATACATTTTTGAAGTAAGACCTAATGATTCTTTTAATTTCCTCAGTTTCTGTTGTTATGTCTTCTGTTTCATTTCTGACTTTGTTCATTTGAATACATTCTCTCTGATTTTTAGTTAGTTGGCTAAGGTTTTGTCTATCTATCTTGTTGATTTTCTCAAGAACAAGCTCCTGATTTTGTTGATTCTTTGTATCATTCTCATTGTTTCTAATGAGATTATTTCAGCCCAGAGTTTGACTATTTGCTGCTGCCTACTCCTCTTGGGTATGTTTGCTTCTTTTTGTTCTATAGCTTTCAGGTATGCTGTTAAGTTGCTAGTATGAGATATCTCCAATTTCTTTAAGAAGGCACTTAATGCTATGAATTTTCCTCTTAGCACTGCTTTCATGTGTCCCGTAAATTTGGGTGTGTTGTGCCTTAAATTACATTAAATTCTAGAAAGCCTTTAATTTCTTTCTTTACTTCTTCCCTAAGTGATCAGTGAGTAGAGTTATTCAGTTTCCATGAGTATGTGGCTTTCTGTTGTCTCTGTTGCTGTTGTAGTCCAGCCTTAGTCTGTGGTGATCTCATAGAATGCAAGGAGTTATTTCAATCTTCTTGTAACTGCTGAGGCCTGTTTTGTGTCTGATTATATGGTCTATTTTGAAGAAAGCTCTGTGTGGTGATGAGAAGAAGGTATATTTGTTTTGGGGTGGCAGTTTCTATAAGCCATTTGTTTCATAACATGTTAGTTTCATTGTGTCTCTGTTTAGATTGTTTCAATAAGCCTATCCATTGATGAAAGTGGGGTGGTGAAGTCTCCCACTATTATTGTGTGGGGTTCAATGTGTGTTTTGAGCTTTAGTGAACTTTCTTTTAATAATGTGGATTCCTTGAATTTGGGGCATAGATTGAGACTCCATCTTGGTGTATTTTTGCCTTTATGAGTATGAAGTGTTCCTCCCCATCTCTTTTGATTACTTTTGGTTGAAAGTATATTTTATTAGATATTAAAACAGCGACTCCAGCTTTTTTCTTGTGTGTGCTTGTTTGGAAAGTCTTTACTCTCAGGTATTCCCTATCTTTGTTGCAGAGGTGTGTTTCTTATATGCAGCAGAATGCTGAATCCTGTCCATGTATCCAGTCTGCTAGCCTGTGTCATTTTATTGCTGAATTGAGTCCATTGATATTGAGAGATATTAAAGACCAATTATTATTAGTTCCTGTTGTTTTGTTGTTGGAGGCGGTACTGTGTGTGTGGTTCTCTTCCCTTGGGTTTGCTGTGAGATGATTAATTTCTTGTGTTTTCTTGGATGTTGTTACCCTCCTTGTGTTGTAGTTGTCCTTTTAGTATCCTCCGTAGGGATGGATTAGAAGAAAGATGTTGTTTAAATTTGGTTTTGTCCTGGAATACCTTGGTTTCTCTATCTATGGTGATTACAAATTTTGCTGGGTATAGTAGTCTGGACTGCCATTGGTGGTCTCTTGGGGTCTGCAAGATATCTGTCCAGAATCTTCTGGCTGTTAGAATCTCTGTTGAGAAGTCAGGTATAATTCTGATAGGCCTGCCTATATATGTTGCTTAGCCTTTTACCATTGCAGCTTGCAATATTCTTTTTTTTTGTTCTGTACATTTAATGTTTTGATTATTACGCAGCAGGAGGTTTTTTTTTCTGGTACAATCTACTCGGTGTTCTGTAGGCTTCTTGTATATTTATAGCCTTCTCTTTTTTGGGTTAGGAAAATTTTCTTCTGTAATTTTGATGAAGATGTTTTCTGGGCCTCTGAACTAGGAATCTTCACGCTCTTCTACTCCTACTATTCTTAGGTTTTTGTCTTTTCATTGTGTCCCAAATTTCCTGAGTATTTTGAATTAGAAACTTCTCACATTTGATGTTTTCTTTGACCAATGTATCAATTTATTCTATGGTATCTTCTATACCTAAGATTCTCTCTTCCATCTCTTAAATTCTGTTGATTTCTTGAATGCTTGTATCTGCTTCTTAGATTTTTTTTTTTATTTCCGGGTTGTCACCTTTTGTAGTTTCTTTATTGTTTCTATTTCCATTTTTAGGTCTTGGACCATTTTGTTCATTTCCTTCACCTGTTTGACTGCATTTTCCTGGGTTTCTTTAAGGGATTTATTTGTTTCTTAAAAGGGCTTCTACCTATTTGACTGTTTTCCTGTATTTCTTTAAGGGAATTATTTATATCCTCTTTAAAGTCCTCTGTTATCTTCATGAATTAGGATTTAAGGTCACAGTGTTGCTCTTCTGGTGTGCTAGGATATCCAGGACTTAGTGTAGTAGGAGAGCTGGGTACCATATTTCACTGGCTTCTGTTGATTGTATTTTTGTGATTGCCTTTTGCCCTCTGGTTGTCTTTGTTGTTGGCAGGCCTGGGTTTCCTGGGTTGGAGGAGGTCTCCTTGGAGGCAGCCTGATATGTGGGCTGTGTGGACAATGTACTAATCTAAGAGTGCAAATGAAGGTACCATTTTCTTGTGTGTGCTCTAATAGGAGCTCTGATAGGGTGGGGCAGCGCCCACCTCTGCTGGGCTCTGTGGGGTCCCAGCAGGCAAGGTTCTCACTTGTGTCCCTGGTTAGAGCAGGCCTCTGGGAGACAGGCAGGACTGAGTGAGGGTGGTGGGGAGGCAGTGTACAGCTTCTTGAATGAAGGTAGAGGTGTGAATGGGAATGAGTCCTTGTTGAGTCTTAATGCAATCCTCATCAAAATGACAACACAAGTCTTTACAGACCTTGAAAGGACAATTCTCAAGGTCATATGTAAACACACACACACACACACACACACACACACACACACACACACATACAATCCTGAAGGATGAAAGAATCACCATCCCCGATTTCAAGTTGTACTACAGCACTATAGTAAAAACATGACATGATACTGGCATTAAAAAAATGACATGATAATCAATGGAATTACATTGAAGAGCCAGACATAAATCAACATATCTATGTATACCTGATTATTTTTATAAAGAAGCCAGAAGTATCCACTAGAAAAAGAAAGAATCTTCAACAAATGGTACTGATAAAACTGGATATCTAGATATGGCAGAATTCAGATAGATCCATATTTATCACCTTGCACAAAACTCAAGGCCAAGTGGATCAAAGACCTCAAAATAAAGCCAGATACATTGAACCTGACAGAAGAAAAAGCAGGAAATAGCCTTAAGTGCATTGGTACTGGAGACAACTTTCTGAACAGAACACCAGTTGCACAGGCACTAAGACTGACAATTAATAAATGGGACCTCCAGAAAGTGAAAACGCTTCCATAAGTCAAAGGACACTATCAATTGGATAAAGTGGCAACCTACAGAATGGGACAAGATATTTTTATCAACTCCACATTCAATAGAGGACTAATATTCATATATATATATATATATATATATATATATATATATATATATATTCTAGTCTCTTTGATGTGAGATGCCACTCTGCATGCTATAGAAAGATACACCTGGGCACAAACTTAGGCACAGAACATTCAACCTACAATCTGTCCTAACTGCAGGATGTGCTGAAGCAATGATGGTGCAGAATTTGTGTGTGTGGCCAGCCCATGTTTTACTTAACTTGAGACTCATGCCATGAGTATAATCCCATGCCCTACACTGCTTGTATGTCCAGGAACCAATACTGGATAGCCCAGAGGCCTAGGGTAGAATCAAACACAACTGGCAAAAAAAATCAGTGAAATGATTCCTAATGATATTCTGCTATACTCATAGATTGGTGCCTTGTTAAATTGTCATAAGAGAATCTTCCTCTGGCAACCAAAAGCCAAAAGTGGGAGTGGCTACAGGGATCCAAAGTCAGTAATTTTTCAGAGAGAGAGAGAGAGAGAGAGAGAGAGAGAGAGAGAGAGAGAGAGAGAGAGAGATTAAATTGGATGTCTATTAGTTCCCTCCTCTGAAAGCACAAGGAATCCAGAAGAAGAAAAGGAGGAAAGATTATAGAAATCAGAGAGGATGGAGGACACCAGAAAAGCACAGCCCACTGAATTAACTAGGCTCATAGAGAGTGCAGCAGCAAACACAGGGCTTGCAAGGGCCTGCACCAGGTAATGTGTAGGTTATGGCTGTTAGCTTGGTGTTTTTGTAGGACTCCTAACAGTAGAAGCAGGAGTGTCTCTGACTCTTTTCCTCCTATTGGGTTGCCTTTCCCAACTTCAGTGTGAGATTTTTTTTGCCTTGTCTCATTGTGTTTTGTTTTGTTTTTTGTTGTTGTTGTTGTGTTTGGTTGTTGTTTCTTGGAGGCCAAAAAATACATAGCGAGTGAAAATATTTTAAGGGGTCTAATACACTACAAATAAGAGAATGAATTCAACTTTGAAGTTGCAAAGGATCAGAAAAAAGCATGCCATTCAAATGGCAACCAAACCACAACAGATATAACTACTATGCTTACATCAGAAAAAAAATACAGTAAAAACTTGTTATGAGAGACAGAGGTTATTACATAATAATAAAGAGGGTAACTGTTCAGGAATATCCAATAACTATGATTACATCTGCACCCAACATCAGAATGTCTAAATGAAATAAGCACATTTTAATAGATTTGATGGAAGAGATCAACTTCAGTATAACAGTAGGAAAAAGCTTCAACATTCTATCTTGGGAAATTGGCAGACCACTTAGACACAGAATTGAGGGAACAATAAAGTTGAACAACACTTTAGATCAATGGACCTAACAGTTAACTGTGTTAACATTTGTTCCAATAGTAATGAGAGAGAGGGAGAGAGAGAGGGAGAGACCATTCTCAGGGTAGAACATATGTTAGAGCATAAAACAACTCTCATCAAGTTCAAGAAGTTTGAAATCATACCATGGCCATAGTGGTATGAAGCAAGAAAAATCAGTAAAAGAAGTAAAACTAAAACTGTGCACATTAAACAACATACTACTAGAAAAATTGTAAGTCAAAGGAAAAGTTAAAAGGAAAAAATTTTAAAACGATCTTAAACAAAATAAAGTCCAGTGTAGCAAAACTTATAAGATATAGAAAAAGTGATGGCTTAGAGCAACAAATGCCTACATTAAAAAAAATTAAGAACACAAATAGCAAACTAACTTTTCCATCCTGGGATCTAGAAACAAGATACCCTTCTACAAAGGATCACAAGAGATTGTAGAACAATTCCATACCAAGAACTGGGGAAGCTAGAAGAAACAGAGAAATTCCAGGAAATAGACAAACAACCAAGACTGAATCATAAAGACACGGAAATTCTGAAGAGACCAAAGAACTAAGGAAATTCAGTCAGAAATCCAAAACCTTCCTACAAAGTAAAACCCAAGAAAAATAGATTCACTAGTAAATTCTACCAAACATTTAAAGAAAAATTAGTATCAACTGTTTTCACACATACCCCTCCAAAAAATCAAAGACAGATAAACATGTCCAATCTCTTCTTAGAAGGCCAGAATTGCTGTGTTATCAAAATCAGGCAAGGGCATTACAAGAACAACATGGACCAATATCTTTCATGAACACAAAAGCCATCAACAAAACGCTAGCACACAGAATTAAATAGCACATCAAAAAGACACAAAACACTACTGTGTGATAGACAAAATGTGGGACTCATTTTAGGGATGCTATTTCATTGTTAAGCTACATTGACACCATTGCATTGTGCATATTGAACAACAACTAACTGGCAGGCATAGTTAAAATATGCATATTATGATTTGGCAAATGAAACTTATTGACAGCATAAAGCTTTGGAGTAAAATTAATTGAAGGAATGCTCTTATGTTGTGTCTTTGGGGAACCAACTTCAAAGGAACATTTGCTGTACCAATCCCATCAGTGCCAGGAATTAACTCAACTGAAGGGAGAAGTGGTAAGCAGAATCATGAGCTATAAGAAAGAATTTTCAGGGATAATTTTGTGATCTTCCCCCTCAGTGGGATAGCCAACAATCTTGGATGATAACAGGTCTGGCTAACAAACCAATTGAGTTTATCAGAGGAATAAATGTAGTATCAGAGTGTTGGCCTCGAAATCCAACCACCATGAGAGATCCAAATCATCAACCACATTACTTCTGTACTTCAGAAAATATTGTTTTGATATGGGTCAAAGAGACTCTGTTCATGGGAAGATAATATTTCTATGCAAAGAGCAGCAAGATTCCAGACTCTGACTTCTTTAGGACATGATTCAGTTAGATACTTACTTTCTTAGTTTCTTCCTTCCCATAGGACTGAAGCAATAAAACTGGCCTAGAGTTACTTGGGGAGAACCTACAACTTTGAAAAAACAAATAAAAAGGAGGCCTGAGGTAGTCCGTGCTTAGTTTCTTTTCTATTGCTGTTATAAGACACCATGACCAAGGCAACTAATTGAACGGAGTTTATTTTGTGTTTATATTTTCAGAGGGTTAGAATGGGTGACCATCATGGTAGGGAACAAGGCAGTAGGCAGGCATGGCACTGGAGCAGTAGCTGAGAGCTTACATCTTATGCACAAGCAGGAGGCAGAGAGGAGATACAGAGACAGAAAGAGAAAAACTGAGAGGGAGACAAAGAAGCAGAGACAGACAGAGAGATAGAAATAGAGACATACAGAGAAAGACAGAGGGAGAGAGAGAATTAACTGGGAATGCATGGACTTTTGAAACTTCAAAGCCCACCCAACCTCATGACACATCTTCTCCACCAAGGCCACACCTCCTAATCCTTCCAAAATAGTTCCACCAACTGGAGTCCAGGTATTCAAACATATTAAGTGATGGGAGCTGTTTCCATTTAATCCACCATAGGCAATTTAAGTGAAGAGGTTATCTATTGGTGCTTTAGTACAAACCTCACCACACAGACAATGCTTAAATATACAGTGAAACAAAAAACTAGAATATTGTGCAGAGCAGTAGTTTTCAACCTTTCTAATGCTGCATCCTTTTTATACTGTTCCTCATGATGTGGTGACCCCAGTCATAAAATTATTTTGCTGCTACTTCATAACTGCAATGTTACTATTGTTATGAATAGTAATATAAATATCTGCTATGCAGGATATCTGATATGTGATTACTGAAGGGGGTCACAATTCACAGGTTGAGAACCGCTGGCCTGCATTGAAGCTGATGCCAGTCAACATACCTCTTGACCTTTTTTACCATCTACATTGGTGGTTTACAATTTGGGCTCTCAATACCAACATAATTACCTTCTCCTGGGAACTTGAAAAACAAAAGTCTCCAGACATCTTTAGACCTACTGAGTCACAAGCTCTGAAAGTGTGGCCCAAAAACCTTTGTTTTAACACAAACCTTCCAGGTGATTTTGATGGGCACTCAAGTTTTGAATGTACTGGCCCAGGGTAAATGGTGTTTTTAAGTTCAACTATGGCCAACTCCTATTCAACCAAATAGAACAATACATCATGATTTATAGAGTCAAAACATTAGTTGTAAAGTGTGCACTTGTCTGGGGTGTTCTCTCTGTTCATGCTGCTCAGGATCCTATAACATGTGATTCAAAATCAGGATAGTCCAAATCCTGGACTATATGATTCTTCCAGGAGCATGCAACCCTGATAGCAGATACTAGTCACCCACAGACAAGTGAGACATTGTCACTAATAGAGATCTCCAGAAGCTCTCAATGTAAAGGTATATACACCATACATTTTAGATGGAAATATACCCACCTTCAAGAGCACTGGTATGCCCTGGATGTAGGTACACTTCCGAAATTTATATGTTGGGACCTAATACTCAATAGGGTAGCATTTAGAGATAGGACCACTGGGAAGTGGTCTCCAATGCAGTGAATGGGATTAGTGGTCCTGTAGAAAAGGCTCAAGCTAGATACCCTGACTTCTTTTCTACCATGAGAGAGCACAGAAACAAAACAATGTCTTTAAAACACAGGGTGGGCCCCCACCAGACACTGAAACTCTAGGTGCCTTGTTCTTCCCATGCTCCAGAATTATAAACAATACATTTCTTCTGTTTATAAGCTACCCAATATAAGGGTTACTTTTATAGCTGCCTGTCTTAGTCAGGGTTTCTATTCCTGCACAAAACATCATGACAAAGAAGCAAGTTGGGGAGGAAAGGGTTTATTTAGCTTACACTTCCAAACTGCTGTTCATCACCAAAGGAAGTCAGAACTGGAACTCAAGCAGGTCAGGAAGCAGGAGCTGATGCAGAAGCCATGGAGGGATGTTACTTACTGGCTTGCTCACCTTGCTTTCTTATGGAATCCAAGACTACCAGCCCAGGGATGGCACCATCCACAATAGGCCCTCCCACTCTTGATCACTAATTGAGAAAATGCCTTACAGCTGGATCTCTTGGAGGCATTTCCTCGTGGGAGGCTCCTTTCTCTGTGATAACTCCAACTTGTGTCAAATTGACACACAAAACCAGCCAGTACACTGCCCAAACAAACTAAGACACATACCCATACCAAACAAGAGAATTCACCATTCAGGAGGAGCTGAACAAAAGGGAGCATCATATATATTTTGATTAGGATCTCACAGAAAAGCAACTCATTTGCTAACCAATAACATAAAGACCAAAAGCTCAAGAGAAGCTACTAAAGGAAAAGTCAGTAAGTCAGAAGATTTTTCAAATTTGTGTCTCCATTAAAAGATCACATGTTTGGAAGAAAAGAGAGTCGGTCCTATGATCATTAAGCCTCTGTGCTTCCTTGCCGATAAACAGAAAAATTTGTAAGTTAAAGTTTACTGAGTAGTACCTATGTCAGAAAAATAGTCCTTGTCATCTGGTACTGTCACACTCAGTATAGGCAAGTACTATGATCTCAACGAAAATTCACTTGCTTATGGTGACACAGCTAGTATAATAGGTAGCTGAGCCAATCTTACAATAAAGTCAATTTTATTCCAAAGCCAGGCCATAGCAAGTAGGCTTCTTAGAAATGCAAAGCCTTTCTGTATCTTTATATCATCACACTATACAACATACTGTTTTCTTTCAGTATATATTTGACAAATTAGCATACCTACAGAAAATAAATGGAGTTCTGCCTAGGGAAGAGAGACCTTGAAACGGTAAGATCTTGGATATTAACCCTCTATCAGATATAGGGTTTGTACAGATCTTTTCCCAATCTGTTGATTGTCATTTTGTCCTATTGACAGTGTCCTTTGTCTTACAGAAGCTTTGCAATTTTATGAGGTTCCATTTGTTTATTTTTGATCTTAGAGCATAAGCATTGGTGTTCTGTTCAGGAATTTTCCCCCTGTGCCCATGTGTTCAAGGGTCTTTCCCACTTTCTCTTCTATTAGTTTCAGTGCATCTGGTTTTATGTGGAAGTCATTGATCCACTTGGACTTCAGCTTTGTACAAGAAGATAAGAATGGATCGATCCCTTTTTGTGAGCGCTCCGTAGCCTCAGTAATAGTGTTGGGCCTTGGGACCTCCCCTTGAGCTGGATCCCACTTTGGGCCTGTCGCTGGACCTTCTTTTCCTCAGGCTCCTCTCCATTTCCATCCCTGCAGTTCTTTCAGACATGAACAGTTATGGGTCAGAGGTGTGACTATGGGATGGCAACCCCATCCCTCACTTGATGNCCTGNCTTCCTGCTGGAGGTGGGCTCTATAAGTTCCCTCTCCCTACTGTNNGNCATTTNATCAAAGGTCCCTTCCTGTGAGTCCTGGGAGTCTCTCACCTCCCAGGTCTCTGGTGCACTCTGGGGGGTCCCCCCAGCCTCCTATTTCCTGAGGTTGCCTGTTTACATCCTTTCTGCAGGCCCTTGGGGCTTCTGTCCTTTCCTCACCCAATACCAGATTAGGTTTCCCCACTTCCCCTCCCAATTCCCTTCCTCCCTGCCCATTTGTGATTGCTTTCTTCTCTCTCCCAAGCGGAACTGAGGCATCCTCACTTGGGCACTCCAGCTTGTTGAGCCTTTTGAATTCTGTGGACTTTATCTTGTGTATTCTGTATTTTTTTTTGCTAATGTCCACTTATTAGTGAGTACATACCATGCATGTCCTTTTGGGTTTGAGTTACCTCACTCAGGATGATATTTTCTAGTTCCATCCATTTGCCTGCAAAGGTCAGGATGTCCTCATTCTTAATAGCTGAGTAGTATTCATTGTGTAAATTAACCCCATTTTCTGTATCCATTCTTCTGTCCTGGGACATGGCTGCCCTCCCAAAGACCCAACTAGCAGCTGAAAGAGTCAGATGCAGATATTTGCACCCAACCAATGGACAGAAGCAGCTGACCCCCTTAGTTGAATTAGGGAAGGCTGAAAGAATTTTAGGAGAAGGGAGATCATATAGGAAGACTAGCAGTCTTAATAAATCTGGACCCCCGAGATCTTGAATACACTGTACCACCAAACAGACAGCATACACCAGCTGATATGAGGCCCCCAACACACATACAGTAGAGGACTTCCAGGTCTATGTTCATTTAGAGATGATGAACCTAATCCTCAAGAGACTGGAGGCCCCAGGGAGTTTAAAGGTCAGATGAGGTGGAGGGTGGGAGCATCGATGTTGGGAGGAAGAGGTGTGGGGCGTGGAGCAGTTGGAGGGTAGAACTAGCACCATTTATTGAAATGGCTTTTGTACTGGATCGTTTTAGTTCCTTTGTCAAATATCAAGTGACCAGAGGTATATGAGTTCATTTCTAAGTCTTAAATTCTATTCCATTGATCTACCTGACTGTCTCTGTACCAATACCATGCAGTTTTTATCAGGATTGCTCTGTAATACAGCTTGAGGTCAGGGATGGTGATCCTATAGGTCTTGATAGAAGGCTAATATCCAATATATACAAAGAACTCAAGAAGTTCGACTCCAGAGAACCAAATAACCCTATTAAAAATGGGATACAGAGTTAAACAAAGAATTTTCAACTGGGGAATATAGAATGGCCAAGAAGTACCTAAAGAAATATTCAACATCCTTAGTCATAAGGGAAATGTAAATCAAAACAACCCTGAGATTCAACCTCACAACAGTCAGAATGGCTAAGATCAAAAACTCAGGTGACAGCAGATGCTGTTGAGGATGTGGAGAAAGAGAAACACTCCTCTGTTGTGGCTGGGATTGCAAGCTGGTGCAACCACTCTGGAAATCAGTCAGGGAGTTCCTCAGAAAAAATGAACATAATACTACATGAGAACTGAGCTATACCATTCCTGGGCATGTACTCAAAAGATGTTCCAACATGTAATAAGGACACATGTTCCACTATGTTAATAGCAGCCTTATTTATAATAGCCAGAAGATGGAAAGAGCCCAGATGTCCTTCAACAGAGGAATGGATACAGAAAATGTGGTACATTTATACTTCAGCCAACCATTGGACTGAGCACAAGGTCCCCAATGGAGGAGTTAGAGAAAGGACTGAAGGCGCTGAAGGGTTTTGCAACCCATAGGAAGAACAACAATATCAACCAACCAGACACCCCAGAGCTCCCAGGGACTAAAGTACCAACCAAAGAGTACACATGGAGGGATCCATGGCTCCATCTGCATATGTAGCAGAAGATGGCCTTGTCGGGTATCAATGGGAGAAGAGACCTTTGGTCCTGTGAAGGCTTGATGCCCCAGAAGGGGAATGCCAGGGCAGGGAGGAGGGAGTTCGAGGGTGGGTGGGTAGGGGAGCACCCTCACAGAGGTGGGGGAGGAGGGATGGGATGGGAGATTTGCAGAGGAGAGACCTGGAAAGGGGATAACGTTTGAAATATAAATAAAGAAAATATCCAATAAAAAAGGAAAAAAAAGAAAAACAGAAAAGGTAAGATCTCCACTCAGAAGCAAAACCCTGATAAAAATACTCCCCCCGCCAGATGAGTTTATCAACTCCAGTTGTCCCTTCTTGCTTATAATGCTGTTTTAAGCCCTACCAAAGAAGTCCATAAGTGTGTTTGTGTGCTTGGGAGTAAGGGGATAAGATCTAACAAAAGCCATCTTGTTGACTGTCAGCAATCCCTTGTCAAGGAAAAGGTGAGACCTTTCATCACACACTCCCCAGCTTTGGTCTTTTCCTCATAATTTCATTATCTATTTTCCTCTGCACCAAGAATGGCAGTTACAAAACATGCATTTCTGGAGAATGCAAACAGAATTTCCTGCAAAGAGTACTTGGTGTCATTTTTTCCCATTTTTCTGACAGTGGGGCACCTTTAACTCACACACTCTACAAATTTCATCTAGCTTTTTCTCTTTTCACTACCGAGAATTATATTCAGGTGCCTCACACAAACTAGGCAGGTGTTCGACCACTTACCTACATCTTAAGATCAGTTTCCTTTTGTTTTGTTTTTCTTATGAACCGAATGTCACTAGCTGCTGAGGCTGGATTTGAATGTTTGATCCTTTTGCCTTCATCTCTAGGACAGCAGCGATTATAACCATGTCCTCTAACTTTATTACTTTTACTGCCCAAGGTGGGGAAGTTAAAACAACTCTAAATATTTTTCAGTAATTTTCCCCGAAAGAATATAAAAAATCTGACACTTCATCTTCGCCCATCCTTTCCCTAATTCAAGGGAGGGTGACCTGATAGGAAGACCAGCAGTCTCATCTAACCCAGAGACAGGGCCAAAAATCAGGCAGCATACAGGATCTGGTCTGAAGCCCCCTACACGTATCCAGCAGAGGACTTCCAGGACTGGCCTCAGTGGGAGAAGACACACCAAATCCTCCAGAGAAGGGGGAGGTTGGGTAGGGGGAAGGGGGGAGCATCCTCTCAGAGTTGGGGAGGAGGAATGGGATGAGGAATTGTAGGAGGAGGGACAACTGCTGGATTGTAAATAAATGCAACAACTACAACAACAGCAATAGCAACAATAATAGATCTGACACTATAGATATATATGAGCTTTCCTTTATGGGAAAAAATAAAACCCCTCCATTGTACCTCCACAGTCCAAAGGAAGAAACAAGGTTTTTTTTTTCTCTCAAGAAAGATATATAGGACTTGGGAGAGGCTGGGGGAGGAGGGGAGAAAAGGAAAGAGGGAAAGTGATGGAATTATATTTAACTTTAAAATATGAAACAAGAGTGACATATAGAAAGTCCTTAAGAATGTATTTGGTTAGAAAAAGGAGAGTTTCCTACAAGCATCGAATGTGGTTTTACTTGTAAGTCTTCTGCTTCAAAATGGATAGATAAAAGGAGACCTGCTTGACTAGAGTATGCAGATGCTACAGTTTTGCTGCCATGAACTGCTCATTAAACAGAATTTGATGTTCCCAGTCTCTAGCTTGAGAAGTAAACAAACTGCATGCTTTAGATTTTTATTTTGCTCTTTTAAAGCAAAACCAAGTTGCCTTTCACTAATAGTGATTTTTTTTATTGATTTTTATTCTGTGCCTGGTTTTCCCATGTTATCAGTCTTTGATTAAAGTTTCCTTGTGCTTCTGGTCTGTCTGGGCCAGCGCCCTGAGCAGACCTTGGGCACAAACTCTGCAGCCAGCCCCACAACACCCAGAGGCAGCTCCACTCCCAGGTGCTCCAATGTGCCCAGGATCAGAGGATCAGCGGTGAGGAGGACACAACATCTATCCCCAACACCCAGAGTAACTGGGACAGGTGGGACCCAGGCACACAGGAACTCTGCCAGACCAGTGACACGGGTTCCTTCTGATCTGTCTGGGCCGGCGCCCTGAGCAGACCTTAGGTATAAACTCCACACCCAGCTCAACACCCAGATACAGCTCCACTCCCAGGATCAGAGGGTCACTGGATCCCAGGAGCTTGGTCACACCAGGATCTCAAGGTCCCAAAGGCAGCTTGACTCCCAGGAGCTCGGACACACCCAGGATGTCAGGATCGCAGGATGCCAGAATCACAATATCACAGAGACTGCTTGACTCAGAGGAATTCTGACACAACCAGGATCAAAAGAAGGACAAGCTCCAGTCATACATAGCCAGGGTAGGTAGCACTAGAGATAACCAGATGAAGGGAGGCAAGTGTAAGAACATAAGCAACAGAAATCAAGGTTACTTGGCATCATCAGAACCCAATTATCCCAGCAAAACAAGTCTTGGATAACCCAACGCCCTGGAAAAGCAAGATTCAGATCTAAAATCACTTCTCATGATGACTATAGAGGACTTTAAGAGGGACATAAATAACTCCCTTAAAGAAATACAGGAGAACACAGGTAAATAGCTAGAAGCCCTCAAAGAGAAAACACAAAAATCCCTTCAAGAGTTACAGGAAAACACAAACAGGTGAAGGAAAGGAACAAAACCATCCAGAATCTAAAAATGGAACTAGAAACAATAAAGAAACCACAAAGGGAGACAACCCTGGAGTTAGCAAACCTAGGAAAGAGATCAGGAGTCATAGATGCAAGCATCACCAACAGAATACAAGAGATGGAAGAGAGAATCTCAGGTGCAGAAGATACCATACACAATAGTGAAAGGAAACAGAAAAAGCAAAAAGCTTCTAACCCAAAACATCCAGGACACAATGAAAAGACCAAACATAAGGATAATAGGTATAGAAAAGAGTGAAGATTCCCAACNTAAAGGGCTAGTAAATATCTTCAACAAAATTATAGAAGAAAATTTCCCTAACCTAAAGAAAGAGATGCCCATGAACATATAAGAAGCCTACAGAACTCCAAATAGACTGGACCAGAAAAGAAATTCCTCCTGTCACATAATAATCAAAACACCAAATGCACTAAACAAAGAATTTTAAAAGCAGTAAGGGAAAAAGGTCAAGTAACATATAAAGGCAGACCTATCAGAATTATATCAGACTTCTCACCAGAGACTAAGAAAGCTATGTCAGCCCAGGCTACTATACCCAGCAAAACTCTCAATCACCATAGATGGAGAAACCAAGATATTCCATAATAAATCTAATTTTACACAATATCTTTCTACAAATCTAGTCTTACAAAGGATAATAGATGGACAACACCAACACAAGGAGTGAAACTACACCCTAGGAGAAGCAAGAAAGAAATTTTTCAACAAACCCACACAAACATAATTCCACCTCTAACAAGAAAATTAATAGGAAGTAACAATCACTTTTCCTTAATATCTCTTAATATGAAAATTAATATTACCAACATACCCAAATCGATTAAAATTCAAAAATATGAGGAATTAGAAACTTGTCAGCTGTCATCCTGTGGTCTCTCTAATTTGGTAATGGGAGAAATAGGTTCAATATTGTACAATCCATATATACTTCCTGCTTGTTTGTACATGACAGGGTCTTGCTGTGTGCCACATAATGGTCATGAAATCATGCTTCTCCTATCTCAGCCCCTCCATTAGTAGAATTGTTTATTTGATGTTTTTACATTATATTATGGTTTTCAGAACAGCTTACATATTTATAAATTATTTATACAGTCAAAAGAAATATAGACAATTTGGGAGGTGGCTTGTAAGAGAACAGCAAAGAGTGAGACTGAAGGCATTGCTTGATATTTATAATTATTGTATCAATTTTGAAGAAGAGGACATTATAAGTTACTCTTATTCTGAGATGAGTGCTTTTGAAAATTATCACAGCCAATGAACTGGAATCTTACCCTCACCTAATGTCTATGCCACCCTTCAATCAGAACCATTGTTCATTGAAACAGTTGATGAATGACTTCATGGATAGACCATCTTAATACACACACCGTTTCTTAAATGACTGTAACCTGTTCCCTGCGGGCTGAGAATGACGACAATAACTCAAGTCAAACAGCTTTCAGTGTAGCAGGAAATCTGTATCCAAAAATTGTGCCTACAATTCATTCCTTGATGTAGCAGAACTGCCAACTCTTAGCTTAGCTACTATGGAGGTAAAATCCTTTGGTTATGTCAGGGACATTCAAGTACAGCCTTTATACAATGAACTCCAATGTCCAAAAACTGTTCTTATTTTGTGTTTGCACCACAGTAAGAGCAAAGATTTCAAGCTCTACTAAAAACAAAACAAACAAACAAAAAGACTTTATCTATTTATGTTCATTAAAAAAACTAATATTGATATATTATTATAAAATAACATACTGGGCAGTGGTGGCACATACCTGTAATCTCAGCACGTGGGAGGCAGAGGCAGGCAGATTTCTGAGTTCGAGACCAGCCTGGTCTACAAAGTGAGCTCCAGGACATCCAGGACTGAACAGAGAAACCCTGTCTAGAAAAAAACAAAACAAAACAAAAATAACATACAATTAATACATTTAGAGCTATTTGAAATCTATATTGAGAAAAATATATGTATTTTCAGTATTGCTGTAGATAAACATCCACATAAGACTTCAGTTGATTGTTGTTTTATATCAAGCAACTTATATAATACTAAATTTTTAACTTTTTTAATTTGATATTTTTTTTTATTTACATTTCAAATGCTATCCCAAAAGTTCCCCATATGCTCCCCCGCTGCTGCTCCCATACCCACCCACTCCCACTTCTTGGCCCTGGCCTTCCCCTGTGTTGGGTCATATAAAGTTTGCAAGACCAAGGGGCCTCTCTTCCCAATGATGGCCAATTAGGCCATCTTCTGCTACATACG
>NC_034613.1:91233594-91248797 GCF_900095145.1 Mus pahari
TTGTCACATTTTGGGGTTTCTTTATTGCTTTTATTTCCCCTTTTAGGTCTTGGGTGGTTTTGTTCAATTCCATCACCTGTTTGTTTCTGTTCTCCTCTCTTAATTTAAGGACTTCTACTTCTTTAGAAGTATTCTCCTGTTTTTCTTTAAGGGCTTTTACCTCTTTAGCAGCGATCTCCTGCATTTTTTTAATAATGCCCTTCTTAAAGTCCTCTAACTACATCATGAGGTATGCTTTTAAATCTGATTCTTGTTTTCGGGTGTGTTGGGGTATTCAGGACTGACTGAGGTGGGAGTACTAGGTTCTGATGATGGTGAGTGATCTTGGTTTCTGCTAGTAAGTTTTCTTCGTTTGCCTTTCACCATCTGATGATCTCTGGAGTTAGTTGTTATAGTTGTCTCTGGTTGGAGCTTGTTCCTCCTGTGATTCTGTTAGCCTCTGTCAGCAGTCCTGGGAGACCAGCTCTCTCCTGAGTCTCAGTATTCAGATTACTCTCTGTAGGGAAGCTCTCCTCTAGCAGGGAAGGCGCACAGAGGCCTGGCATTCAGATCTGCCTCCTGGCTGAAGATGTAGGCCTAAAATAGGACCTGTCCCAGAAGATGTGTTGCCTCTGCAGTTTATTCACTCACCTGCACAGACTATCCAATGAGGGACCCTGGACACAATGTGACTCTCTCACCTGCTCTGGCAGACAGAGGCCTCACAGGTGGCTGCCTTTCTTCTGGTGAGGAAGGTGCCCAAATTTCTGGAGCCTGAAACAGGGTCTGTCCCAGAAGTTAGGTTGCTTCTGTCTGTCCCAAAGCTGTGTAGCTTCTGCGGTCCACAGTCTTGCCAGTGCAGACTGGAGCCTAGGCGAACCGGAGCAATTATGGCTCTCCTGTCAGCTCAGGCCTTGAGACTCCTTCTGGGTGGACACCCCTCCTTGGGCAAGAAAGGTGCTGGATGTCTGGAGCCAGAAATGGAGTCTGTCCCAGCAGTTGTGTCACTTCTGCAGGCTGCCCTCTCCCAGGCACTGCACTGGAGCAAAGATGGCTCTCTTACCAGCTCTCCTCTGGCAGGAAAGGTGCCTGATGTCTGGAGCCCAATACTTACTTTTTATTGTTACCATATTTTGTGGATTTTAAAAAATATGATAAAATATGAAAGGTATTGCATGTTTTGAAGGGGGGAATCTCCAGAAGGAGTTGGAAAAACTCCTTAGAAAGGGAAAGAAGAATGTGATGTAACTCTATTTACTCAAATATGTTTTTAAATGCTAAAAATTCAGATAAATTGAAATTATGCATCTTTTCTCATCATACTGCAAAACAAAAATGTTTGCTTACCTCTCCTTTCAGTGGATGTAGAGAGAATATCTTGTGTGTTGTATGGATGCACAACCTATACATTAAAAGTCTATGGCCTATAGGAAAGGGTAGAATAGAAGGTGGGACATCCAGAAGGCAGAAAGAATTCTGGGATAGAGCTAGGTGATTCTCCTGGGGAAGATGTGGCTAGACAGAAGCATGGTACCTAAGCACAGATAACTGGCCACATAGCAGAATGTAGATTAAAATAAAGGGGTTATAATAAGTTATGATCTTGTCAGAGATGACCCTAGATATGTGACGAAGGCATTTGTAAATATATTTTGAGTCTGTGTCTTATTTCTGGAAGCATGGGGCTGAAAGAACCAGAGCATAACTTCTCCAGAAGGGTCAGCGATGTGCTTTCTAGTTTTCAGTTCTGCCACTAACTGTAGTGTCTACTATATGATATTTCATGCTGACATTCCAAAAGAGGAAAAGTCTCTATCAATAATAAAAGCACCTGTCTCTAAAAGCTTTGAAAATGCCTCAGTCATCAAAGCACTTACCTTGCAAGCAAAAGAACCTGAATTCAATCCCAAGAACACTCATAAAAATGCCAAGCATCCATGCCTTAGAGTACTACTCAGTTTTAAAGAAGACATAAATATTGATACACACAAGTAATGTGATGTGTAACCTCTTCCTTTCATGTTTTATAGCCTTGTCTCCAATGCTATGGTATTAAAATATGGAAGATTATGTGGCCAAGATGGAGATGATTAAACCATGAATGTTTAGGGGAGGTGATTAAATCATTCGAACAAATCCCTCATAGAATTAATGTTCTGATGAAAGAGGCTTGCAATTCCAGTTGTAAAGATGCTGCCTAGAATGTGTGAGGCCCCAGGTTCAATTTCCTAGTACCAAAAGAGAGGGGAGGGTGGAAAGAGGGAGAGGGACTGAGTTGAGGAATTTATTTATTCCTTTCAGCCATGTGTTGACACAGCAGGAAGATGTCACCCAGGAAGCAGTGATTCCCTCTCATGAGAAACTGAATTTGTTGCTACTTTGATCTTAGACATCCTGGCCTGCAGAAGCATGAGAAATACATTTCTACTTGTAAATCACCTAGGCTAAGATATTTTAATAGAATAGGCCAAGACAGGTCTCAAAAATATTGTTGATAAGAGTCATCACAAAAGATCACTTGCCATATGACTCTATTTTTGTATACAATTTGTGAAGTAATATGGAAAAGAAACACCTATCCTTTTAATTCTATGAGACAACTTTAGCCAGTGGCTAGAAACCCTCAAAGCAAAAGACTACAGCAAAGTCGTAGGAAGACTATTCCAACCCTTAGCTATTCAGCTTTGGCTTTAGCTATTTGGACAGAGTCAGTAAGCAAAGTGGATGCCATTATGGGGCATTTGTAAAGCCATTTCCTTCTTTTCCCCAGTGGTTTGCATAGTCCTCCCTTCCTTTTATACTTGATACCTCTAAAGATCTTCAGATTCTCTTCCCTATTTTTATAGACTTGAAAACAATCCGAATACTTATGGTCTTTTCCCCCTAGAATATGTCCTCCAATTGATATCAGAGCAATCTTCCTGAAACAAAAGCCAGATCTCTTCTCCTCTCCTCAAAACCTGGGCATTAGTTCTTTTCTGCCTACAGACTGATGTGTAAGCACACCTGACCCACATGATCAAAGTGCTCAGGAGCTTGGCTGCTGCCTGCGCTTCCAGCCATATTGGGCACTTTGCTCTCCCTTACACAACTACCGTCAGTCTCACAGCACTTGAAAGCCTTGCTCAGCAATGCCTTAGGTGTGTCGGCTGCCAGGATTTTCTTCTCTCTTCACTCACCTGAAATGCTTTCTCATTTCACTTAGCACTCCACCCTCTAACCAATGCAGTAAAGCTCTGTTCACCCGGCGATGCTGAGGTTCCATGCTGCCTCCCTTACTGAGCTTTACCCTTCACATCTATCACCAACATGTGAGTTTAATTGGTTGTTCTGAGCACTTTTCTACTATCAAAGCTCCAACTTCACTCTTACATGGTGATCTCTAGTGGACTCTTAAAAAAACAAACAAACAAAACAAACAAACAAACAAACAAAACCTTTCCAACTGACCTCTTTTAAGTCCTGCCAGAAGTCTATTAGAGGGAGACCTGCAAACAGTGTCTTCTTTTCATTCATTTTTGTAACCTATCTTTATTTTATGTACATTGCTGTTCTGCCTGCACATATGTGTGAGGGTGTTAGATCCCATGGAACTGGAATTGCAGACAGCGTGAGCTACCATATAGGTGCTGGGAATTAAACCAGGGTCCTTCAGAAGAGCAGCCAGTGCTCTTAACCACTGAGCAATCTCTCCAGCCCATCTTCCCATTAGTTTTACTATTTACCACTGTTACCCAATAGCTTCTTTCCAGACTCACACCATCAGCCTTACTGAGCCTCCTGAAAGAAGCAGCTAGGGTGTGCTCCCTTGACAACCAGAATTTGGTTTCCCTCACCACTTAGGCTGTGCTCTCTGGGCTATCCCACTATCACAGAGTCATCCCCTGTAATTCCTTAATTAGAATACCCTTTCTCAGATCTCAAAGTACCCACTATGTCTATGACATATCTCTAAACTTCTTCAGTCCAACTCCTGGTGTTAGAACACCCAAGTCATTCTGCCTACCTGACTTTCTCTCCTCCTTTACCAATTACCTCTTGTTTGAGATATATGTTTTTTTTTTCTATTTTCCTAATTAGGTCCTACAATTATCAGAGCACTATGTCTATCCTTGCACTACCACAAGTATAACATCCTTGTATGACCAAATATATATCTCCTGTCTATACACACTACGTAATTTTGACATACTTACTGAATGAATGCATACATAAGACAATCTAAAAGGGATTCTGTAACTAGACTTTCTGGAACAATCCTATAATAGGAAATAATATTCTGGTAAAAAGTACATAAAGCAAGATTAACCAAAGATGAAAAGATATGTATACATTTTAATTCATATTTTTCTATCAAATGTAATACTACTTATATTCAAGTCCATCTGTTACAATTTTACTTTGAAAACAAACCAAATAAGCAGAGAATACAAAATATGAATAATCTCTTAAAGTACAAAGCAATATTTATGTAGCCTACTGTATACATCATGGCAGCCAACAAAAAATAAAAGTCTGTGTGTCTGGCACTCTGTATTGCCTGAAGGAAATAGACAATATATAAGTCATAATGTTTTATAAAGTTTATAATATGGCTGTAGAGAGAATAGAAAGGGGACTAGTTTCGAGAGTCAGTAGACAAGGTTCTGGCCAAAGTATTTCTCTTTTGTAGACCTCAGTATCTTCACTGTTGGGGGATGGTTTTGTGCATTGTGTATTCAGATGTTGACTCCTGTGGCAAGAGCTCTGGTTGCAGTCCAGACGTTGGCATTGTCAAGCATCTCCTGTCTCAATGATGTGTAAAAATAGTTTTCCATCACCTCTGATTGGTTAATAAAGAACTTATCAGCCAATTAGCTGGGCAAAAGAAGTTAAGGCAAGACTTCTGTGCATGGAGGAAAAAGAGAGGGGCGCAGGTGGGAAGGGAGAGTCACTATGAGGACACTGATTGGGCAGGAGCAGCAGGGCAAGCCTAAGATGGCAAGTAATGGGGCATGTGGCTAGTAAGTAGGCAGCCACAGAGGATTAGACTAGGGGAATATCTGTCCAGCCATAGTGCTTACAGTTTGTTAATAAAAACAAGGTCTCCATGTCATTTATTTGGGATATAAAAGGGGCAATATAAAAGCCAGAATTACTTTTATATTTCATTGGTAACATAAATAACATTAGAGGGAATGGACTAACAGCACTAAATGACATTAGCAGTTCAAATCCACTGTAGCTTGGGGTTTTAAGAAGATTGTATAACCACTAACACATGCTTTTTGGACAGCACCAGAGAGAAGTTGGAAACTCAAAACTTAATGGGGAAATATATACCCATTCTCCCAGATGGGTACATAAAGTGGATGTCTCATCTTCCCATGAAGATGGTGCCCTATTTGATACCCCAAAAGTTCTCAGTTCCCTCTGCTGCCCATGGAGAGCAGAGCACAACTGAAGAATTGGGTGACGCATAACTCATTATGAGCTACTTGCCAGATCACTTAATGGAAACCTCTTATTCCCTCTGTTTTCCAGAGAGTCACTCCTTTACTACTTCATATGTTGCATGGGTCAGCATTTGCTGGCTGTATTCTGATGCAAAGGACAGAGTGAAACTTACACAGAAAAATCACCAGTTAATAAGCTTTATTTTAGTCAGTAACTATTCATTGATCATCTACCATGTAAACAAGTATACATAACAGCCACCATTGTGAAGGTCATAACATTCATTTTAGGTGATTAATCCTTCCCCAAACAATAACAAATCATATGAATAACATTTGTAAGTAATAAGTCCTATGAAGAGACTTAACACTAAGATAATAACATAAAATCTGCATTAAAAAATTTGTGGTCAGGAAAGGATTCTTTGAAGAGATAATAGTTTCCATGAGATCCAAACATTGGTAGTGTACAGCCTGAATACAAATAGAATACAAATTAATCCAGGCGGAGAAAAACTATGCAAACTCTTTGTAGTAGGAAGTAGGTTGATGGTTTGAGAGAGGCCACTGTGACTAGTGCACAGTGGGGAGAGTGGTAGAAGATGAAGCTAGAGAAATTCACTGGGGTGTGATTGCATCACAGCTTTTTGAATTTCATTTCAAGAAAGGTGGAAAGCCACTGAGAAGATTGAAAGAAGAAAGTGACACTACTTCCCTAACAGTTTTAACATATAACTGCGGATCCTATGGAAAATGGACAATAGGTATGGTTCTCTGGATCCCTAAATGCTTAGAGATCCATATATATATATATATATATATATATATATATATATATATATATATATATATAGTACACAGGACGAAGATGGAAGTTGTTGTAATAGTCAAGGAAAAGAAACAAAGATATTCTGGATGAGAATGTTGGCAAGAGAGGTGAAAAAAAATTAATGAATTCAGGCTGTTATATACATAAAATTCAGAAAATGTAATGAGTGATGAGGGAAGGTGAGAGAGTCAAGGATGACTCCAGGATTCTGGTTCAAGAAACTTCAGCATAGATTTGTCCCCAAGGCAGCAACCAGTCAGATCAAGAGAAAAGACAAGAATTAACTATATACTCAATAAGTAGCCACAATTTGGTGTGTGTCTGTGTGTGAGTATGTGTGTGTGCATGAAAATAAAGGCCAGAGGTCAACCTTAAGTGTCATTCTTCGGGCACCATCAATCTTGTTGTTCTTTTAAAAAAAAAAAAAAAAAAAAAAAAAAAAAAAACAAAACAGGGTCTTTCACTCGGCCTGAAATTCATCAATTAGTTTAGGCTAATTTAGTTTGAGTGGCTGGCCAGGGAGCCCTGGGGATCTGTGTGTCTCTGCTTGCCCAGCTCTGGAATGACAGGTGTGTGGAACCATGTTTGGCTCTGCTTCTCAAATGGAACTCATGTCCTCATGCTTCCATAACAAATACTTTATCAACTGGGCTAGTTCTCTAGCCCTGGTATTCTTCTTTTTAAAGGAAAATCTCTTCTTTAACCTAGGCTAGCCTCAAACAGTTTCCTGAGTTCCGGGATTTCAGGTGTGTGCCGCCATGCCAAACTTTGCAATCTGCTTTGTTGGTTTCGCTTGGGGCTCCCACACACTCTCTTAGCTTCCTTTGAATTTGTAACTGCTCCATCATTGGCTTTTCCATTGCCAATCGTTCGTGGTGTTCCTCTCAGTATCATTTGCTTATAAGAGTCACCTAATTATAATAACCCAAGTTACCTCAGCTCTTGTATACTCACACTTGCAAAATGCAAGACCTCGGACTCCTGAAAACTTCCAAGTATTTCTGGGAGTCCTTGGGATGTCTCACATGTGTTTGCCACAAGTGCTCACAAAGTTGAGATATTCAGTTCCAAAATTAGGGTCATTTTAACCTTGTTGGCTCTGAAATGTATATTTTAAAACTGTAATGTGGAAATAAACGTTTAATGTATGCAAATGCAAATCATGGTTACTTTTAATATTCATAAAAGTATTACATTTGAAAATAATTTGTGGGTTATATTTTCTCACTTCACAAGAATTCACAAGTATGCATGATGATTTCTCAGAAATCATAGCCAATTGCAAATTAAAGGACTTAGTTATAGCCAAATAATTTCAAAAGCTACATTTTTTAGGATCCTTTCTAATTTTTACAAGAAGAGAATTTTACTTCATGTGCACTGTGGGCACATTTTGTTACATTTGATATGATAATGGTGAGGCCTGCGAAGCCTGGTTTCTAAATGTCTCCCACAAGCAGCACCCACTACTCTTACAGCACTTTTCTGGCAGCAATGCCCCACTGCCGCTGTTACGAATGCCACCTCTAGGCCAGCTGTCTGCAGGTACCCCAAAACTGTAAAACTCTTTATGTCCCAAAAGTATACTTGGATTTCCAAGAATTCACAAAGCACCAAAATCGCAGTCAGCGGCACCCTAGTATGGAGAGATAGTCTCTTCTTGTCCCTCTGAAACACACTACTGATATTTTAATATCTCTCGGGATACTTTGATTAACTTGCCTCCTCTGTGTATACCCTGCAGTCCAAGGGACTGGCAGCTTTTCCTAACCCAGGAAGCCAGCCAAAAAGCTATTTTTCTCATTCTCCTTTACTTAACAAAAACAAACAAACAAAATTATCCCACAATGGCCTAGCCCACCAGTTTAAGAAAATTTGAGACCTGCCTGAAAAACAATCTAGGTTCAAGATGGCTAGCACTATAAGTCTTTCAAAATATATGTCAAAATTCCTTTCAATTGACACCAGCCTCACTTGTATTTCCAAAGCTTCTGGAGCCACTGGGTTTCTAAAGAAATGCCAAATGCCTATGATGTAATGTGAGTCATTGCTATTCTACAAGAGTGGTCTAGTTTCCTTTTTGTTGCTGTTATACAACATTGAGACCAAAAGCTACATAGGAAAGTGTCTTAAGGTTTTACTGCTGTGAACAGACACCATGATCAAGGCAACTCTTTTTTTTGGTAAGATTTATTTATTTACTATATATAAGTGCACTGTAGCTGTCTTCAGACACACCAGAAGAGAGCATCAGATCTCGTTACAGATGGTTGTGAGCCACCATGCAGTTGCTGATATTTGAACTCAGCACCTCTGGAAGAGCAGTCAGTGCTCTTAATCACTGAGCCATCTCTCTAGCCCCCCAAGGCAACTCTTATAAAGACAACATTTAATTGGGGCTGGCTTACAGGTTCAGAGGCTCAATCCATTATCATTAAGGCAGGAGCATGGCAGCATCCAGGCAGGCATAATGTAGGAAGAGTTGCGAGTTCTCCATCTTGTTCTGAAGACGAACAGGAGAAGGTTGGCTTTGGGGCAGCTAGGATGAGGGTCTTAAAGCCTACACCCAAGGTGACAAACTTCCTCCAACAAGGCCAAATCTATTCCAACAACGCCACACCTTAAATAGTGCCACTCCCTGAGCCAAGCATATTCAAACTACCACAGAAAGAAATGGCTTATATTTCCAGGTAACATTTCACCATTGAGGAAAATCAGTGCAGAAAACTCATGGCAGGAACCTGAGGGTGTAGGGGAGGAACATTGTTTGCTAGCTTGCTCATAGGCTCAAGCTTAGCTAGTTTCTTATAGAGCCCAGGACTACCTGCCTAGATATAGTATCTTTCACAGTGTGCTAGGTCTGTCTACATCAATTAGTAATAAACATAATCTCTCTCACACACACATGCTCAGAGGCAAATATAATCAAGGCGATTTCTCAATCAAGGTTGTACTAATGTAGCAATTAAAGCCTACTTGGGCAGAATGTAAAATGACTATGGTTTGGAATCCACTTTGCAGATGCTTTGTTCCCAATGTTAAGAAAGTGAATAGAAAACATGTTTGCACTAGGGAGATGCCTCAGTCAGTAAAACATTTATTGCATGTATTATATATAATATACATTATATATTACAATATACATTATAATATATTATATATTATATACAATACATGCAGCAAGTGTTTTACTGAGGCTCTGTTCCTTTAGAGAACCCTGACTAATATGTATATATATAAAATCATCTGACTGACTTACAGAATGTGGTCTGACTAGTTTGACAATAGACTATCTCATAACAAATATCCAAGAGTCCATTGTTTATTCCAGGGGGCTGAAAATCTCAGCAGTCCAAATCTAGAGTTAGCATTCTGGAATGTTCTTGGAAAGCAGCTGGTCTTTACTCTAGTTAGAATCTTGAAGCCATTGACTTTAACACCAGCCACAGTGGGATAGACAAACCTGCTAGCAAGAGTGAGGGCACTAAGGCAAAAAGCTAAGTTTCCTTCTTCTATATCCTATAGGTGGGCAACCACCAAAAGGCCTGGTCCAGATTTACGGTGGCTCTTCCTGAATCATAACATCTTATTAAGAATATCCCTCACTAACCCAATCACAAAAGAAGTCACTAGATATGCACTCACTGATAAGTGGATATTAGCCCAGAAACTTAGAATACCCAAGATACATCTTGCAAAACACAAGAAAATCAAGAAGGATGACCATCCTGTGGATTCTTCATTCCTCCTTAGAACAAGGACCAAAATACCCATGAAAAGATATAGGTACACAGACAAAAATCTAGAGCTAAGATGAAAGGATGGACTATCCAGAGGCTATCCCATCCGGGAATCCATCCCATCATCAGCAACCAAACCCAGATATTAATGCACATGCCAGCAAGATTCTGCTGAAGGGAGCCTGATATAGTGGCCTCTTGTGAGGCTTTGCCAGTGCCTGGCAAACACAGAAGTGGATGCTCACAGTCAGCTATTGGATGGAACACAGGGCCCCCAATGGAGGAGCTAGAGAAAGTACCCAAGGTGTTGTAGGGGGCTGCAACCCTGTAGGTGCAACAACAATATGAACTAACCAGTACCCGCTGAGCTTGTGTCTCTAGCTGCATATGTAGCTGAAGATGGCCTAATTGGCCATCATTGGGAAGAGAGGCCCCTTGGTCTTGTAAACGTTATATGACCCAGCACAGGGCCAAGTAGTGGGAGTGGGTGGGTAAGGGAGCAGGGGCAGGGGAGGGGTATAGGGAACTTTCGGGATAGCATTTGAAATGTAAATAAAGAAAATAATAATAAATAATAAAAAAAAGAATATCCCTCACAGCAGTGCACTGAAGCTTGGGTTGTAGTTGATTTCAGAGGTAGTCAAACTGACAAGCAAGATTAGCCACTACATTCTGCAAGCATGAGGACCTGAGTCTAGATTTCCAGAATTCACAAAAAAAGACAGATGAGGCAGCACATGCCTGTAATTCCAGCACTGGGGAAGTGTAGATAAAAGGATTCCTAGGCTGAGCTATCTAACTAGTGTAGCTAAACCAGTGAGTACTGGTTTCTGTAAAAGACCTTAAAAAAATAAGGTGACTAGGGAAAATATCTGCGTTTGACCTCTAGCTTCCACATGCATGTGCATATACACATACACACAGAGGCATACACACACAAAAAGTATATTTGTTACCCATTATGATTTAACAAAGAATACATATTTATATTTATATATAAAATCAGTCATAGTAACCTTGTGAGGTAGGAAAGGGTCTTGACTTACAGACCTAGAGTTATGGCCAGATCTGGTACAGGTAGTTTTTGAGAAGAACTCAACCTTATAAACGCTATATGTGGGAAATTTTCAATTTGTAACATAAAGAAGAAAAAATTACAGGGTATAAGAATGGAGGCAGGAAGGAAAAATAGGAAGTCTGTCTATGATTAGGAACAAAGACTCTAAACATTCAAATTGATGAACACTTACTTTTCAATCTTGAAAAAGGTTGGAAAATGAAGAGAAAATCTGCTTTCCTTTGTGGCTCCCTCATCACCTTTGTCCACAAAAATATTACTTCCATATTGCAGTTGTAATCTCATGGGCTCCTCTTTCCCGTGGGTAAAAAAGTCATGTTCCCTACCCTCTCCCACGCCTGGTGCTGAAATGAGTTGTGTAAGCAACATTTGGAGCCATTCAGGAGAAAAGGAATTCTTGATCTCATCAAGACCCAGGAGATCAAAGCCCAGCCCCCAGACACACACAAACATGTCAATAGATTGCTTAGAACAACCAAGTGTACCGAATTTATGTAAATGTTACTGATTAAGACCAAAGCAAAAACATTTGCTAGATCCAAACAAGCTTTGAAAATCATACCCATCACAGACTGTCTATCATAGTAATGCAGTTTAAAACCTCCATACCCAGAAATCAGTATTCTGGAACATTCCTTCAGAAGCTAAAACTGGAAATGTTTATAAAAATCTTTATATAATCTTAGGTCTTAAGACCTGTTTTTCCAACAAATTAATGATGGCCACTTGTGCGTATGGTGAATGTCTACACCACAACTAGGACGATTGAGGCCTTTTTTATTCTTATTAGAAAATATTGTATTAATTTCTGAATATAAAATTTACAAGACAAGTTCTTGCTTATTTAATATAATATATTATCTCTGTTAAATGGGAAAAATCAAGTAGGATACTTTTAGGCAAATATGGCTGTTATTCTCTGAAATACCAACTTAACACAGTAAACTGCACATTTCCTTTTATAAAATTGACAGTACAGTCAAAATTTCCCAAAAAATAATTTCATACACCATACACACACACACACACACACACACACACACACACACACACACATCTTCTTTATGTTTCCATTGCTGTGACAAAGGCATCCTGGGAAGGAAAGGGCTTATTTGACTTACATATCTTGCCTCACAGTCCAGTGTTGTTATGGTGAGATGGGAGGCAGAAACAAAAAAAAAATCTCTAAAAATTCATGGTCCAGCTAGCCCAGTGTATGAGCAGGCTTTGAGCATACAACAAGAGACCCTGTCTCAATCAAAATGGACAACAAGGACCAACACTGTCAGTTGTCTTCTGGCCTCCACCTATATCATACACACCCGCATTCAGACACATATACCTTCATACACACCATACAAACTCATACCATACACAAATATATGCATATGCACAAATAAACTAAGCTTCTAGAAAACAGCAAATTTTTGTTATTGTTATAGTATCTGCAACCATTTCCTTACTAGCTTCTTATCCTTTATCTGAGTTTCATTACAAACATCTCTGGTAATACACAGCTACAACTATGTATCATCAAGCAGAAACAAGCTATCTTATATTCATAGAGGCATCATACAGCACTAGCCTACATCTATGTCTATGATTTAGTAGAGAACACAATTCTAAGGGTGTTGGTTGAAACTCAACTAGACTTTTCCAGCATAATGCCCTAAACTCTGTAAAGAAAAATCTACTTTCTGGGCCAGCAGGTTAAAGTACAAGACTAATGACCTGAATTCAATCCTTGGATCACACAGTGCAAGAAAAGGACAGACTCTGTCCTCTGAACTCCATGTGCATGCCATGGTCTACATGGCCCTGTGTGTATGCACACACACAATAGTAGTAGTAGTAGTAGTAGTAGTAGTAGTAGTAGTAGTAGTAGTACCACCACCACCAGCAGTAGCATAGTAACAATAGAGGTAATAAACTTTTCTTTTATTGAAAATAGATTATTTTCTCATATCCTGATTACAGTTTTCCCTCCCTCTCCTCCCAGTTCCTTCCCGACTTCACCTCCCATTTGGATCCACTCCATTTTTTTTCTCTCATTAAAAAATAAAGAAGCTTCTAAAGAATAATAATAGAATAAAATAAAATGTAATAAGATAAAATGAAAACCAATACATGGGAATTGGACAAAACGAACAGAAGGAAAGAGCCCAAGAGAATTTGAGACCTACCCATTGGCAAACTAGGAAATCCCATAAACACAATAAACTAGAAGCCATCATATATGCACAAATGACCTGTGTAAGATAAAAAGAGAGAAGAAAATATATAAAAATAAAATAAAGTTTAAAAAGAGGAAAATTATGACACATTATGAGAGAAGGAACCTCCAAAGATGCCACTGAGTTCATTTTCTGTTGACCATCTACACTACTGTGTAGGCAGCCTATCCTTAAGAGTAGTTTGTTCTTTTGAGAAAATATCCTGAGTGAGGTAACCCAATCACAAAAGAACACACACAGTATGCACTCACTGAAAAGTGGATATTAGCCCAGAATCTCAGAATACCCATGATTTCATTTCATAGAGCAAATGAAGCTCAAGAAGAAGGAAGACCAAAGTGTGGATACTTCAGTCCTTAGAAGGGAGAACAAAATGCTCACAGAAGGAAATAAGGAAACAAAGTGTGGAGCAGAGACTGGAGGAAAGGCCATCTAGAGACTATCCCACCTGGGGATCAATCCCAAATACAGACACCAAACCCAGACACTATTGCAGATGACAACAAGTACTTGCTGACAGGAGCCTGATATAGCTGTCTCCTAAGAAACTCTGCCAGTGGCTGACAAATATAGAAGCGAATGCTCACAACCAACCAATGGACTGAGCACAGGGTCCCCAATGGAGGAGCAAGAGAAAGGACCCAAGGAGCTGAAAGAGCTTGCAGCCCCGTAGGATGAACAACAATATGAACCAATACCCCCCAGAGCTCCCTGGGATTAAACCACCAACCAAAGAGTACACATGGACCCATGGCCCCATTTGCATATGTAGCAGAGGATGGCCTTGTGGGACATCAATGGGAGAAGAGGTCTTTGAAGGCTGGATGCCTGGTGTAGGGAAATGCCAGGGCCAGGAAGCAGGAGTGGGTGGGTTGGTGAGCAGGGGGAGGGGAATGGGATGGGGGTTTTCAGAGGGGAAACCAGGAAAGGGGATAACATTTGAAATGTAAATAAAGTAAATATCTAAGAAAAAAAGAGAGTAGTTTGTTTTCCCAGTGAGACTCCCTTGGAGGAAACTAAATTATTTCTGGGTTAAGAATGGAGCATGTGTCTACTTGTGTGTGTATGTGTGTGTGTGTGTGTGTGTGTGTAAAATTGTTTTATTTTGTTTATCATAATAGTTTCAATTCCCACTCATTTTCATTTTTCTACTTATTTATTCACTTTGCATCCCTATCACTGCCACCTTCCTCTCCCCCACATACAGTCAGTCCCTCACCCTTCCCTCATCCTCTTCTTCTCTGAGAGGGTGCAGTCTCCTTGGGTATCCCCCAACCCTGGTGCATCAAGTCTCTGCAGGACTAGGCACTTCCTCTCCCACTGAGGCCCAACAAGGCAGCCCTGTCAGGGGAAAAGAATCCACAGAAAGGCAACAGTTTTAGGGACAGCCTGAACCACCAAGGGTCCAGGTTAGTTGACTTTGTCTTCCAGTGGAGTTCCTATCACCTTCAAGTCCCTCAATTCCCCACTCCCAACTCTTTCATAAGTACCCCCTACCCCCTGAGCTCCATCCAGTGTTTGGATGTGCATCAATTTCAGTCAGCTGCTGGGTAGAGCCACTCAGAGGTGTGTCCACTTCTTTCAGTGCTAGAGCCACATCTGGTACAGACCTGTGTAGGCCCTGTGTATGCTGCCTCAAATTGCTACCTTTTGCTTTTTTAAAAAAATAAAACAGTAGTATTTGTAAAACACATGAAACTCAAGAAGAACAAAGACCAAAATGTGGACACTTCGCCCCTTCTTAGAATTGGGAACAAAACTCCCATGGAAGGAGTTACAGAGACAAAGTTTGGAGCTGAGATGAAAGGATGGACCATCCAGAAACTGCCCCACCCAGGGGTCCATCCCATCATCAGTCACCAAATGCAGACACTATTGCATACGCCAGCAAGATTTTGCTGAAAGGAC
>NC_034613.1:91258746-91265643 GCF_900095145.1 Mus pahari
GATACAAATTGGTAAGGAAGAAGTCAAAATATCATTATTTGCAGATGATATGATGGTATACATAAGTGACCCTAAAAAGTCCACCAGAGAACACCCTTGCACCTTTTAATTTTCTTTCTCTCTTCTGTATGGTTAGTGTTTTACTATAGTATAACGGGAAATTATTTTCTTGTCAAATATATTTTGATGTTCTGTATGCTTCTTGTACCTGGATAGGCATGTCCTTCTTTAGGTTAGCAAAGCTTTCGTATATAATTTTGTCGAAAATATTTTCTGTGCCTTTGACCTGGGTTTCTTCTTCTTCTGTTATTTCTAGATTTGTTTATTTTATTTTATTTTATTGTGGTTTCCAAGGATTCATGGATGTTTTGTGCCAGGAGCTCTTTAGATTTATCACTTTCCTTGACTGATGTATCCATTTCTTCTGTCATGTCTTTAATGCCTGGGAGTTTCTCTTTTATCTCTTGCATTCTGCTGGTGAAGCTTACCTCTGAGTTTTCTGTCCCTCTTTTTACATGTTTCATTTCCAGATTTTCCCCAGTTTATGTTTTCTTTATTTATTCTATTTCAACTTTCAGGTCTTGAACAGTTTTATTCATTTCCTTCCACTATTTGTGTTTTCATAGATTTCTTTCAGGCATTTATTCATTTTTAAGGACCCCTATCACATTCATAAAGGCTATTTTAAAGAATTTTTCTTGTGCTTCAGTTATGTTGTAATGCTCAGGACCTGCTGTGGTGGAGCTGTTGGGCTCTAGTGGAGACATACTGTCCTAGCTGTTGTTGATTGTGTTTTTTACACTGGTGTCTAAGCGTCTAGGTTTGGGAAGATTGTAATTCTAGGTGTTGATATTTGGTCTTGTCTTTGTTGGGAGTTTTGTTCCTTAGTTTCTTTTGCCCTCTCTGGCTCTTAGGAATGTATGATGGGTGTGTGTTGCCTGGTAGAAAACTTTTCTGGGATCCTGAGTAGGTGTGGCCACTGTGGTTTCAAAGCAAAATGTGTTTCTAGGTATTGGAAACTGACACTAAGTAATGGGGATAGGCTAGGAGATGGGCTGAGGGAATCCATAGGAGGGGGGAAGCAGATTGTTCCACAAGGATCTGATTAGTCCCCTGGAAATGGGGAAAGAGAGTGGGGAGTCACCACAGCAGGTGGTCTTCTAGAGAACAAGGGATGAGGCTGGGGTATTAGACTTGGAGTAATGAAGGGGTGAAGAGCTGCAGTCAAATTACCTGCTTCCCTGGCTAGAATGACATGTGGGTTCCTAGGGAATGCCTGCTGGAATTTAGGGCTGGGATAAAGTAATAAATCAGGTAGGAAAGTTAGATGAGGAAGAGCTATATGATCCACTGAAGATGGGACCAGGGAGAAAGTGAAGCCACAGCAGGTCATCTGCTGCAGAGCTGGAGATGAGACTCAGGGGGTGGGTTTAGAGGAATAGAAGGAAATGTGAACATCTATAGTTAGCCTACATATTTACCTATCAGGAGGTAATAATAATAAATTTTTAAATTAGAAATGCACCTTCTTACACAGCATTTCCCTTAACTAGCATAGTTCTAACTACTCATTCTCATCATAAACATCAGGTATGAAGTACTAAAGTAAAAACAGAGGAAAATATCTATCTACAACTAACATACATACATACACACACACACACACACACACACACACACACACACACACACACACACCCCAAAACTCAAAACAAAACAAAACTATAGGATTCACATAAATATGACAAAGTAGTGGCAAGAAAACTTGGTCTAACTCATACTTTGCCATATTGTCCTGTTTGGATGATGAACATTCCAAGAAAAGGAGATACCAAGTTAGGCTTCAAAGCTTCAGACTGAAATCAAAACAGCACCATTCAAATAGAAGTAGGTTGGGTTCTTTTTCTTTCTAACTGGGCTGTCATGGCTCATCTACTATATGCCAAGTGCTGGAGTCTACTCTGGTTTATGGAGAGAAAAAATGTGGCTCCTGTTGTTCAGGAGCCTAGAGAAAGAAAGGAGTTGAGATGCAGAAGGATAATGAGAGTGTTACCACATCTTCACTAGCTACTGTCCCCTTTTTTACTAGAAGAGCCTCACTTTTGTTTGGAATAGCAATACATCCCAGACTCAAGAGATGAATCACCATTACTTTAAGCTATTCAAGTACTCTCATTTCCCTTTGCCAAGTCTTCTTTTTCTTAGATTCCCTTGCAAGTACACGTGGTCATAAGATGAAGTTCTGTCCAAAGAAACGTATAAGTGGAAATCTTTTGGAATGCTTCTATGGAAGATTTTATGGGGATTTCTCCAGCTTGATGAGAAAACCTTGCACTCTGGCCATTTTTCACATAAATGTGTGGGTGCCATGCCTGCATCTGTAGCAGCTAACTTGCAACCATGAGGCCATAAAAATGAAAACAAAGAAGCCATATATTTCAAATGGAGCAAAAGAATAGAAATAATTTAGGTTTTTCCATTAGACATTTCTAGACTTCCTGATGAGTAAACAAAGTAGTCCTTATTGTTTAAAACACCTCTGAGCTTTCTGTTATTTAAAAATACTAGATGTTTTGTGTACTGGCTAATATCAACATTAAAGAAGTTAGAAAAGGTTACAGGAAATGCCTTAAGTATTGTATAACAACAATTTATATAAAACAGTAAGGATGAATTACTAGAAATATACTAACTCTAGAAGCAATAGAAATTCTGACAAGTGACTGAATTTGTAATAAAAATTAAACTCAACTAAAACTCTCAACAATGAAAAGCCCACAACCACATGCATTCACTGGTGACTTCTACAAATTACTTAAGAAAAAGAAAGACTAATTCTTTTAAAATTCCTTCAAAATTAATAAAAGAGGAAATAGAATTTTTAATTATATGAATCCATAATTTCCCTGATACCAAATATTCCTTATGAACATAGATGCAAAATCCTCAAGAATATAATGAAGAAAGTCACATGATTATCAACATTTATGTAAAAAATAAAAAATAAGACCACTTGACAAAATCCAAAGCCCTTTACTGATTAAAGCACTAAAAATATAAGAATAAAAGATAAGCTCCCCGAAGGGGTTAGCAGTCCCATAAGAGAAATGATATGAACTAACCAGTACTCCCAGAGCTCCCAGGGACTAAACCACCAACCAAAGAGTACATATGGTGGGACTCATAGCTCCAGATGCATATGTAGCAGAGGATGGCCTAGTCAGTCATCAATGGGAGGGGAGGTCCTGTGAAGGCTCTATGCCCCAGTGTACGGGAATGCCAGGGCCAGGAAGCAGTTATGTGTGGGTTGGTGAGCATGGGGAGGACGGAAGAGATAAGGGGTTTTTAGAGGGGAAACCAAGAAAGGGGACATTTGAAATGTAAATAAATATCGAATAAAAAAAACTGTAAGCAAGTCTCCAATTAAAAACTACCTTTAATAAGAAAAAAAAAAGATAAGCTTCCAAACATGTTAAAGGCCACATATGAAGAACACACAATTCAAATCACACCAAATGCTTTCCTAACGTGGCAAACAAGACAAGAATCTCTGTTTCCACACTGCTTCTCACACTACATTGACAGTTCTGCCCATAGCAATTATGTGAGAATTATAGAAAACTTGAGCACATATATTGGAACAAGCAACACTTTTGCAGACTGCCATAGTCTTGCAAAGAATATATATATATATATATATATATATATATATATATATATATATATATATTGCAAAAGTATTTTAGTAGTGTTAATAAATGCTGTGATTACAAAATGTTATAATCAACATGCAAAACTCATTTGTACTTCTCTGTCATGATTATAAACAATCCAAAATTAAACACAGAAATAATTTTCTATCATCTGAAAGTTTGTTTTTCTCCAAATTCACATTCTGAAACCTAACCCCCAAGGTGATTTCAATGAAGGTGAGTGGGGCCTTTTTTTAAGGTAAATAGATCATGTGGAAATGACTGTCAGAAATGGGTTTAATTTTGAGCCAGGCCTTTAATCCCAGCACTTGGGAGGCAGAAGCAGGTGGATTTCTGAGTCTGAAGCCAGCCTGGTCTACAGAGTGAGCTCCAGGACAGCCAGGACTACAGAGAGAAAGCCTGTCTCAAATAACAAAAAAAAGGGGGGGGTCTAATTTTAACTGTAGTGGGGCTTAGGATTTAGCTTAATTGTAAAGGAGACTGTAGAGACTTACCTTGTTCTTTTCTTGATGTCAATGCATTCAATGGACTATCTCTGAGATATATGCCCTTATGAGACATCAAAGCTTCTACCATTTGATCTTGAACTTTGTAGCCTTGTATGAGAATAAATTTGTTCAAGAACCATGTAGTTTATGGCATTGTTTCATAGGTGCCTAGGCTGACTATAATATATTTATATTATAATACCATTATAAAGAATATAATCATAAGAATGAGTTTTGCCAGAGACATAGACGATTTGTAAACTAAAGACTGACAAAATAAAAAAGATCCAAGTAGTATTTTCCAGTGTTCCTTCTGTCCTCTCCTTCTAGCCCATCTCCTCTGTGATATCAGCCAACTCACAGAATCACCCTCCACCAGAGACCTGTGTAGTGACAATTTTGACGTTTTGGTTTCTTTAAAAATCACAGAAATATTGTAAGACTGTGGTTTTGTTTTTTATTCCAGGTGTGGGCTATGGGGCTGCTTCAGATTGTCCACAGCAGCTGACTGTGATTTTCTGGTGCTCTAGCAGAGGAGTGATTATGCCAGCAGCACATGGTTTCTGTGACTGTGTGTCTTTTGTAATTCTGAGAACTTTTCTGAGGGTATAAAAATGCTAGGGCCCCAAAATGGTGGCAGGTTGTTGTTTGGTTGTTGTTGGGTAGTGTGTTGCTGGTTGATTGTTGGTTGTTGTTGATTGTGGTTTGTTAAGTAGTCATAAACAAAGAAGAAACAAGAAGAAATTAGCTATCCTGATGGCAAAGATAAAACTTGCCCCATGGAATTCAGTGCCACTAATCAGCAGAAAGTAGTCTAATGATAATGTTGCCCCCTTTCCTTTCTATCTTTTTTCTCTCCAATATAGTGTTAGGGGGTTGAAAGGGTGGGAAAAGAGGATAAAAAAGAACCTACAAAGTAGCTAAGGTTAGTTACAGACCTCACTCCCCCGCCCCAAGAGCCACACTAGGTTGGAACTCACAGAACCCATGACCACCACATTTGGCCAGGACCAAGATTGGGCAACAGCAACCAAAGAACAGAACACTGACACAGTAAAGATGAGACAGGATATGCTTAGATCCCAGTACAAAAGCATAAACATGACCAACCATGACAATATGTCTCCTCTGGAAACCAGCAACCCTATTGCAATATGCCCTGGAAAAAGCAATTCAGCTTAAGTATAAATACTTCAAAACAGCAATTATGAATATATTCAAGGGTCTTAAAGATGATATAATAAATAATTCAAGACATGCCAGTAGAATTTAACAACAACAACAACAGAAAAATAGAATCACTAAAGAAAATCCAAACTGCAGTAAAACTGAAAAAGAAAAATTCAGGATGTCAAACACTTCAGAGGTAAGCCTCAACAACAGAGTATATGGAAGAGAGAATTCCAGGTCTTGAAGAGAGATTAAAAAAATAAATATCTCAATCAAAGAAAATGTTAAACATATAAAAAAAATCAACCCATGTATAAAGCATGCAAGAGCACTATCAGGCTGGGGCGAGGTTCGGGTCAGTTGTGCCGCTGCGAGACTGCTGCTGTAGTTGCTTCGGCCGGTCAAGGTGTAAACTCTTCCAAGATGTCAAAAACAAACAAATCCAAGTCTGGGTCTCGCTCTTCTCGCTCAAGATCTGCATTCAGATCTCGGCCTAGTTCGTTTTCAAAGTCTCAGTCCCGAAGCTGATCTCTCTCTTGTTCAAGTAAGCTCCGGCTGAGTTCTAAGTCTCGTTCCAGATCATATTCTCCAGCTCATAACAGAGAAAGGAATCACCCCAGCGTGTATCAGAATCGAGATTTCCAAGGTCACAATAGAGGCTACAGGAGGCCCTATTACTTCGATGGGGGAAACTGAGGCTTTTATCTATGGGGCCAGTATAACCGAGGTAGCTATGGAAACTACTGTTCCAATTGGCAGAACTATGGGCAAGCATACAGCCCTTGTTGGGGTTGTTCTCTATCCAGGTCCCCAAAGAGAAGGTCCCCTTCACCACGGTCCAGGAGCCATTCTAGGAACTGATAAGTCATCCTCTGACAGGGCAAGATGCTCCTCATCCCCCTGGTTGTCCTCCAACTACAGCAGAGTTGAGTCCTCTAAACGAAAGTGTCTAAAAAAGAAAAAATGTCCTCTTCCAAGGATAGCTAGCCATCTCAGGCAGCTGGTGATAACCAGGGCAATGAGGCTAAGGAGAAGACATTCTCTGGAGGCACCTCTCAAGATATAAAAGGGTCTGAGAGTTCAAAGCCATGGCCAGATGCCACCACCTATGGCACCGGTTCTGCATCACAGGCTTGGGTTTCTGATCTGAGTTCCCCAGGAGAGAAGGCCAGCTCTCAAATGCCCCCTCCAGTCTGTGGTGGTTAGGCGAAGGTCACCACACCCTAGCCCTGTGCCAAAACCTAGTCCTCCACTTTCTATAGCATCCAAGATGGTCTCATCTATGTCAGGTGGTGCTAGCTATCATTCTGGAGCACACCAAGGTCAGGTCGACCATGGCTCTGGGGCTCTGAGTCCTTCCAAAAAGGGCCCTGTGGGTAAGAGTCCACCAGCCGCTGGTTCTGCATATGGTTCATCTCAGAAAGAGGAGATTGCTGCTTCCAGAGGAACAACATACACAAAAAAGGTATCTGGAGGAGCAGACGATAGAGAATGGGAAGGATAAGGAGCAGAAACAAACAAATGCC
>NC_034613.1:91266558-91269680 GCF_900095145.1 Mus pahari
CACCACCTCCTCCTCCTTCTCCTCCTCCTCCTCCTCCTCCTCCTCCTCCTCCTCCTCCCAGTTCTCTCACTCCTACAAAGCAGAGGAGTACCCTGAGAAGGCAGAAGAGTACCCCGAGGAAGCGGAGGAGAGGGAGGAGAGCACCTCAGATTTCCACAAATCCAGATTGGGGACCAAAGACTTCGTGTGTCTGAATGAAAGAGGCAGCAGAGCTCGGGGAACCTTTCAGTTTCAGGCAAGAGGGAGAGACTGGGTCAGAGGAAACTATTCTGGTAACAATAACAGCAGCAATGATTTTCAAAAGAGAAGCCGGGAAGAAGAATGGGATCCAGACTACACACCCAAGAGCAAGAAGTATTACTTGCATGAAGACCCGGAAGGCAAGGGCAGTGACAAATGGATGAGCCGAGGCTGTGGCCGAGGAGCCTTTCTCTGGGGGTGGGGCCAGTTCATATTCCAGACATCCAGTACCAGCCCCAAGTGAGTCCATGACAAGTTCAGTGGGAAGGAGGGAGAGATAGAAGATGATGAAAGTGGGACAGAGAACAGAGAACGACAATTTACAGCCCTCACCTGAGTAGGGGCCACTCTTGATGGAGCCCTTGCCCAGGGGAGAAAGGTGCTGGGAGAGGCTGGTGGAGGTAAACAAGGAGCCTCATGAAGATCCTGAAAACCCCACCCAACAACCCACTAGCCACACAGAATCCCACGACAGCAAAGTGTGTCCCTGGTGCCATCTCACTGGACAGAGGACAAGACAATGCCACTGAGCCTAGATCAGGCCCATGTTTCCAGCAGAGGACACACTGGGCTCCTGCTGCTGGTGGTGTGTGGGGTGGGGCAGGGTAAGGAGAAGGATGTGGATGCTTGGACTTGGTTTTGGTTTTGTTGTCTCACCCCCACTCTGACCCATATTAGAAACCAAGTTTTCTTCATTCCATTTCATTTGGAACTAAATGGGAATTTCGTTTTCAGTCTCTTCCTGTTCTGAGTTTTATTTTAAAAATCCTTATATTTTTCTTCTTCTTTTCTTTTTCTTTTTAAGGGATATGTAGTAATATTAGCATAAAGATTTTAATTTGGGCAACTTTGATTCTTAAAAGAAAGCATGTGAATAAAAATTGAAGTGTTCACCTCAGTTTGGGACCAAACTGCTTGGATCTTGTACAAACAGGTTTTGTATGTTAAGGAGGCGTTTAAGGCCTTTCTGACCACCTCGTGTTCCCCTTTCTACACAACCATGTATCATGTGGGGTTGCTCCCAGTCTCCCCCATGCACCCTGCTCTTGTCTGATTTCTCCTGGGCTGGGCTTCCCATTCTCCACCAGCAGCTCCAGTATCCCAAACTTTGTAGTCCTGCTGGTCTTCCCCAAAAGGAGTGGAAACTGGAGGGCAGTTTCTGGACGGTTTTCTAAGAAACTTCTGAATTCTATTATCTTTACAAATATAAGATGAGAAATTTTTTTCAATTTTTTATTAATCTTTTTATAAAAGGAAAAGAAACACCTATGATTGAGTAAATATGGTGGTTATGGCTGGGTGGTTTGTGGGGTTGTATGTTTTCGGGTTTTTCCTTTTGGGTTGAAACATTTTCAGATGTTGTGGGGCATCCTCACTAAAGGGTCCTTGTGCTTGCCTTCCGGGGAGGCGGTCCCCAGCAGGTGAACTGTTGCATCTGTTGGATGCCAACTGCACCCTCCTCCCTCCCCAGCCTTCTCTCTTGGGTTGCAGTGCATACTTCCCTTTACATTGCTAATTTCAATAGGATAGTTAGTTTTACTTGAATAATTCATGTTTAGGGGAGAAAAAAACCCTTAAAGTTTGTTTCAACTCCTCCTGCAAATAAAAACAATAAATGAAGTGGCAGATGTTAAAAAAAATCCAAGAAATTCAGGATCCTATGAAAAGAACAAACCTATGAATAATAGGTATAGAGGAAGGAGAAAAAACAAACATCAAAGGCACAAATATATTTTCAACAAAATCATAGAAGAAAATTCCCCCAATCTAAAGAAAGAGATATCTATGAAAGTACAAGAAACATACCGAACAGCAAATAGTCAGAAACAGAAAATAAATTCTCCATGACATATAATAATTAAAATACTAAATGTACAAAGCAAAGAAATGGTATTAAAAGCTACAAAGAGAAAAGACAAAGTCACATATAAAGGTAGACCCATTAGAATAATATCTGGCTTTTTAAAGCAAATATACAAATTCAAATTTTAATTTAATTTTGTTAACTTAAGCAAAGCATTCAAAATTTTGTTTTACATATATTACTTATACATAATAATGGATTTCATTGAGATTTTCATACATATAATGTCTTTTGGCTATATTCATCCCTCCTTTTCCCTCTCTTTTTCATTAATTTTTATTCTTTCATACATCCTGACCACAGCCTCCTTTTTCCCCTCCTCCCAGTGCGCCCCACCTCTCCCTTTTCTGAGATTGACTGCTTCTGTTTCCCTACAGAAAAGAGCAGGCATCCCAGTGATATCAACCTAAACCCAGCATAACAAGTTACTATAAGACTAGGCACAAACTCTCATATCAAGGCTGGACTCGGGGCAATCCAGATGTTAAAGGGTTCCAAGAGCAGGCAAAAGAGTCAGAGACACCTGCACACAGACTCCTACTCTTAGGAGTCACCCAAAACCCCCAAGCTAAACAACCACAGCTTGTAAGCAGAAAACCTAGCGCAGACCCATGCAAGCTTGTGATTGTCAGTTTAGTCTGTGAGCCCTTATGAGACCTGTGGGTCATGTTCTCCTAATGTTCTTGACCCTCTAATATATGTAAAACAAAATTTTAAATGCTTTGCTTAAGTTAACAAAATTAAATTAAATCTTTTCTTTCCCTCTTCTGTGTGGTTCCTGGAGCTCTGTCTAACATTTGTCTGTGGGTCTCTGTATTTGTTCCCATCAGCTGTTGGAGGCAACAATCTGTGGCCTAGCAGAATGTCATCAGGAATCATTTCACTGACATGTTTGGGTTTTGTCAGTTGTCTTTGGTTCTATCCTAGGACTCAGGCTGTCCTTTTTCTGGTTCCTAGCTGTCTTAGTCAGGGTTTCTATTCCTGCACAAACATCATGACCAAGAAGCAAGTTGGGGAG
>NC_034613.1:91272260-91290809 GCF_900095145.1 Mus pahari
TACCAGCCCAGAGATGGCACCACCCAAAAGGGGACCTCCCCCCTTGATCACTAATTGAGAAAATGCCTTACAGCTGGATCTCATGGAGGCATTTCACCAACTGAAGCTCCTTTCTCTGTGATTACTCCAGCTGTGTCAAGTTGACACAAAATTAACCAGTACACTAGCCATCCAGGTAGTGTCAAGCATAGGCCACAGTCTCTGAGTCACCAGTGCCCTAATGCATCTTGCAGGCACTGCAAGATTTGGAGGCGAGGTTGGTGTGCAAGTCCCACAACTGGGAGCCTAGCCTGGTTACAGACTAGTTCAAACTCTATATATTTCATTGCAATAAGTCATAGCTAGGGTCACCCTCATAGATTCCAGGAAGTTTCCACTGTACTAGGTTGACACATTACTCATAGCTGACTTCTCAGTGGAGACTCTGAAAGTAAGAAGGGCCTGAACAGATATTCTACAACAATGGTTCTCAACCTGTGGGTAACACACTGTTTGGCAAACCACTATTTCCAAAAATATTTACATTATGATTCCTAACAGTAGCAAAATTATAGTTATAAAGTAGCAACAAAAATAATTTTATGGTTGGGGACACTACAATGTAAGGAACTGTATTAAAAAGTCACAGCACTAGGGAGGTTGAGAACTACAGTTCTCCAAGCTCTGAGAGACCACAGATGCCAACTCAAACTGCTATACCCAGCAAAACAGTAAATTACATTTGACAAAGAACACCACTCTGATAAAAACAAATTTAAGCAAAATTAAACAGGACTCTCACCCAAAGTAAAGGAAACAGATATAAAATGGAAATGTAGATGTCAGGCCTTTGTCTTACTTTTAGTTACTTTATTGGCCCAAGTAGGGAGTCAGTGCTTTAGCAAACACAATTTCTAATTACATGTAACAGAAAGACTAGGCTCTTCACAAAGTATTTCTGTGATAACTGGACAGACACATGTGAAATACAGAATCCCTCTAACACATCCTAACTCCACAAATAAAAATGATATTGGAATTGATCCTAGAATAGAATGTTAGGTTCTTAGATGAGGACACAGCAGTAGACCACAATGCAAAATAGAAGTCAAAAGCTACCTTCAAGAAAAGAAGCAGAGTACTCCTCCAGAAAAGGTAAGCCAAGCAGGCCTGGGGAAAGAGACTAGCAGTCATTCTCAGGACATGCCCACACATGTTTCAAAACCGCTAGTGGCTTTTGGTGAGAAAGCCATTGCTCCAGTGAATGGGTCAGGAATCCCATTTTGTCACTCCGTATGACTCAAGGGGAAAGAAGCAGATGCATCTTGAGACATATCCTGTTCTTTGAAACTGAGCAACCCTGGAGACCTTAAAAAAAAAAAAAACAGGAACAAACAAAAGACAAGGAACCTGAATTTCATCTGCCACAGCCTTAGGGTAAGAGACAGCCTGGAGAGCTAGTGATGAAAGTAGGAGAGCGTGACACTGTGTGCAGCTAAAACCTGCTGGGGGCAAAAGGCTCAGCTCAGACAGATAGGGAACAATAACCCCGCCTTTAGAATCTAGATGCCTGGAGTAGATCTCAACACCTAAGAACCCTGGAGTTTGATAACGCTGAGCCTGAAGTTAGTGTGTAGATCAACCAACCTGTGAAGCCACCTAAGTGTTCCTCATTTCTCTAGAGTCTGGAAACTCTGGAGCTCTTGCAGTCTACTTGACACCACAGCTATAGCCTTAAGTACAGTCATTAATACAAAGAAACTTTTGAAAATACAAAGACATGTTATTTTACTTAGGGTTTCTATTGCTGTTTTAAATTACAAGGAAGGAAAGCAACTTGGGGAGTAAAGGGTTTGTTTCAGCTTATACTTCCAGATAACAGTTCATCACCGAGGGAAGCCAGAGCAGAAACTCAAGGCAAGAACCTGGAAGCAGGAGCTGAGGCAGAGGTCATAGACAAGTGCTGCTTATTGGCTTGCTCCCTGTAATTTGATCAGCCTGCTTTCTCATAGAACCTGGGACCACCAGCCCAGGGGTGGTACTGTCCACAGTGATTAAGGCCCCTTAGCATCAATCATTAACTAAGAAGATATCCCAACAGGCTTGCCTACAGATCATTTTACTAGAGGTCTTTTCTCAACTGAGGTCACTTCTTCCCAAGTGACTCTAGCTTGTGTCAAGTTGGCATAAACCTAGCCAGCACCCATATTTCCCAGTGTACATATCACAGTGCTATGACTGCTTCCAACGTTTTCTACCCAATTAGGAGGTAACATTATTGGTATGAGTCGGAGGGTTCAGGGTGGGTGAGGGAACCTGCCAAGATCACAGATTGCAAAGCTAAGTACATCCTGCTGAGCTTCCTGATATGCAAGGGGAGACACTAAGGAGTGGCGAAAGCTCTGGCAGGCATTGGATGTGTGTTCTATATGAGTTCAACATCAGCACAAAGCCTCTAAATTCATCTGACCCTTCCCTCTACATACACATGGCAGTATTCTGTGTTCAGGGACCCAGTAAGAAGTTCTCTAACATTTCAATATATCACTTCACTTTATCCTTGTATTTCCCCCTTTGTTTCTTTTTGTTATACTTTGACAAGATTTTTAACCTTATAATATTTTAATTATGTTTTGCTTTATTATCTTTTATACATACATCTAGTTTTATTTATGTATCCTTTTTATTATTAAGCAATTTTCCTTTTTCTTCCTTATTTTCTCTCTCTCTCTCTCTCTCTCTCTCTCTCTCCTAATATTTTGACTTTATTTTATGTTGGTTGCTATATATATTTTAAAATATTTACTCATTTTATTTTATGTGTATGTATGTATGTATGTATGTATGTATACCACACATGCAGGAGCCCATGGAAACCAAAAGAGGCCTTAGATCCCCTCGGACTAGAGTTTCAAATGGACATGAGCCTCCATGTGGGTCCCAGGAACTAATCCAAGGTTCTTTGCAAGAGCAGCAAGTACTTTTAACCACTGAGCCATCTCTCCAGTCCCTGTTATGTGCTTTATTCCATGGTAGGGATTTTTTTAAACTCAAGTTTTATATTTTATTCTCCTCTTTCATTTATTTAATTTTTTGAACTTTCCTATTGTTGGAAAATCTTATATATTTTCTTTTTTAATATTCTCTAAGCTCTTTGTTCTTTCTTACCATTCACACCATTCTTTTTGTTTTCATTTATTTAACTTTGATTCTTGTCTATTTCCCCCATTTCCTTGCCATATTCATTTTTCTGAATCATTAACTGTTTCTATATTTACCTTAAATAATTTATACTTTATAGAACATTTTACATTAGCTTTCCCATTTTTCTGGTTTATGGCAATTAGTGATATATTAGTAGGCTTTAATCAGTTGTAAGTATATTATTATACTTTGTATGAATTGATTTGTTACTGCTATAACAGTTTTCCCTGAGTGGTATTGGATATTGACTCTCAAGAGAAGGTTGTTCAAGAAGATATCCAAATAAAACAGAGCTATCCAAGACAACAGTTGCACAAATCATAAGACATGAAAAACTAAAACACAAGACATGAAAACTAAAAGATTATAATTCATCAAATACTAAAATCAAAAATACTAAAATAACATTAGATGAAGATTTCCAAAGTTCACTAGTCAAAATGATAAATGACTATAAAGAAGAAAAAACAAACAGGAAAATGAATTCAATCCAGGACTGAAAAGGAAAGCCAACAATATAGTAGAAAATAAAGAGAAATAGATGAGAATATCAGCAATATGGACAATGATAAAAGCACATGAAAGAAGAATTCATCAAGAAAATTAACATTTGGAGAGTGGGGAACTAATAGAAATATTGGAGGTAGAAAAACTCAGTGAGCCAAAGGAAAAATGCAATGGAAAACACTGTCAAAAGACTGACTAAACAAAAGAAATAAAATCAAGTATGGAAGGTAAAGTTGAAAAATACTATATTCAAACACCAATAAAGACAAAGAAACAATGACCATGACTCCCAATAATTCTAAAATACAATCAAGAAACCAAACCTAAGAATCTACAAGATAAAAGGAAGAGCTGAGATCCAAATTAAGACATAGAGAATCTATTTAAAGAATTTTGCCCAAAATTCAAGAAAGAAATATACATACATATCAAAGGCTTTTATAACTGCAAATAGACATGACCAGAGAAGAGCCTCCCCCAGCATGTTACAGCCAGATGTCAAAAACACAAACTAAATACATGATATTAAAAGCTTCAAGGGATGGTTAGGGATATAGCTTAGTGGTCAAGTGCTTCATTAGCATTCATATGGCCTAGAGTTCAGTGCATAGCATCCAAGGAAAAAATGCTAACTCACTTACAATGAAAAACATATCAAAATACAATCAGATTTCTTATCAGCAACCTTCTCTAAACTAGGCCATATATATCTAGACCACAAATAAAGTCTTAACTGTTGTAGAAATTTTTAATTCCAATCTTGGATTTCTACACTGCCTTTGACCATTTAGTTCCCGGATAAAAGACAATAAGCCTTAAACAGCACTAGAGATGAGCAGACATCTACCTTGTATTGTTAGAATCTACTTTCCTATTGATAACCCCGAGTTATTACTTACTATGTTTCATCTGAACATAGTCCCTTCTGTCCAACTATTGGCTTTTGACATCTTTACTGACCAATCAGAAATAACTTGAAGACAAAGTCACAGGTCCATGTGCAGACTCTAGGTCTTAGGGGCCTACATTTAGCATTACAATAGACCGCAAGACCAAACCTGAGCATTAACAAATACAAAAGAATAAAAATAATTTTGTATCTTAAATTATGGTGCAATAAGACTAGAAAGCAATAGCCAGAAAAACTACGGAAGCATCTCTAATACTGGGGACCACACAATACACTCTTGTATTGTTGAAGAAATTGGGGAAGAATTTTTAAAAATCCTAGAATGAAATAAAAATAAAAAAGATAAACTAGAACCTTTCATCTGCAGTACTCACAACCTATAAGAAATAGAATCATCCTACATGCCCCACAACAATAAATGGATAAAGAAAATGTGATGTACACAATGAAATTTTATTAAGCTATAAAGAAAGATGCAATTGTGATATTTACAGGAAAATGCATATAGAGACCATTGTGCTAAGCAAAATAACCCAGATTCTGCCAGATACTGCTTTTCCTCTCATATTTGGACTCTTCTGGGGGGGGGCAAATTGAGAAAGTAGCAAAGAAACTTGAGAGAGGAGAAAGGTGTCTTAAGAGAGGAAAAAAAATCCTACATATTATGGGAGGATGAGATCTACAGGGGAGGTGGAACAAGAGAGGGAAATAGAAGATGCATGTTATAAAAGCAGAAGGAGAATTATTCATGGAAAGGAAGCAGACCATTAGGATGGACAAAGGAAAGACAAGGCAGAACTTTGAGGCAAGTAAAAACTAAGTACAATGACACATGTATGAAAGTGTTGGGGAGAACATAGCCCAGAAAGTAAACAGTGACAAATATAATAATGCTGAGAATAAATGACAGGTGAATATTAATCACTGAACAGAACATTTATACAACCCCTCTAAGGCTCGGGGAATATCATGGAAGAAGCAGAAACAATGTTAAGAGCTGGAAGACAGAGAGAAGGACTAAAAAATGCTGTCCTCAGGGTAGCACACAACCATCACTATATGATCTCGCAGCATCTGCAGTTCCCTACACTAGGCTTGCTCAAGACAGAGCCTGTGAATAGTTAAGTCATGGATTATTGAAGGATTCATGGGGCCCTACTCCACCCTGCTGAACTACTGGCTCCTGACAGATTCTAGAGAAGCAACGGTCATTGTCTTCAGTTGTGTACATAAGATGCTGAGACCATGAGAATCCAGTGGATAATAAGTTCCTAACCCATGATCACATAGACACCCTGGTTAAACTCAGTGAGTCACAAAACAAAACTAAACAAAATGGCATGGATGTGGGGACAAGATCTGTAAAGAAGAGTGGGCAATTAGAGAGGTTAGGGGGAGGATAAGAGAGGGGAGGGGTTAAAGTAATCAGAATGTGCTATATGTTTCCCTGCGGCCATGCACATGCATACTGCAGCTTTGTTCCCTAAAGCTGTGCACACAGACACAGTCAAGTGAACCTCATCATCAGCTCCTTTGTTGCACATAATGCTCACAGCTGGGCCTTGTAGATATTCACATGCATGCCATCAGCCCACAGTGTGCACACATACTCACAGATGCACATGCAGCCAGCCCTACCTTCTGGCACCAATTCAAACTAATGTACCTTCCCACAGATGGTCATTGTAGTAACACTGTGTGGCTCAGTTTCTGTTACTATAGCAAAACTCTGGATAACTCACATATAAAGAGTAAATGCTTATTTTGGCTCGTGGTTTTGAAGTTTTAGTCCATGACTGACTGGTCCTGTTGCTATGGGCCTGTGGTGGCTCAGTGCATTGTGATGAGAGCAGATGGTAGGACAAACTGATCACCTCATGACTGGAAATAAAAGGAGAGGAAGTGAAGGAGACTGAAGTCCCACATTCCATTTTGAGCTCAAGGCCACAATGACTTAAGTTTTGTCTAGTAAGGTCTAACTTATAAAGCTGTCGTCTCCTCTCAGTTGGGGAGAAATGGCAACAGAAATGAGAACAACTCTCAAACATATTGGCCTTTGGGAGATTGTTGAGATCCAAAGAATAGCAAACATGTATACATATCATCAGCCTATGTCTCTCAGGTATATCCATCCACACATGTAGCAGGACTGACTGTCACTAGCCCACAGCTGGATTTTAATCATGTACCTTCATGCCACCAGCCCCAACTAGTATAACTGCACATGTACAAATAAACAGCACCCAATAGTTGGCCTTGGCACATGCTACAGTGCTACCCCCTCTGAAAACAAGTAGATCTGAAGCTAGCCTCAAAAGAATGACATGACCAGCCTGGTCTACAAAGTGAGTTCCAGGACAGCCAGGGCTACACAGAGAAACCCTGTCTCGAAAAACCTAAAAAAAAAAAAAAAAAAAAAAAAAAAAAAAGAATGACATGATCCCATACTTGTTTGTTTGCTTCATTTATTGTTGTTATTATTTCATTTTATTTACTTTATATCCCATTCACTGCCCTCCTCCCAGTCACCCACTCACACAACCCTTCCCCTCCCCCTTTTCTCCTTCTCCTCTACATCAAGTGAGGTAACTGGGTTACCTCACTAAGGATGATATTCTCAAGATCCATCCATTTGCCTGCAAAATTGATGATGTCTTTGTTTTTAATAGCTGAATAGTATTCCATTGTATAGTTGTACCACATTTTCTTTATCCATTCTTCAGTTGAGAGTCATCTAGGTTTTTTCCAGTCTCTGGCTATTACAAGTGAACCTGCTATGAACATAGTTGAACAATTGTCTTTGTGGAATAGTAGAACATCTTTTGCATATATGCCCAGGGGTGGTATATCTGGGTCTTGAAAGAAAAAGAAAACATCGTCATGTCAGTTGACATAAGTCAATCTCACCATACCAAGAGTCACATGTTTTTGTCTTGGTTTTTTTCATGTGTGGAATCTGGTGGGGGAGACCAGGTGAAAGTAAGAATAGGAGAATTGGAGATGTGGAAGGTGAAAGATGGGAAGGGGAAGGAGAGAAAGAAAGGATCACAGGGTGAGTGAGCAGGACCTACATGCATTATAAGCATTCACAGAAAAGTGGTTTCACTTATTTGTGCAATTAATGTGCACTAACGCAAGCCCCCCCAAAAGAAAAAAAACTTCCAGGGGAAACCAAACTACCCCCAGAATGGTTTGCTTTCCTCAATTCTAGTCGAGAAGCATTGGAAGGACAAAATGATGCTACTACTTTTACTGGGAGTCACACAGCATTTATGGTTTTGCATCACACTTTTTACTAAATGTTGCTTTCGAGATTTTTCTCCTCATCATGCAGTTACCAGGACTTGACCATTTTATAGTGATAGGGATGAAAGCCTGCTATCCAAAGACTGCCCTCAAGCTATGGCTACTTTCTTACTCTTTGTCCCTGTGTATTATTGCCAGATAGTTTAATACCACAATTTATCTCTTCTTGACTTGACATTCTATACAATATTTAGTTATATTTATAAGCTTCAATGGAAAAAACTTTCATCATAAAAAATAGCCATTGTGATATATATTGGGGTAAAATTATGGCTGAAACATAAAATTTATAAACAAACAAAAAAAAACATGCAACTATATGCACAAAGGATATATTGATGTCAGGTGTGGTGACTCATGTCTGTAGCCCCGAGACAAAGACAGGAGTATCAGGAGATCAAGACATCCTGAGCTACATAGAGAGCTCAAGGCTGGCATAACTTATATGATTCCCTGTCTTAAAAAAAAAAACAAAAAATCAAGCCAGGCGGGGTGGCACACACGTTTAATCCCAGCACTCAGGAGGCAGAAGCAGGTGGATTTCTGAGTTCAAGGCCAGCCTGGTCTACACAGTGAGTTCCAGGACAGCCAGGGCTACAAAAAGAAATCCTGTCTTGAAAAACCAAAATAATAAAATCAAGAATTGACAAATGGGACCTCATAAAATTGCAAAGCTTCTGTAAGGCAAAAGACACTGTCAACAAGACAAAAAGGCCACCAACAGATTGGGAAAGGATTTTTATCAATCCTAAATCTGATAGAGGACTAATATCCAATATATACAAAGAGCTCAGGAAGCTGGACTCCAAAAATTCAAATAACCCCATTTAAAATGGGGTACAGAGCTAAACAAAGAATTCTCAACTGAGGAATACTGAATGGCTGAGAAACACCTGAAAAAAATGTTCAACATCCTTAGTCATCAGGGAAATGCAAATCAAAACAACCCTGAGATTCCATCTCACTCCAGTCAGAATGGCTAAGATTAAAAATTCAGGTGACAGAAGATGCTGGCGAGGTTGTGGAGAAAGAGGAACACTCCTCCATTGCTGGTGGGATTGCAAGCTTGTACAATCACTCTGGAAATAAGTCTGGCGGTTCCTCAGAAATTTGGACATAGTACTACCAGAGGACCCAGCAATACCTCTTCTGGGCATATAACCAGAAGATCTTCCAACTGGTAATAAGGACACATGCTCCACTATGTTCATAGCAGCCTTATTTATAATAGCCAGAAGCTNGAAAGAACCCAGATGTCCCTCAATAAAGGAATGGATACAGAAACTGTGGTACAGTTACACAATGGAGTACTACTCAGCTGTTAAAAACAATGAATTTATGAAAATCTTGAGCAAATTCTTGGGATGTATCTGGAGTATATCATCCTTAGTGAGGTAACCCAANCACAAAAGAAGTCACTAGATATGCACTCACTGATAAGCGGATATTAGCCTAGAAACTTAAAATACCCAAGATACATTTTGCAAAACACAGGAAAACCAAGAAGGATGACCATTGTGTGGATACTTCATTCCTCCTTAGAGTAAGGAACAAAATACTCATGAAAGGATATAGGTACCGAGACAAAATTTAGAGCTAAGATGAAAGAGAGACTACCCCATCCAGGGATCCATCCCATCGTCAGCCACCAAACCCAGATACTATTGCACATACCAGCAAGATTCTGCTGAAGGGACCCTGATATAGCGGCCTCTTGTGAGGCTATGCCAGTGCCTGGCAAACACTGAGGTGGATGCTCACAGTCAGCTATTGGATGGAGCACAGGGCCCCCAGTGGAGGAGCTAGAGAAAGTACCCAAGGNGCTGAAGGGGGCTGCAACCCTGTAGGTGGAACAACAATATGAACTAACCAGCACCCCCAGAGCTCATGTCTCTAGCTGCATATGTAGCTGAAGATGGCCTAATCGGCCATCACTGGGAAGAGAGGCCCCTTGGTCTTGCAAACTTTATATGACCCAGCACAGGGGAAGGCCAGGGCCAAGAAGTGGGAGTGGGTGGGTAGGGGAGCAGGGGCAGGGGGAGGGTATGGATAGCATTTGAAATGTAAATAAAGAAAATAATAATAATAATAAAAGGATTGGCAAAAAAAGAAAAGAAAAGAGAACTCGGTTCCCTAGCTTCCTAATGAGAATGTAGGGACTTAACCCAAGAATTCATACTTTCAAATAGATCTTAGGTTGACATTTAGGAATGTTTTTGAAGCAACTAGTTTGAGAATGAGTAATGTCAAAAGTGATACAAAATTGACATGCATTAAAAATTAAAATATTAAAAAAAAACAAAAAAACAAAAAAAGAAAATATTGATAGATCTTAAGAGAGAGGTAAACAACAATGAATAAGAGCAAAAGACATCAATACTTCAGCAATGGGTAGATAAAATTCATCAGGCAGAAAAAATATAAGGATACATTTAAGATGAGAAGCACCTAACAAGCATATAACATTCTACCCAAGGGCAGCAGAATATACACCATTTTGAGTATACATTGAACACTTTCAAGGACAGATTGATTATATGTTAAGCCACAGAATAAGTCTTAACAACTTTGAGAAGACTGGAATCATATCAGATATCTTCTCTGACCACAACAGTAAATGGAACCAGAAATCAATAACATGTGGAAAGATGGAAAACTCACAAATAATTGAAAGTAAATAATGAGTCAATGAGTCAAAGAAAAAAGCAGAAAGGAATAAGAGATGGCACAGCTTAATATAGACTAAAGTAGAAATGGTACACACCAAAAGTAGACTTATATTTAAACAGGATGAACCTAAATGAATAGACTAATACCACACCTCAAAGAAATACATAAGAACAATCTAAGCCCAAAGCTAATAGAAAGAAGATACTAAAATCAAAACCAACATAAATATTATAACACTGATTTTTAACTATAAAATTTTAAAATGTACTACAAAGGCTTTTGAGAAGGGGATGACAAAGGGTAATAGAGTGAAAACAACTAAAATTTATCATGTATGTGCATGAAAACTGTCTAAGAATTTTGAAATTGGAAGAAGTTAATGAATCATTTTCTATTGATTAGACTTAACTGAATGTCAGCAGTTTCTCTCTGTTCCATGAAGTATTTAAAATGAATAAAATTTAAATCATTTGGAAGGAGTAAAATGTTCCAAATAAACAAAGATCTATTTTATTAATAGCAAAAATTAAGAAATATGAGGGCTTTTAAAATAAACAAAATTTTTTGAATTCTAAGCTATACTTAGAAAAATAAGAAAAGAATCAAATAAAAACATAAATGAAAACATAACAATTGATAGCAGGGAAATACAAAAGATCACAAGTGACTATGATGAAATTATAGAACAACAAATAAATAAGCTAGAGAAATTGCTGGTAACAGCTTATGAAGATTGAATCATGATAAATTGAAATTCTGAACATAAAAACTATGAGAAATGGTATTCAATTAATAATAGAAGTTCCCCATAAAAGAAGAGCTTGCGATCTGGTGGTTTTTATCTAAATATCTACAAAACTCTTAAAGCACTAATACACCCCAAACTCTTCCAAATGCAGAAGAGGAACAAGTATTTCCAATCTCGTTTTACAAGGCCAGCATCACCATGGCACCAAAGCCAGACACAGGCACTACAGGAAAAGAAAATTATAAGCCAATATCTCTGATGAACACAGATATAAGAGATCCTTACAAATACTATTAAATCAAATTCAATGCCACAATAAAAGAACCATATGCCATGATCATGTAGCATTTATCCCTGGGGCATTTATCCCTGGGGAATATGGATAAATTAAAACATAGAAATAAGGGCTAGTGATATGGCTCAGCAGGGAAATACATTTGCCAACAGATCTAACAACCACAGTTCAATTCCTGGAATTCAAATGGTGGAAGGAGAGCACCAACTAATAAGGTCCCCTCTGACCTCCACATGTGCAAGTAGTATCCACAGTGTGTGTGCATGTGTGCATGGACACACACACACACACACACACACACACACACACACTAAACAAATAAGTAATAAAAATTTACAAACCATAAAAGCCAGTAAATTCAGTATATCATATTAATGGACTAATAGGGGAAGTTATACAATCATCACAAATGTAGAAAAACTATTTGAAAAGATTTTACCTCTTTTTATAATTTAAAAAAAATCTCAGTAATTTGGGCTCAAGGAGAATGCACAAAGATTTGTATCCAACAACATCCTCAATAATGCAAAACTGAAAGCTCCCACTCTAACTACTCAGAAAAAAATATTCAAAAAGAAATCAGTGAAAAGTCAGGCATGGGAGTTCATGCCTGCAATTCCAGCACTTGAAAGTTGGAGGCAGGAAGAGAATGAGTTCAAGGTCAGTCTTCACTACATAAAACCCTATCTCTCCAAAAACAAAAACAAAAACAAAAAACAAAAAAGTTTCTATATATTAAAAATGAACTACACATAAAATAAATAAAGATAAAATCTTATTCACAGTATCACCAAAACAGCAAAATACACAGGAATAAATTTAATCAAAGTGGTGAAGAACAAAATACTAAAAATTATATATAATTTAAAAAGAGGTATAGTAACTGGAGCAGAGCCTTCTGTTGATTTTTTTTTTTTTGCCAGTCTGTGAATCCTGTTCCCCTAATTGGGCTGCCTTGTTGGCTTCAATGGGAAAGGATGTGTCCAGTCCTTCAGTGACTTGATGTGCCAGGGGGTTGGTACTTAGGAAGGGCCTCCACCCTCTCAGAGGAGAAGGAGACAGGATAAGGTAGGAACTTGTGAGGGGGAACTGGAAGGAGGGGGGCTATATTGGGGATATAAAGTGAAGAGAGAGAGAGAGAGAGAGACAGAGACAGAGACAGAGACAGAGACAGAGAGACAGAGACAGAGAGACAGAGAGTGAGAGAGACAGAGAGAGACAGAGAGAGACAGAGGGGGAGAGATAGAGAGAGAGAGAGAGAGAGAGAGAGAGAGAGAGGCAAAGAGGGAGGGGAGGAGGGAGGGAGGAAAAGGGAAGGAAGGAAAGAGAGGAAAAAGAAAAAGAAGAGCTGTAGTAAACACATATAAATGAAAGATATGCTCAAGAACAAAAATAAAACATAATAATTAGATGTCCATAATACTCAAAGGTATCTACAGATTCGATGAAATCTCTCTCCAATTGACTATGGTACTTTCACAAACTATTTTTTAAATCCTGCAAGTCTTATGGAACTACCATGAGTCCTCAGCAACCCAAGTGAGTTTGAGTAAGAAGGTGAAAATAGACTATGAATATCACAATACCTGCTTTCAAATCATATTAGAAAGCTAGAGTAGCAGGAACATTATGGTGGTAGCATAAGAACAGACATACAGACCAGACTAATGGAATAGTATGCCTATCTCAGAAACAACTATACATGTGTGAAATCAGCTGATCTTAGCCAAAAATACCAAGAATATAATAGTGGGCAAATCACATGCTCCTAGGTGAGCTGTGCTGGGAAAACTGGACATTCAAAAACATAGGAATGAAGTTGCATAGTTATCTTACATGGCACATAAAAATTCATTCAAAATAGTTTAAAGACTTCAGCATAGCAACTGAAGCTATAAAACTTCTCGGTGAAAACATGAGGTAAAATTCTCTGAATGAATTTGTGAATTTTACACTTGAAGCACAGACAATAAAAACAAAAATAAACAAGTGAGTCTTCAAGCTAAATTTCTGGTGTACAGCAAAGAAAACAGTCAACAAAATGAAATGGAAATATATGGGGTGGGAGAAAATACTCATTAGCCATGTAAGAAGTAGGTAGGGGATTAATACCCTAAACAGATAAGGAAAGCACAAGAGCACAACTCAATAGTTAAACCCCTCTGAGCTCCATGTAGCTGACATGCCAATCAGCATAGCATTCAAGAGCCAGCACTTATTTTGAGCTTATTCAGGAGACCCTGGACTTGAACTTCTGCAGGACCTAAACTAGTCATGGCAACAAACCCCTGTGTAGCTGAGATTCAGGTCAATCTCAGCTACATACTGAGCTCAAGGTCAGCCTGGGATGCATAAGATCCAGTGTGGTGGTTTGAATATGCTTGGCCCATAGGAAGTGGAACTATTAGGAGGTGTGGCCTTATTGGTGTGGGCATGATCTTGATGAAGCAAGTATGGCTTTTTTGGAGGAAGTGCATCACTTTGAAGCTTCCTTGTTCAAGCTCTGCCCGGTGTAAAAGAGACCCTCTTCCTGGCTACCTTCGGATCAAGATGTAATGTAGCACTTGTTGCTCCTCTAGCACCAAGTCTGACTGCATGATGCCATGCTTGCTACCATGATGATAATGGACTGAACCTCTGAAACTGCAAGCAACCCCTAATTAAATGTTTTCCTTTATAAGAACTGCTGTGGTCATGGTGTCTGTTCACAGCAATGAAATCCTAACTAAGACACTCAGTATCAAAAAAAGAGCAACAAAACAAAAACAAAACCATAGAAATAAGAGTCTCACAAGTTTGAGGCTGTATGTCTTAATAATAGCTATTATTATCATTAAATTAAAAATAGACCCATAAAAATAAACATTCTCCAAAGGAAATATGCAAATGCCAACAGGTAAATGAAAAGATTCTCAACATACTTAATCAACAAGGAAAACAAATGGAAGGTTTCAGAGATGGCTCAACAGGCAAAAGCACTTGCCATTAAACCTGACAGTGCTCACCATGACATGCAAGTGACCCCACACAAACACATACATACAATCTCTCAATCAATCAATCAATCAATTAATCAAATCGATCAATGTAGTTGAATTTTAAGCAAATGCAAATTGAAAGCCCAACAAGCAATTTTTCCTGACATGTAGTACACAGTCAGCTCTGAAGTATCTGAGTCCCCGAACATGAGTGCTTCTCGGAATCCTCCAGCTATCTACAGCAGCTCTGTCGCTGTCATTGGGCCACAAAAATGAACACCATAAATTTAGACTGTCACAAGAAAAAGAGAAAATGAAAGAAAGTGAAGAGGCCCATTGGACCCATCAGAGGGAAAAAATAAGTTGTATCATGCTAAAAATAAAAAATAAAGATGCAGTGAAAACCAGGAATAGTAACCACATGCTTATAATTCCAGCATCAGAGAGGCTAAAATATGCACATCATGAATTCAAAACAGCTTCAGCTACACAAGACCCTGTCTCAATAACAGAAAGGGTGCTTGAAAAGGGAGACAACAAACAAAGAATACTGATGGGGCTGGAGGGATGGCTCAGTGGTTAACAACACCAGCCTCTCTTGCAGAGGACCCAGGATAAGTTCCCATCACTAGCGTGGTAGCTCTCAACTGACTCTAAGCCCAGATCCAGTGAATCCAATGCCCTCTTCTGGCTTCCAAAGGCACCATGAATAGCATGTGCATGGTGTACAGACATACATGCAAGCAAAACACTCATATACATTAAAATAAATCAAATAAGTCAATCTCCTTTAAAAAAAAAAAAAGAATGATGCAGACTTCACAGGGAGCAGTCTCTACTGACCCTTTCCAATCTGATGAGACAAAACACAACAAGAAGTCAAGAAAATATCAAGTCCTTCTGTCCACAGTTCTTTCCCAGTGATAGAAAGAAATATCAAAAGGCATTCAAGCCAGACCTGATAGTGCAGGCCTATATGGTCCCAGCATTGAGGAGGCTGGGGCAGTGGGATCACAAGTTCAAAATCCAGCTTGGATAACTTATTGAGACTCTGCCTAAAAAATAGAAATCAAAATTGGCTGTGGATAAACCTCAGTGGTATAGTGTTAGTGTTTGCCTAGTATGCATAAGACCTAGGTAAATAAAGGAATAGATATATAGGTAAATAAATAAGTACTAAATAAGCAGAAGAGAACAAGAAAGTGTGGGAAAGAATGACTAATAAAATTTTTTTAATTAGAAATGGCTTTGTAAGAAACATCTTAAATCAAAAAGATTAATTAATTAGACCAATTAGTTAAAGAAGGCCAATGTAACACATCCAGAACTAAAAGTGATCTTTGCCTGCCAATTCTTAAAAGGAATTCCTCAACCTGCTTCATACAACTTGGATATCATTACCAAAGAATGATTTGGGGAAAATATCCTCAATTTGCCAAGATTCCTGAAATGGACTAATAGCTTCATAAAGCAGCTCCTTACATTTATGGGAGACTACAAAGATTCTGGAAAGCCAAACTTGCTGTGAAGTTTTGTAGTCAAGAGAACTGGGAATTTGTTTGTTTGTTTGGGGTTTTGTTTGTTTGGGGAGGGGTTAAGACATGATCTAGGCTGTCCTTGAACTATTCCATTCAGTTCAGGCAAACCCCCAGCCTCAGCCTCTTGAGTAGGTAATACCACAAGTGTGCAGCAATGCAACCAGTTACTGTGTATTAAATTGAAAACCAAACAAAAGCACACTAAAATAGTCAGCTTTTTTTTATATGAAAGGCAGTGAGGATGTATGAGGATTGATGGCATGTTTATTTAAACCCAGCTACACAGGAGGATCACTTGAACTCATGAGATCCATTACCAGCCTGGATCATACAGAGAGACCATGACTTTAAAATATATTATTTCATATGTATTAGGAAAGCTACTGTAAAATAGAGAAACATGAAGCATGTTGATGAGAACATGAAGAACGTGGAGCTCTAGTACATCATTGATGAAAATGTAAATTGGTACTGCCATTCCCAAAACAATATGGAGGTTACACTAAAAAAAATAAAAATAAAAATAAAAATGGAACTACTGTATGAACCAGCAAACCCATGTCTGGATATAAATCCTAAAGAAATAAAATCACTATCTGAAAGAGACAACTGCACTCCCATGGACAGCATCATATACAATAGCCAAGATGAGCTGGAGAGATGGGTCAAGAGTTAAGTCCATTCATTCTTGCAGACAGCCTAAGTTCATTTCTCAACACCTACATGGTGGTTCATAGTCATCTGTAATTCCACTTTCAGGAGATCTGATGCCCTCTTCTGACCTCCACAGGCACCGAACAAACAGTAAATGCATACATGCAGACAAGACAGACATAAAATAAAATTAATAAATCTAAAACATAAAAATGAAACAAAATAGCCAAGATACAGAAAGCCTAGTTGTGCAACAAAGCATGATGGGATAAAAAAAAAATGTGGTATATGTGTACAACTGAATATCATTCAAGCTTAGAAAAGAAAAAAACCCTGTCTTTACGGCAACCTGAATGAAAACATGTTTGTAGTTATTTATGGACCCTTAAAAAGTGGACATAGAAGCAAAGAACAGAATGGTGGATGCCAGATGGTGGAAGGTGTAGAATATTAAAGAGTAATATTGTGCAGTTAAAAGATTAAAAGTTCTGTAAATCTGATGTGTATGACAGTGAGTATAACTAATCTTAGTGTTTTGAAAATTGAAGTGGGATGAAAGAATAAATCGTACACATTCTCACATACAAAAAAGGGTTATGAAATGGTGAATACATTAATGTCATTAATCTGCTTGAATGGGGAATGTATTTAACAGTGTGTTTGTATATCAAAAATAGCACATATACCTTAAATATAAATGATATATAATCATATATGTGAATATTAAAAGACATAGGAATAATTGTTCATTACTTTGAATTTAGAAATCAACTCAGAACAAAAACAACAAAAGAAAAATAGATAATAAAAGAAAAAACAGATAAATTTGAATTCTTCTTTAAAACATGCATGAAATAAAAAGACAGCTTGCAAAATGAGAATAAACACTTGCAAATCATATATTTGACAAATTTCTATCATGAAGGATGTTTAAAGAATGTTTAAACTCAGTAACAGACAAACCCAGTGAAAAAGTAAGCAAGAGACTTAAAATATATTTCTCTATGGACAATACACAAATGACTAATAAGCATAAAAAACAAAATTCAACCTTACTAGCCATTACAGAAAGGTAAATAAAACCTGCATTGAGATGCTTCTTCACATTAACTAAATGTAAAGTGTCGATGAGGATGTGGTCAGAATCTAAAATGACAAATGGTCATGTACTCCACCAATTCTGCATGTATAGTCCCAAAGAAAATAACGCATTAGGGTGCACAATTGCACATGGATAAATCATTGTGAATCCAGCCCAAAGGATAATAAAGGGAAAACACCAAAACAAGGATGGAAATTACACCCTAGAAAAAGCAATAAAGTAAACCTTCAAAAAACCTAAAAGAAGACAGCTGCAAGAATCCCAAATTTAACAACAAAAATAACAGGAAGCAATTACTTTTCTTTAATTTCTCTTAACATCAATGTGCTCAATTCCCCAATAAAAAGACATAGACTAATAGATTGCCTACACAAACAGGATCCAACATTTTGCTGATTACAGGAAACCCACCTCAGAGAAAAAGACAGACACTACTTCAGAGTGAAAGGCTGGAAAACAATTTTCCAAGCAAATGGTCCAAAGAAACAAGCTGGAGTAGCTATTCTAATATCAAATAAAATTGACTTCCAACCCAAAGTTATCAAAAACGACGAGGAGGGGCACTTCATACACATCAAAGCTAAAATCGACCAAGAGGAACTCTCAATTCTGAATATCAATGCTCCAAATATAAGAGTAGCCACATTCATTAAAGAAA
>NC_034613.1:91290820-91332509 GCF_900095145.1 Mus pahari
AAAAAACAAGAAGAATGAAGACCAACGTGTGGATAATTTATTCCTACTTAGAATAGGGAACAAAATACCCATGAAAGGAGTTACAAAGACAAAGTTTGGAGNTAAGATGAAAGGATGGAGTTTCCAGAGACTACCCCATCTGCAGATCCATCCCATCATCAGCCGCCAAACTCAGACACTATTGCACATGCCAGCAAGATTTTGCTGAAAGGACCCTGATATAGCTGTCTCTTGTGAGGCTATGCCAGAGCCTGGCAAACACAGAAGTGGATGCTCACAGTCATCTATTGAATGGAACACAGGGCCCCCAATGGAGGAGCTAGTGAAAGTATCCAAGGAGCTGTAGGGGTCTGCAACCCTATAGGTGGAACAACAAAATGAACTAACCAGCACCCCCAGAGCTCGTGTCTCTAGCTGCATATGTAGTGAAGATGGCCTAATCAGCCATCACTGGGAAGAGAGGCCCCTTGGTCTTGCAAACTTTACATGCCCAGGGGAAGGCCACCGCCAAGAAGTGTGAGTGGGTGGGTAGGGGAGCAGCAGCGGGGGGGGGAGGGTATAGGGAACTTTCAGGATAGCATTTGAAATATAAATAAAGAAAATAATTAAAGAAATTAAAAAATATAAAAAAATATTATGCTGGGTAAAAGAAGCCACTCAAAAAGTATCAGACATTTTATTTTTTGTAAAAGTAAATCCATGAAAGTAAACACATTTCCAAAGTAGAGGGGAGGTGGGAAGTGATCCATTAAGGTGTATGGTTTATTTCCTTTAGGAGTGATGAGAATGTTTTACAACTAAATAGAGGTGAGGAATGAGCAGTCATGTACCTAAACCTGCTTAATTTTATATTTTGTGAGTCGCTTTTTCAAAATGGCATCAAAACACCAAGATATAAGAAGGCCCAGTTGTATTTAAAGGCTACCCAACAATACACACAAATATTTCAAAACTGTGAGTTAAAAATGGTGGATAGCAGTTAAGAAGATTCTTGGAGTGACAGTCTAGAAATCTGGGCTTTAGATCTACTAGTAATCACCTGCATGAATAGAGACGAGTTGTATAGCATCTTTGGGTAGCTTGTAGCTTTTACATTTGCAAAGTCTCCAATTTTCATCCATTACACTATACCATTTTCAGAATTACTTGCAAACATGAACCCTATAAAATAATTATGCACATGTGCATGCCCACACATAATCACGGAGTTGATGGGAGAGATGAAACGAGTCCATGAGTATTAAAGCGCTTGACATTATATGGGAGGACTAACTGAATTTAGATATAGCCAACTGTGGATCTTTCCTATTTTGTATATTCACAAAGTAATTGCTGGGTGCCTAATATATGACAAATAGTGTATTAGGTACAGATAAAGAAGTTACTATCCTTTGTAGAGCTATATAATCTAGTAGAAAAGACAGAAATACAGACTATTTGAATTTGTTAAATAACTGAGCTATGGAATGTACTGGGATGCTGTGATGTCAAACATGCATTACTACCTCACTCAGTCTGGAAAAATTCCAGGGATAGAGTAACAAAATGTTAGCCAGGTAAAATAATGAGTAGGGAAAACTAAGCAGAAAGGTGGAGAAGGTACAGCTACTCCTTAAATGAACTAGCATCTTCAGGGCCCTTGAGGCAGCTAGTGTATAACAAGCAAAGTAGGAGTGGCAAAAGGAAAGGTTTACTCACTCAGGGTCAAGACAGACCATTTGGGCCCAGACACATGGAGAGAACCTGCCTCAGTATTTGAAGTAGAGAGTAATTGATTTCAATCTCTCTTCTTCTTCTTCTTCTTCTTCTTCTTCTTCTTCTTCTTCTTCTTCTTCTTCTTCTTCTTCTTCTTCTTCTTCTTCTTCTTCTTCTCTCTCTCTCTCTCTCTCTCTCTCTCTCTCTCTCTCTCTCTCTTTCTCCATATATATATTTCATGTATGTGTATGTGTATATGTAAACATGTNTCTCTCTCTCTCTCTCTCTCTCTCTCTCTCTCTTTCTCCATATATATATTTCATGTATGTGTATGTGTATATGTAAACATGTATGTATGTATATATATATATATATGTGTGTGTGTGTGTTTCTCTGTGTATGTGTAAAATAATCTATTTTCAATTAAAAATATTTTTAAAGCCTTCTCTCCTCCTTCCTTTGGACAAAAACTCCTATACAATAAAAGTGGTAAGCTTTTAATAATGAACTGGAGGGAAATGATTGCTTTATGCATCTGAAACAGAATATTACTCTAGAGAGGAAAGGTAGGATTGGTGTCTTCTGTAGTCAGTCAGCTGTCTGCACAGATGTGCAGAGTCCCAACCAGATCTTCCAGATATCTTATTGATCCAGACAAGACCATCCCTAAGCCGTGGCTTGGCACAGCAAGTTGGCACCACATACCACTACCTTGAGACGCATGCCTACTACTGCCAGCACAGTGGCCCATGAACTGTGTTTGGAAGACCATGTGCATGTCTTTTCTGCTCTGCTTATAAATGGAGGAAGTTCACTTGGCCAATTCTCACAAACACTCTCTAGGAGGAATGTGCAGCAGGCTTCTAGTCTTGCTCTGCTTAGACATAAATCAAGATCTTGTTTGTTCCGAATGACTACTGCCCCATCCTGCCAGAAACTCCACTGTGCTCTCTGGGGTGTGCAGCCTCTATTTATTAGGCTATTTTGTTGGCCAGGGGTTTACACTGTGCTTTGTTCTCATTGCTTTGCCGCTCCCATGACTGGCTGCCTAGTAAACCAGACGGTGACCTCTGATTCACTCGTCCACCGATTCTATTCATATCTTTTCGTTGTCTTTGGATGGTGTGACAAAGCACCTCAAAGCTGATGCTGTGAGCCTTGTGTTCTGCTCTGGAGTGACAAGCTCCTCCCAGACCCTGGAGACACATAGGAAATCCAGCTGCAAGACCTCTTTCCGGCCCCACCCCAGCAATGGTAGTACAGTTGGGGACACGGAGCTTCAAAATTCTGGCTCTCCTAGGTCACTTTGAGAATCAGTGAGCCTGGCCCTCTCTGAAGGCAAAGAAGTCAGATGCCTGTAAGAGATTATAAGAGGCACCAAAAGGCCTTTCCACCCCCCCCCAAAAAAAAAACTCCACTTACCTACCCCATTTCCTTTTGGTTAAGGAATTATGCCTTCAAAGCTGCCTTGAGGAAAAAATTATACAGGGAGAGGGTGCAACCAGATATCAAATTTCCTAGCTCCTGGCTCCAGCTCTGTTGCATGATCATGAGAAAGCCTCTTTGCTTTTCTGGGCTTCATTTTCCTTAATATACTATGCAATATACTATACTTACAGATGGTGTGGCATCATCTCTAAGGCTCCTTCTGAAAATAAATTTTTGTGTTACTATGACCCAAGTTCAAGCTCCAAAGTTCCTTTGCAGAGGATGCCATTTAAGTCACCAAATTTCATTTATCCATTTGTTTTAACTGAATAGATATCCTACCAGAAAGAGAGTCAAGAACATGAATTGATCACATGGATGGAACAGAAACAAATGCTGAGAAGAAAGCCAGAGATGCCTCACCCTCTTTTAGACGATTTCCTCCCACCCATTTCTACTGACCATCCAAACCAGAAAAAAAGGCCAATACCATCCAGAATGTAAAGGAATGTGAAAGGTGGGCATAAACTTTCAGGTTAGGGGAGTCAAAATCTTAAAATGAACTGTTTCCTAAATACCAAAGGTTCAGATGAATCAGTCCCATATAGTATGAGGGCAAAAAGTAGCTTTCCTCAGAAGAATAAGACATATATACCCAGAGGCCTAGGAAGATAACCACTAGATAGTTACTCTCCTTCCTCCTAAAAGAAGAAAGAGCTAGAATATTAGTTTGTCTATCTAGGCCTCCTTGGGATAGCCCAGCCACAAAAAAGCACTTAAAAATAGTATCTAATATTTATTAGTATTTGCTATAAAATGGGCAGGATTCTAGATCCTTCCTAAAGTTGAAATAATTAGCCCATATAGCAATTCTATAAGGCAAGTGCTAGTATTAACCCCATTTTTGCAAGTTAGTGTAGTGGAAGAATCTGCTTAAGTGATTTGCTTAAAGAAATATGGCTGAAAAAAAAATGAAGATCATTAAGCCAAGAAATCCAGCTCCAAAATTAGTGTTCTTCCACAAAGATGGAAAAGCACCCTCTCAAATGAAAGAGATAAAAGCAGGAAAGATCCTTAGGGACATCCAAGAACGACTTCTTTATATATAAGAGTACTAAGGTATTTGCGCAATGCCACACACTAAGCAACTATGCATATAATGGAGCCAGAACCAGCAACTAATCTGCTGGCTCCCAACTCAGCGTTCTTTCCACTATAGCTTCAGATCTTGTGTTGTGTCTCTCTGTTGAACTGCCTTCCCCATCACCTTATGTAGCTGACATCGCCAGCTCGGTCATTCCCACAGCCTGTTTGACAAGACTGTGGACAGGCAGCCATCTCTGTTGTATGAGTCATTATCTTCCCTTTCCAAAATATAAATGAGACTAGAGTTGGCTTCAACCAAGTATTTTCCAAATGATTAGATCCCTAAATCCCAGTATCACCTCTGTGGGGGTTACCGATAGAATGCGAAACCAACATTTTCCATCCATAAAGACATCAACACCCAACCACGCCAAGGCCTCGACCTTCTGAGAAGATGAGTGTTCAATGATGTATGAGGCCCGCCTCCTGCTCAGACAGATCCATGGACTCAAATCGGAACTTTTTAAGGGTCATTCAGGGAAACCGATACTGAGCCCAGCTGGAAAAATTCTGCCTGATTCATTAAGAGGTGGTGAGTAAAGCTTATGAAAGTGAGGAGGAAGGCTGAGCAGCGCTGGGCTACGGAGAGAGGTGGGGTAGCCTGGGTTATCATGCCACTCATGTCTGATGGCCAGGACCCAGAAAATGGGCAGCCCAAGTCCTCCAAATGTCAAGGCTACTCTTCCCTTAGTATTCATGGCTTCCTGCTTCAAAAAATGTTGGATTTCACAAAGCCATGTCCCCACTCCACGCCTCACTCCACCCTTGCAGCGGGTGTGGGAAACAAAAGGCTCTACTAGAGATGAGAAGTTTTAAAGGTCTCTTGTGGCTAAGGCTTTGACACACATGAGGCATTCTATCCATTACCCAATTTCTGTGGTCCTCCGACCTGGACACACACCATGGAGTCTGAGGCATGAAAGACCTACCTCTTCATGGGGATGGGAGATAGGAGTTCCCAGCCTTGGCAAGGCAGAATAATGCAGAAGAACCTTCTCTAGACTGGAGAGGACATTCCCAAGAGGCTAGTTGAAATTATAGGGCAGTGTTGGTGCCCCCTTTTATAGTATGTTCAGACTTTCCACTGCATAGCTTGGCTCGAAACCTTCCTGCGACAGCAGAGGAAAACAGTTGATTCTGAATCAGTTGTGAGGTACAAAACAAATAGTATTCCCTCAGCTTGTGCACCCGCTCTTTTTCCATACGATAGCCAACAACCACCTATGCTATGCAAAGGATCGCGAAGAAAGTTTTAAAAATATAAATCAGAGGGCCTATATCACAAAAAAGTCATATACTTGAGGAACTTTGGTGTTCCCAAACACCAAAAGAGCTATGGTTGAGAAGAACCTTTAAGTGAGATTATCCCAGTTCCCCAACTGGAAGAATCTTCAGAAAGGTCCATCTGGGGCAAGATTGTGTTCTACAAGTAAAACACAAAAGAAAGGACAGAGCTTAACAGTGTTGGTCTACCCACTAAGGCTTCAAGGGAATAAACTGTTGCTTGACTCTGCTCACTTCAGCCGTGCATAGACTAAATCTGGAATGACTCAGAAGAGACTAAGATGGCCCCAGTGAGAGGATAACACACAAATATAAGCATTCCATATTTTTGTACACACATAGTCAAAAGATTATACTGCATCCCATAAATTTGTACAACTATTATGTATCGATTTAAACCTTTTAAGCTTTATTTTATTATTTTTTGATATGAAATATTAAGACAATGTATCATAGAAATGTTATGTTTAATATTCAAAGAATATTGGGGTTAGAGAGATGCTTCAGCAGTTAGGAAGACTTGCTCTTCCAGAGGACCTAGATTCAATTCCCAGCATCCACATGGCAGTTCACAGCTGTCTGTAACTCCAGTTCCTAGGGGGGACTTCACATTCTCCTCTAGCTTCCATGGGCAGCACAGATAAGTAGTACACAGACATACCTGTATCATACACATAAAAATGATAAAAATAATTTTTAAAAAATATTCAAAGAATAGGTAAAAATTTTTCCCAAAACTATAATCATAAAGTTCTAATATATAGCCAGGGTCAGACAGAAGTTGTAGGATCTGGAACAAAATTGCAAGAGTTCTCATTAGAAGTCAGGGGAAAGGGCTGTGAATGTCTGTTCTTACTGTGTGTATTCATTCACATGTCTCCCCTGCCCCTCACTCTCTTCCACCCTCCCTCACCTTGTCACTGTATTTTCTATTTGTTGTTCCGTGTGGTTCTAAACATAATTAAAAAGATGAATTATTAGAATGAGTTTTACATATACATAGTTCAATATCAGTTTAAATATAAATAAAAGAGACTAACTCCAATATCAGTTTAAATATAAAATGAGAAAAATATCAGCAAAACTACACAATTCATGTTATAGTTTGTATATGCACATACAAAAATAAACCCAAAGTTAATCACACACTAAAGTGTTGAATGAAACTATGAAAATTTTTAAATTCAGTATAAAAGGAAATATCTAGGATTTAAGACTAAGTTAAGGTGTCTTAGATAAGACAATTAAATTATGAGTCAGAAAATGGTTGCTAAACTTTAATTCATCAAAAAATCTATTTTTTCCTTCTGCAAAGATCCCGTGAAGAAGATATGTTGTTCCCACCCTGTCAGTGGGCAAAGAGACACCTTGATGGTAGTGCTGCTCTTATATCAGTAGATGGCATTCCTTTGTTCATCCTAGCTTGATGTCCATCTAGCTTGGTAGCCAAAGCTGTCTTATGCCCAGGACTCATATAAATCACATCAAATATAGGCAATGCAGTGTGGAAGCCCTGGGAGACCTGCAGACCTGCCCTCTAGCACATGGCACAGGCAGACCACAGATACCTTCTTGTCACAACGCTCAGCATAGATGGAGGGTGTCACCCAGGGGTTCACCAGCCACATGACCAGCCTTCATCAGGAACCATCACAATAATGATCAGATGGGAGATCATATATGGTTCTCAGATAGGAGAGAAAGAGAAGTGGCGCATCTTGAGCATTATGAAGAGAGATAGAAATGGAGACTTGAGTTGGAGAAGAATAGCCTGTTATGAGTGGCCAGCCATGCCATCTGGGGCCATGGTAAAGTCCCAGCCTGAGCTGAGGACCATGTCTGAGTCTGTGGCTACATAGCAGCACGGATCCATGTTGATGTCCACAGCTCATATTACCACTGAAGAACATGGGGACATCCCTAGTCAGGACATTCCCCAGGGACCACATGGATGTCCAGGGGTTGTGTATAACTGGCCCCACCCCTCACTGGGTGCAAAGCTCCGGTGATCTAGGCCCATCTCTCACCACTGGTAGCCTTGGGGACAACAGGCTCTGTGCCTCTCACAGACAGTACAACTCCTCTGCTGTAGGGTGGCACAGGCCCAGACTGATGTCACCCCTCCTGCCCCTCACCAACTCCAGCAGTAAGGGAAGTTGCCCACAGGGTCATGAGCTCAGGAGAGCTATCCCTGCCCCTTACCAGCTACAGGACTTGGGAGAGTGGGCTCTGCACCTCACCTGGACAGCACAGTTGACCCGGGGCACTGAGGATGCAGGTGAACTAGCCCCAAGGGTGAGAGCTCAGGAGAGCTGGCCCCCTCCATTCCTCTGGTGTGAGGTAGCACAGGTCATACCTCACCACCTGCAACAATCAGGAGAACAGGTCCTAAGGTCATGAGACCGAAAGACCTGGCCCTGCCCCTCACTTGCTGCAGCATTCAGGAGGGCAGGCTCTGCACCTCATCTGGGCTGTGCAGTACAGCTGGCCCTGATGGAGGGAGTGCAGGTGAGCCAGCCTCAAGGGCAAGAGCATGGGAGTGCTGGCCCAACACTCCTCTAGCAAGAGGTGACTTGGATGCAGAAGTGATGCCTTCCCTGGCCTCCCCTTCACCACCTGCGGTAGCCAGGAGAGCTTTCCCTGGAATCTTAGAATAGGAAATCTAACCCTGCCTATCTCCATCTCCACCTCCACCTCCACCTCCACCTCCACCTCCACCTCCACCTCCACCTCCACCTCCACCTCCACCTCCACCTCNCCTCCACCTCCACCTCCACCTCCACCTCCACCTCCATCTCCATCTCTATCTCTATCTCTACAGGTGTAGGTATAAATATAGATACAGATATTCTGGCTATAGAGCTCAGGAGAGAGGTGTCCTGCACCTCACCTGGGTGATACTGTGGAGCTGGCCCTGATGGAGGCACAGGTGAGCCAGCCCTAAGGGTGTGAGAGTGGAAGAGCTGGCCTAGCTCTTTACAGGTTGCAGCACTTGGGAGAATTGGCCCTACGCCTTGACTGGGCAGCACAGTGAAGCTGGTTCTGGAGATGTGGGTGGGGGTGAGCCAGCCCAAAGGGATGAGAGCTGGGGAGCTGGCCCTCCATCCTACCAGTGGCAGCATTGGGTAGCCTCACCTGAGCAGTGCTGGAGAGTTTACCCTGGTGGTGAAGATAAGGGAGAGCTACCCGCTCAACTACCACACAGGCCCAGATCCAGGGCTCTGAATTGGCCTGTCCCCAAATCTATATCATCTGGGAAAGGTGGGGACATGTGAAAGGGTCAGTCCTGCTGATCCAAAGCTGCAGGGTCTCCATGATACAGGACAACAACTGACAGAATATTTAGAAACATTTTCAAAGGTCAAATAGTAGAGAAAATTACAACTAATTCGATTAGAACACGGATAAAGGACATTAAAAAACATCTTATACATTTTACTAGCCATTAGTAAAAAATTATACCACAGTATGATATCATGTCACACCTCTCCAAGAAGCTAAAATGAAGTTATGACATCATTAAATATGTGGAGAAACGGGATTGGTCACACATCATTTGGGACATATAAAATGTAACCATTCTAGAAAACAGGTTGTCCATTTCTTAAACTAAACACATAACTACCATTTTACCTAACAACCACACTTCTGGGCACTTACTTCACACATACCTATAAACATTTTTTCCAGATAATATTTTTATTTATTTATTTACACTCCATATTTTATTCCCTCCCCTGTCCACCCTCCACATCCCATACTTCCCCCCCCCCCGCACCTCCTGTCTCCACATGGATGTTCCCACCCCCCATGCCACCTGACCTCTAAACTCCCTGAGGCCTCCAGTCTCTTGAGGGTTAGGTGCATCATCTCTGAATGAACACAGACCTGGCAGTCCTCTGCTGTATGTGTGTTGGTGGTCTCATATCAACTGGGAGAGGAAACTTATACAGCCCAACTCAGCAGGAGGACAGGGCATCAAATGAGGGAGGGGCCATCGCACAGTCACAACTCTGACCCATAAATGTTCCTGTCTGAAAGAATTACAGGGATGGATGGAACTGGAAAGGAACCTGAGGAAAAGAAGGTCCAGTGACAGGCCCAAAGTGGGATCCAGTTCAAGGGGAGGTCTCAAGGCCTGACACTATTACTGAGGCTATGGAGAACTCACAAAAAAGGGAACTATCTTGACCACACTCCGGAAGACCCAACAAGCAGCTGAAAGAGTCAGAGGCAGATAGTTGTACCCAACCAATGGGCAGAAGCAGCGTCTGACCCCTGTTATTGAATTAGGGAAGGCTGAAAGACGCTGAGGAGGAGGGCAACCCTGTAAGAGGACCAGCAGTCTCAATTAACTTGAACTAAAAGTGGATGCTTTAGTCCTTCTTAGAAGGGGGAACAAAATATTCACAGGAGGAAATACAGAGACAAAGTGTGGAGCAGAGACTGAAGAAATGGCCATCCAGACAATGCCCCACCTTGGGATTCATCCCATATACAGTTACCAAACGCAGACACTATTGTGGATGCCAAGAAGTACTTTCTGACTGGAGCCTAATATAGCTGTCTCCTGAGAGGCTCTGCAAGAGTCTGACAATTACAGAGGCAGATGTTCACAGCCAACCCTTGGACTGAGCACAGGGTCCTCAATGGAGGAGTTAGAGAAAGGACTGCAAGAACTGAAGGGATTTGCAACCCCATAGGAAGAGCAACAATATCTACCAACCAGAACCCCCAGAGCTCCCAGGGCCTAAACCACCAACCAAGGCATACACATGGAAGGACCCATGGCTCCAGCCACATATGTAGCAGAAGATGGCCTTGTAAGGCCCTAAGGGCATCAATGGGAGAAGAGGCTCTTGGTCCTGTGAAGACTCGATGCCCCAGTGTAGGGAAATGCAAGGGCAGGAAGACAGGAGTAGGTAGGTGGGTGAGAGGGGGAACACCCTCATAGAAGCAGGGGGAAGGGGAGGGGATAACCCACCTGGGTTTCCAGGGACTGGGGACAGGGAAAGGGGACAACATTTGAAATGTAAATAAAGATCCAATAAAAAAGAAAAAAATGAGAGAAAGAAAGAAAGAGAGAGGAAGGAAGGAAGGAAGGAAGGAAGGAAGGAAGGAAGGAAGGAAGGAAGGAAGGAAGGAAGGAAGGAAGGAAGATTGTGGGAGAGAAGTCATGGAAGAAAAGATAACAGAATGTTCTAGTCTGTTCTGGTTTATTTCCACGCCATTGAGATTTTCCTGAGAACTCAGTAATAACCTCCGAGTTTCAGCAGATTCTATAAACAAAACTCCATGAAGTCATCTCCCAGCATTAGCATCTAATTCCAAATGAAATGCATTTTGCTAGACATTAAAACAGCTTAAATTAGTATGTTGTTATTAATGAGAGTGTAACCAATGACTATAATAAAGTTAATCTGATTACATGTGGCCAGAAAAAAAGAAAAATATCACAGAGTAAAATAACCAAGACCTAGAAATATAAATGTTATGTATTCACTTATATGTGGATATTAGTCATTAAATAATAATAACTAACCTACAATCCAGATACCCAGAGAGGTTCGGTATAGAGAAATGAACTAGGGGTGGAGGGGACACATGGATCTCCCTGTGAGGGAAAATAAAATAGATTTTACAGATGGATTAGTAACCTATGGAGAAGTGAATAGGTGTATCCTGTAAGAAGTGGGATGGGTGATAGAGTAGAGGAAAAGAATCCTGGGAGAGATAGCTGGAACTGAAGGAAAACTGAGGCATGATATGGAATCCTAGTGCAGTAGAAACTTCCTAAATTATAGGAAGGCAAGGTGTCCTAATGATGGGGATAAGGATTCCCAGCTGACCATCTCTTGTCACCAAAAGAAGCTTCCAGTACAAGGACTGGGTTTCATTCATTTGAGTTGTTGGGCAAAAGCATCCATGAAAACACAAAAACAATCCAGGCTGTTGCTAAAACAATGGTTTACCCTCCGTCAAAGGACCTTTTGGTCCCATTGCCTAGAACAACACCCACATAGCTCATTGAAAGTGAGGTTGAGCTGATGACTACATGAAGCCTTCATCCTTATTTTCTAGTGTCTTTGATGTGGGAGAGTACTCTGTAGGCTACAGAAAGAGAATCATAAACACCAATCCACCCATAAAACCTTTGACCTATGTTCCATTTGCAAGATATGCTAGGGCAGTGGTGTCGAAGAACTTCTAAGAGTAGTCTAGGGCTGTCTTATTTGACTTAAGACACACTCCATGAGCTAGAACCTATTCTTGACACTGTTTAGGTGACAAAAAATAGAGACTAGATAGCCTAGAGAACTAGTTTAAAATCAAATATTAGTGGTCCAAAAAGTAACAATATAATGTTGCCTTATGTAATTCTGCTACACTCATAGATCAGTGCCCTATTCAGCCACCATGAGAAAGACTTCCTCCTGCAGCAAATGGGAACACACACACACACACACCCATATAAGGTTACTTACTGATATCATATGCTGCTTTTGAGATAATGACCTGTGAAGTGCACATCTATCTTCTTTTCCACTGCAAAAGACTGCATGGTATCTCCATAGTGCAAACCCTGAAACTCTTCAGGAAAGATGCTCAGGACATAATTTCAGACCAAGACTGTTAGATTTCACTGTGCTAATAACATACTTAGGAGGGGCCTCTGGAGCATGCTGAGAATAAGACTTTGAAATCAAATATTTTTTTAACTCTTAAACATTCTGGATTCTGTTGCTCAACCTAATGAAGAATAAGAAAAGAACTCTAGATGCAACCAGCCCATACCTCTATTTATCATTTATATATTATAATCTTATAATGGAAAATTTATTTTAAAAAAAATTCTCCTGCACCATGCCTGCCTAGATGCTGCCATGCTCCTTCCTTGATGATAATGGACTGGACCTCTGACTCTATAAGCCATCCCCAATTAAATGTTGTCCTTATAACAAAAGGAAAGGCAAAACTTTAAAACATACAATATTTTAGCATTCTCAGAAGTGTTACTATCTTTCAACAAAGAACACAATTTTTATGAAAGATTTAAAAAGAAGTACTTTTAAAGTATCCCAGAAGTTTTCATACAATTGTGTCTTTATTTTAATTTATTTATATAAATTTTTATGTTATCTTTCTGATTTCTTCTTTGACTCATTTATCATTCAGTACTGTATTGCTTAGTAGTCATGAGTTTATGGATTTTCTGGAGATTCTTTTGCTATCAATAGTGAGGTTTGTTGCTTTGTGGTCAGATAGAATGCATGGAACTGTTCGAATTTTTCTGAATGTTTTAGATCTATTTTGTGCTCTAGTATGTGGTTTATGATAAACTTTCATTGACTGCTGAGTAAAACATATGCTCTTTGGCATTTTGATGCAATATTAAATAGATATTTGTTAAGTCTATTTAATGTATGGTGTCATTTAATTCCAGCAGTTGTTTGATTTTTGTCCATATAACCTGTCCATTGGGAAACTGTAGGGTATCAAAATCTCCAGCTATTATTGGGTTGTTTGCTAATTTGTCTTGAATTCCATTGGTTAGCTTTTTTATTAGATATTTTCTTCATTTACATTTCAAATACTATCTCCAAAGTACCCTACAACCCCCCTGCCCTGCTCCCCAACCCACCCACTCTTGCTTCCTGGCCCTGGCATTTCCCTGTACTGGGGCAGGTGATCTTTGTGAGACCAAGGGCCTCTCCTCCCATTGATGGCTGACTAGGCCATCCTCTGTTACATATGCAACTAGAGACACAGCTCTGGGGGGGGGGGTACTGGTTAGTTCATATTGTTGTCCCTCCTATAGGGTTGCAGATCCCTTTAGCTCCTTGGGTACTTTCTCTAGCTCCTTCATTGGGGGCCCTGTGTTCCATCCAATAGATGACTGTGAGCATCCACTTCTGTATTTGCCAAGCACAAGAGACAGCTATATCAGGGTCCTGTCAGCAAAATCTTGCCAGCATATGCAATAGTGTCTGGGTTTGGTGGGTTTTTTATGGGATGGATCCCCGGGTGGGGCAGTCTCTGGGTCCTTCCTTCCATCTCAGCTCCAAACTTGGTCTCTGTAACTCCTTCCATGGGTATTTTGTTCCTCATTCTAAGAAGGAACTAAGTATCCACACTTTGATCTTCCTTCTTCTTTAGTTTCATGTGTTTTGAAAATTGTTTCTTGGGTATTCTAAGTTTCTGGGCTAATATCCACTTATCAGTGAGTGCGTATCATGTGACTTCTTTTGTGTTTGGGTTACCTCACTCAGGATGATATCCTCCAGATACATCCATTTGCCTAAGAATTTCATAAATTCATTATTTTTAATAGCTGAGTAGTACTCCATTGTGTAAATGTACCACATTTTCTGTATCCATTCCTCTGTTGAGGGGCATCTGGGTTCTTTCCAGCTTCTGGCTATTATAAATAGGGCTGCTATGAACATAGTGGAGCATGTGTCCTTATTACCAGTTGGAACATCTTCTGGGTATATGCCCAGGAGAGGTATTACTGTATCTTCCAGTAGTACTATGTCCAGTTTTTTGAGGAACCACCAGACTGATTTCCAGAGTGGTTAGACATTGGTTAGCTTTTTATGAAATTAGGTGAATGAGACTGTAATGTCTTTCTGGTTTATTGTTCCCTCAATCATAATGAAGTGTCTTTCTTTACATTTTCTGATTTAGAATTGAAGTAATTTTTTAAGATAGCAGGACATCGATACCTGCTTGTTTCTTGGTTATATTTGCTGGGAGTATGTTTTGCCGTCCTGTTATTCTAAGATGGTGCCTATCTTTTAAGGTAAATTGTGTCTCCTCTAGACAGCAAAAAGATGGTTCTGGATTCTTAATCCATTCAACTGAGCTTTGTCTTTGTGTGTATGCTTTTCTAATTATTTATTCACTTTGCATCACAATCACAACCCCCATTGCTCCTCTCTTCCCAGTTTCACCCTCCCACCCCCTTCTCACATTTCCTCTTCCCCTGAGCCCCTACCCCTGGGTACCAACACACTTCCTGCCACATTAAGTTTCATCAGGACTAAGTACATCCTCTCTCACTGAGGCCAGACAAAGCAGCCCAGCTAGGGAAAAAATAATCCAAAGGCAGGCAACAGAGTTTGATTAAGAGAGAGCTCCCACTCCAATTGTTAGAGGACTCACATGAAGACCAAGCTGTACATCTGTGACAAATGTATAGAGAGCCTAGTCCAGCCCAAGCATGCTCTTTCATTGGTGGTTCAGTCTCTGTGAGCCCCACTGATCCAGGTTAGTTGACTGTAGGTCATCCTGTGATGTCCTTGACTCCCTCAATCCTTCCCCCAACTCTTCCACAAGATTCACTGAGTTCTACCTATGTTTGGCTGTGGGTATCTGCATCTATTCACTTGAGAGGCTGCTGGGTGAAGCCTCTCAGACAACAGTTGTGCTAGGCTCCTGTTTGCAAGTGTACTGGCTAGTTTTGTGTCAACTTGACACAGGCTGGAGTTATCACAGAGAAAGGAGCTTCAGTTGGGGAAATGCCTCCATGAGATCCAGCTGCAAGACATTTTCTCAATTAGTGATCAAGGGGGGGAGGTCCCCTTGTGGGTGCTACCATCTCTGGGCTGGTAGTCTTGGTTATATAAGAGAGCAGGCTGAGCAAGCCAGTGGAAGCAAGCCAGTAAGGAACATCCCTCCATGGCTTCTGCATCAGCTCCTGCTTTCTGACCTGCTTGAGTTCCAATCTATACTTCCTTGATGATGAACTGCAATGTGGAAGTGTGAGCTGAATAGACCCTTTCCTCCCCAACTGCTTCTTGGTCATGATGTTTGTGCAGGAATAGAAACCCTGACTAAGACAAATTGGTACCAGAAATGGGGTATTCCGGTGACAACATTACATGCATATATTTCTGGGTCTGGCATACCTCACTCAGGATATTTTCTAGTTTGATCCATTTGCCTACAAATTTCATGATGTCCTTCAGTTAAATAGCTGAGTGGTATTCCATCTTCAGTTCAGAGGCCTCTGGGTTATTTACAGTTTCTGGCTATTATGGATAAAGCTGCTATCAACACAATTGAGCAAGTGTCCCTGTGGTGTAATAGAGCATCCAAGAGTGGTATAGGTGAGTCTTCAGTTAGAAATATTCATAGTTTTCTGAGAAACTACCAGAATGATTTCCAAAGTGGTTCTCCAAGTTCACATTCCCACCAGCAACAGAGGAGAGTTCCTCTTGCTCCTTCCCAGCATATACTGTCATTTTAGTGTTTGGTCTTAGCCATTGTGATGAGTGCAAGATGTTTTGATCTGCATGTCCCTGATGGCTAAGGATATTGAACATTTCCTTAAGTGTTTCTCAACCATTAGAGATTGCCCTGTTGAGAATTTTCTGTATAGCTTTGTACCCTATTTTTAATTGGGTTATTTGGTTTGTTGGCATCTCATTTCTTGAGTTCTTTATATATTTTGGATATTAATCCTCTGTCAGATGAAAAGTTGGTGAAGACTTTTCCCATTTTGTCAGTTGCCATTTTGTCCTATTGAAGGTGTTCTTTGCCTTACAGAAGCTTTTCAGTTTTGTGGGGCCCCATTTATTAATTGTGTGTGATCTTAATGTCTGAGTTGTTGGTGTTCTGTTCAGGAAGTTGTCTTCTGCATTCAAGGCTATGCCCCACTTTCTCTTCTTCTAGATTTAGTATATTCAATTTTATGGTTGAAGTTTTTATCCACTTGGACTTGAGTTTTGTGCAGAATGATAAATGTGGATCTATTTGCATTCTTCTACATGCAAACATCCAGTTAGACCAGCACAATTTGTTGAGAATGCTTTTATTTTTCCACTGTATGGTTTTGGCTTCTTTGTCAAAATTCAAGTGTTTGAAGGGTTTATTTCTAGGTCTTCAATTCCATTCCACTGATTTACCTGTCTCTGTACCAATACCATGCATTTTTAAATCATTATTATCAAAATCAGAATAGTGATACCTCTAGAAGTTCTTTTATTGTATAGGATTGTTTTAGCTATCCTGAGTTTTGTTGTTGTTGTTTTGTTTTGTTTTTCATAGGAAGTTTCAAAGTCTATAATAAATTGTGTCAGAATTTTCATGGGGGTTGCATTGAATCTATAGATTGCTTTTGGTCAGATCATGATTTTCACTTTGTCTGTTTGCTTGAGTTAATTTTTTATCCAGCAAGCACAGGTCCTATATGTATCTACACCAGGATACTCTAAAGAACCCCAAGCTCCTGTGTGGTGGTGATTTACATACCAGCACTGTGCTTCTAACAGTTGATTTTCCTGTCTCATGGATGAAGACAACTACCCTAATGACTGGTGCCTGAAACTTCACATGTCCTGGCAATGTCCTTAGGATCTTTTACAGAAGAGTCAATATTGACCAAATGTATGCCTAACTGGCTAGCTCCTCAAGCTGTATGAAATTCCACCCTACAAAGAAATGATACTTTGATTCCTCCTATATGGTAGTATTGGGGCTGAGGGAGAGGAAATATGCAAGTTCTTCATCTGCATGATAATACCCTTGAATTCATTAAACTGCACAATTTTTAAAAGAAAAAAATTATATCCTAAGTCTTATATCTGTGGGTGACTATAAAGTCAAAATACATGTTAAATACATTTTTACTTCAAGAGTGAAGAACCAGGACATAGCCACAATCAAATCAAAGCAAAACCTAAGTCTGACCACATATGTAAAAGTAACTTTTATTCACCAGATTTAACTGTCATCTCAGAAGCTTACTGCTGAATAAAATCATCCTTTCTATCTCTTTCTGATCTCTGGCTGTCTGGTTCAACTCAGCTGTTTAGGCTCAGATTCCTCTTTAAGCTGATTGATTCAATCTGGCTTCTCTTGGCTTCTCACTGTATTGTTCTGCTTCACCTCAAACTAACTCAGGCAAGTTTTTCTTTTTTTAATTATTTTATTAGATATTTTCTTCATTTACATTTCAAATGCTATCCCAAATGTCCCCTATACGCTCCCCTCGCCCTGCTCCCCTGCCCACTCACTCACACTTCTTTCCCTGGTGTTCCCCTCTATGGGGCATATAAAGTTTGCAAGACCAAGAGGCCTCTCTTCCCAATGATGGCTGACTAGACCATCTTCTGCTACATATGCAGCTAGAGACACGAGCTCTGGGGGGGTACTGGTTAGTTCATATTGTTGTTCCACCTATAGGGTTGCAGACCCCTTGAGCTCTTTGGGTACTTTCTCTAGCTCCTCCACTGGGGGCCCTGTGTTCCATCCAATACCTGACTGTGAGCATCCACTTCTGTGTTTGTCAGGTACTGGCATAGCCTCACAAGAGGCCGCTGTATCAGGGTCTCTTCAGCAGAATCTTGCTGGCATGTACAATAGTGTCTGGGTTTGGTGGCTGATGATGGGATGGATCCCCAGATGGGGTAGTCTCTGGATAGTCCAATTCTTTCGTCTTAGCTCCAAACTTTGTCTCTGTAACTCCTTTTATGGGTATTTTGTTCCCTATTCTAAAGAGGAATGAATTATCCACACGTTGGTCTTCCTTCTTTTTGGTTTTCCTGCTTGTGGACGTTGTACATCGTGGTGCGCACTAGGCTCCGCACCACGATGTACAACGTCCACAAGCAGCTGCTTGTGGACGTTGTACATCGTGGTGCGCACTAGGCTCCGCACCACGATGTACAACGTCCACAAGCAGTAGTACTCCATTGTGTAAATGTACCACATTTTCTGTATCCATTCCTTTATTGAGGGACATCTGGGTTCTTTCCAGCTTCTGGTTATTATAAATAAGGCTGCTATGAACATAGTGGAGCATGTGTCCTTATTACCAGTTGGAACATCTTCTGGGTATCTGTGGATCTTCCGGTAGTACTTTGTCCAATTTTCTGAGGAACCTCGGCAAGTTTTTCTAATCTTCTGGCTCCTTCTTATTCTCTGGCTTCAACTGCCTCTTCATAAACTCATAAACTGAACAAACTAAATGGAACTATACCAACTCAACTGAACTTATTTGCATTCAACTGAACAGCACCAACTCCCAACTGACTCTCAACTGACTACACCAAACTCATCTGAATTCAACTGACTGAAGTGTACTGGCTGCACAGAACTGAACTGAACTCCACTCAGCTGAACTGAACTACTCCTCCTATGTTGCTCTTAAGTAGTCTCTCTTTCCTGTCTGTTCTCATGGGAGTTTGGCATGTCCTATCTCTGAATCATTCTGTCAAATCTTTTATTCACCACTTTGTCCCTCACTTAGACATCAGTTTCAAACATGGCTGCTTCCTTCTACAAACTAACTTTACCTTCATTGTTTGGGATTCAAGGTTTGTACTAAGGGCATGTCTGTATTCCAGCCAGAGAGATTAAAGGTGTACACTAAGGGCATGTCTACATTAAAACTGGATCACATAGATCTACAAGGTCTTTGGATGTGATCCTTTGACAGAGCAGCCATGTTGCTGGATTAAAATTCCTCTACATCTTTCCCCTTTCTGTTTAATTAATAATTGTACACAGTTTAACTAATACAACAATGTAAATAACTCAGTGTCCAATACCTGGAGATTATAATCTTCAGGGCTCCAAGGAACTTGGATAGCTCTACTTCTCTGGCTTTGTCATTTGAAGTATAAGCAGGTTGTCTTATAGGATAAGGCAGGTTCTACTTCACACCTGCCAGTGTCCTTGGTGGTCATCTCACCATCCTGGAATCTATAATATGCTGGAATCTCCACTGCAACTGAGGCTGCACCTTTACCAATAGCCTCTTCTGGCTTCTCTTCTGGGACTCTAACACTTGCCACATGATGCCAAGCCTCAGCCTCTGTCCATGACCCTTTCATTCCTGGGGTTTCTACTAAAACTGAGGGTGTGCCTTCACTAATAGCCTCTCTTGACCTCTCACAATGCCCATTCTCAGTTTCTTTCCATGACCCTTCAATCCTGCAGCTTTCATGCTGCCAGTATATGGGAAAATCTTACCCATTATCAGTTGGGCTGACAGCATGAATAACAGCTTGGGACCCTCTGGCGTAAAGCTTTGTATGCTGACCTCAAGGAAATACTTCACAGAAAAGTTTTGTCTCAATGATGCTTATCTGTTCTTTTATTTTTCTCCAGACTGAATGTGAAATTACTGAACATGATTTAGTAGGGTATAGGAGAATTACTGCAGAAACTCTCAGGGATGCAAGGCTCACCAACTTATCCAGGGGACCATGACTTGAGATATATTTGACCCCACAGTCATCAGGAATGAACTACTTCTCAGCAACCGTGTCTTCAATTTCATCTGCATTAAATTTGATGAAGCCTCACTTCCTTGAGATGTGGATCTTCTGGCAGCCAAGGAACTTGAACTTGGCTCTGCGCAGAGCCTCAATCCCATGTTCCTTATTCTGTAGCTTGATGAAGATGGACATGATTAAATGAAAAAAAAAAAAGAAATAAAAAAGAAGGATATGACTACTCCTAGGTATGGTGGAAGAGAAAGTTTAAGAGACTTTGGAGTCATTAGCTTGTGCAGTGGCAGAAGTTGTCACAATCTGTGAGAATTTAGAACTCGAGTTTGCCCATCTTTGGCCATTGAGCTATACTGAGGTCAAGTCATTTTTAGTATAACAGTGAGACTTTAAGAAAATCTCTGAATCTGCAAAGCAAATTGAGTCCAGTGAGAGAATAAGGAAGGGCCACAAAATGAACTCTGCCATAGGGAGAGTTCCAATAAGCTCCAAGGGGGGGCTAAGAGACAGAGTACCATATATCCATAAGGGATAAAGAAGAAACAGCAGGAGTTCTACCCAAGGAGGGCCTCTAATACTGTAGACGCTACATGCGCATAGAGAAGCTGCAGTACTTCCTGGAGGGGCTGAGAAACAGGAGGGACAAGGTGACAGAGGCACAGAAGGACATAAGAACTTAGCAGGCAGCTCTTAGGGGAAGGCAAGGAAACCTGAAATGTATAGGCCTAGGAGGGCACAATGACAGATAGAAGAGGAAGTTCTGAGGGAAGGGGGACAAAGAAAGGGTCACAGGAGAGTGTAGAGAAGCTGTGAAACTTAGTAGACAGCTGCTAGGGGAGGGTGAGGAAGTTCTAGGAAGGAGCTGAGAGGGGCCGTGAAGGAACAAATGGTAACAAGAACTTTAATCTAGGCCATCTCCAAGCAGACTGAGAGATTGCCAGAGAGAAATGTCCCAAATCACAGAGGATAAGCATCCCTTTCTACCTGGTAGGGGCCCAGGAGTGTGGGAGAAAGCTCCCTGGTACACCAGTGTGGCTTGCAGAATAAAGGTAGACAAAGCAGGGAGCTCTGTAGTTGCACTTACCAAATAGAAGGAAAGAGACAAGTGGTTAAAACAAATAAAGGAGAAAACAGCGTAAGAGGTGCACTGGGAGAGGCTTTTGGAAAAGGGAGGATTCCAATCAAGGGAGAGGAGCAAGTGTCTTAGTAAGAAGAGTTGCCCACATGATGGGGCTCCTAAGGGCATAGCAGGGAGATGCCCACATGGTGATTGCCCCAAAGAAGATAGCAGGCTCCAGAAACTAGAGAGAGAGGACACTTACTGAGTTGGCAAAGAGAGGTGGATGGTTAGATTAAAAGTAGAGGGAAAAAGCAAGAAGGAGAAGACTCTAGAATCAAGTTTGGTGGGAAGCAACAGTCAGCAGAAACAAATGATCCATAAATCCCTCAGGAGAGTCAGACCAGCAACTTGGTTCAGGGAAGCTGAGTTCCCCAGAAGGGAGCTCATTTACACCACTCCTGGATTTCAGCACCAGATGCATGAAAAATCAAATGAAACAGGGGGCTGGGGAAGGAGACTGACTGCTCCTAGGTATGGAGAAAGTTTATTGTAGATAAAAAGGAGAGCATAGCCAGAAGCAGAGACATCTGGGAGAGTCGAGTGGACATGACCCTGGGCCAAACCATATGAAGAAAGGGGAGAGGATGGAGGAGAGAGCCAGGAGACCAGGAAAACAAGAGACCATGAGAGTACAGAGTACACTAAAGAGAGAGTTAACTAAAATGGCTGGATTATATAGGGAAGGGCAGCTGGAAATAGGCAGTCCAGCCTCTGGACTAGACAAGTTTAGGGTAGAAGGTGGTAGGAGGTGCAGTCATACCTATAACAGGCAGGGACTAAGGGATGATGAAGAACCTCATGACCAGGTTCACTTTGATGTGTTAAATAGGCACCTCAGCCATTTGTTCCAGGGTTTGAGACTTAACAATGATGACCTTGCCAATGTGAACCCTTGTCACTGTGCCTTGGGGCTTCCCAAGGCACCATGCATACTTTTCTGGAACCTGCCAGCCTCAGCATGGGACAACAACTTGTTGTTTTGTATGACATGGAAAGGATGGCGCCTCACTCGAATATGAAATCCATTCTTGCCACAACTCTTTACCATGTGTTTGCTGCCACAAATACAGGCAGCTTTCGAGGCATTGGAAGAGAGTTGCTCAGATTCATCTTTCGCCACGTGGCCACGAGGCAGAAATTCATCAGCTTTGGCCTTTTTCTGTCTCAAGTCAAAGATGCAGATCTTAGCATCAGGGACACATCAATGGAAGCAAGATTTTGGGTATGGCTTGTTCTTATAATACTGATAACTCCAGGTAGAAAGGTGTCCCATGATGACAATGGGGTCTTCAATGGCACATGGGAGGAAAAGAGATGCTGATCTCTTCTTAATTACAGCCAATTCACATCTCCAGATGACCAGAATCCACATAGTCTTAATTCAAAATATCATACAAATGACCTTGACAGTCTTTGCTTCCCCCTAAAACTCAATACACCAGCCTCAATCATTTACACCTCTCTCAACATTGCTATCTTTTGAGCTCTCAGAGAGTAGGCTACTAAGCTCCAGGTACTCAGCAGCTTTTCTAGCCCATTTTCCAAAATCCTTCTGCAATCCTCTGAAAGAAAACATGGTCATGTCTGTCACAGCAATATCACATTCTCTAGTACCAATTTCTGTCCTAGTTGCCTGTTGCTGTGATAAACACCATGGCCCAAAGTGACTTGAGGAGGAAAGGATTTATTTTTACCTCACAGGTTACAGGTTACATTGAGGGAGGCCAGGGCAGGAACGCAATGCAGGAACCTGGGGGCAGGAATTGAAACAAGAGGCATGGAGGGAGGCCATTTAATCAGCCTGCTTTCTTATAGAATGCAGGACCACTTGCCTAAAGATAGAAATACCGACAGTGGGATAGCCCCTTCCATATCAATCATTAATCAAGAAAACGCCCCCCCCCCACACGTAACCTACAGGCCAAACTAATTGATGCAATTACTCACCTGAGTTCCTTATTCCTAGATAGTGCTAACTTGTGTGAAGTTGACCAAAACAAAAAAACAAAAACAAAAAACAACAACAACAAAACAAACTAATTAGCGCAACCATGTTTATAATTGTTCTTTTAAATTTTGTGTCCTGGTGGTTATCTAGGTAATTCCTATACACGACCATTTCTATAGAACCAGTGGTCTTGAGGAGGTGGAAGCATATTATCTTGGTCTTATATGTTGTTTTTATTTTTGTGATGGGACCTAAGCAGCAGGTTTATTTTGTTGGCTGTGTGTATGATATGACATTCTAGGTGGCCTGTCTCAAGTGGAGGCTTGGTCCCATTTTTGCTGTTTCCTAAACCTGGGTGAATTTTAGGTCAGGTGGGGGGGGGGTAACCAGGTCAGTTCTTCAAATACTCAGTGTTGGTTAGTAATTGGCAAGACTGGGGTAGGTGATCCAATTCAGTGGTAACCAGTATGTCATAGGGATTTTAGAGGGTTTTGGAATTGCTTGGGTGAGGGCCACAAAGGTTGTTTGGTGTGTCTACCAACTGGTTCTGGGCACAGAAAGGTGTTAAAGGGCAAAGAATCAGGAAGACTCACTGAGAGAGCATATGGATGCAAATTCTAGCTAGGCCAAAGTGTAAAGAGAACGACCTGAGCCAGACTCACCCAGAAATTATGGAGAAATTATGCTCAGATGGACCTGGCCATAAATAAAATTTTATTTAACACACAAAAAGAAATTTTAGTGATGGAAAAATAAATAGTGCCAGGGAAAGTGGATAAAGGATTGTTTAAGTATGAAGTTGAAGCACAAGAGGATCTGTGTTCATAGAACATTCTTCTCTTGGACTGTTGGTTAACAACTCTTCACACAGCAACTATCACAACAGTTGTTATAGATTGGACTGTGCACCCAGAAATTCATGTTGGAGCCTCAGAACCTCAAAAACATGGCTATTTGTGAAGGCAGAGTCTTTAAAGAGGTGATGGGTTGAAATGAGGCCAGTGGAGTTGGCCTTAATCCAATCTGATTAGATATCATTCTAAAAATAAATAAATGAGCATAATTTTGAGAGGGCTCAGGAACTGAGAGACACTGGATGCATGCATGCATGCACACAGTAATAACCATGTAAAGAACTGACAACAGGTAGTAACCATGTACAAGCCAAAGAGAGGGGCCTCATTGAAGTCAACTCTGTTGTCATCTTCACTTGGACCTTTAGCTTCCAGAACTGTGAAAACTACATTTCTGTTCTTTTTTTTTTTAATTAGATATTTCCTTTATTTACATTTCAAATAGTATCCCCTTTCCTGGTTTCCCCTCCCAAAACCTGCTAACCTATCCCCCCCTCCTCACCAACCCACCCACTCCTACTTCCCTGTGTTGGGATTCCCCTACACTGGGTCATTGAACCTTCTCAGGACCAAGGGCCTCTCCTCCCATTTATGTCCAACAAGCCCATCCTTGGCTACATATGCAGCCGGAGCCATGGGTCCCTCCATGTGTACTCTTTGGTTGGTAGTTTAGCCCCTGGGAGCTATGAACCTAGTGGAGCATGTGTCCTAATTACATGTTGGAGCATCTTCTGGGTATATGCCCAAGAATGGTATAGCTGGGTCCTCAGGTAGTACTATGTCCAATTTTCTGAGGAACAGCTAAAATGAGTTCCAGAGTGGTTGTACCAGCTTGCAATCACACCAGCCATGGAGGAGTGTTCCTCTTTCTCCACATCCTTACCAGCTGTCACCTGAGTTTTTGATCTTAGCCATTCTGACTGGTATGAGGTGGAATCTCAGGGTTGTTTTGATTTGCATTTCCCTGATGACTAAGGATGCTGAACATTTCTTTAGGTGCTTCTCAGTCATTCGGTATTCCTCAGTTGAGAATTCTTTGTTTAGCTCTATACCCCATTTTAATAGGGTTATTTGGTTCTCTGGAGTCTAACTTCTTGAGTTCTTTGTATATATTGGATATTAGCCCTCTATCAGATGTAGGGTTGGTAAAGATCTTTTTCCAATCTGTTGGTTGCCATTTTGCCCTATTGACAGTGTCCTTTGCCTTACAGAAGCTTTGTAATTTTATGAGGTCCCATTTGTCAATTCTTGATCTTGGAGCATAAGCTATTGGTGTTCTCTTCAGGAAAATTTCCCCTGTGCCTATGTACGTTTCTGTTCTTAAAGTCACAAAGACTGTGGTACTTATGGCAGCCTCAGAAAACGTAGTACTACATGCCAAAAAAGGAACTCCCTGAATACAAAAGCTAGTAAAATGGAATATGATTGCATTCATCTGCTTGGGCTGAGATAACAAAGTACCACAGACTGAATGGTTTGAAAAACACTTTCATTTCCTTGTAGTTCTGCAAGTAAGAAGTCCATTATCACCATATCATAGTTGGTTTCTGATTAGGTTTCTCTTTCTGGCTTGTAGAAAGCTGCCTTTTCTCTATGCCTTTGCACTTGGGGGAAGACTTCAGTGACTCTTCCTCCCTTTTTAAAGTCTATGTCATGTGTATAGATGTTTTGCCTGTATGTATGTATGTACGCCATGTGTATCCAGTGACCTCAGATGTCAGAAGAAAGTATCAAGTGTCCTGATAATACAGACACACAAAGCTGCCAGCTGCCATGTGAGTGCTAGGAATCGAAATAGACTCTCTGAAAGAACCGCCAATGCCTTTGCCTGCTGATCCATCTCTTCAGCCCCTCTCTTCCTCCCTTATTGTGACACCAATTTACAGGATTAGAATTCCCCAATTGTGACCTCATATAACCTTAATTGGTTCCCTAAAAGTCCTGTCTCTCAATATCTACAACATAAAATCTGCTAGAGCTTCTCAGACCGTAATTAAAGTGTATTCTGTACTAAAATGAATTCTTGGTGTTGAAATTTTAGCATGGTTATGTAAAATGTTATCATTGAGGGAGCTTGGGTAAAGGATACATGGGAACTCTCTGTCCAATTCTTTCAACTTCTTATGAGTCTAAAATTATTTCAAAATGAAAAGTCTAAAACCAAAACCAAAACAAACAAAGTAAAAGAAAGCAGTATTCTAAGAAGTCTTGCAACCCTGTGTGCCTTGACACTTACCATTCCAAAAGGAACCAAGCTTTACAATTTAATACCTCCACATCCTCACCAATTCCATGAGCATCACTCAGGACCTGCATCATTAAAAATTGTAGCTTGTAAAGCATAGTATGTCCAGACCATTGGGAGCCCCTGATCTTTGTTCATTTTGTCCTTTCCTTAACTTTCATTTATTTTGTTATATATATGTCCTGCCTTGTCATAAAGGGAGTGGTCTCTATCCTGACCTCTGTCACAATGTTGTATGAGGGATCTGCAAGATAACACCAGGCATCTGGCTCTATGACACCCTCATCTTGCTTTTAGAATTTTCTTCCCCAAGTGGCAAAATTAGAAGACAAGAAAAGAGGAGGGAAGAAATTAGGCAACATGTAGAAAGGAGGGGGGAGAGCTGCATGCCAGATGTTTTTTCAGAAATGAAGAAAGTGCGAGGTGAAGTAAGCGTTTGACAAGAATGTTCAGGAAGAAGATTAATCACCATTTCAGTGTTCCATGTCCAAAGCGATTGTGTCTTTGCTTGTTTGGCTGGGTCTGATTTCAGAATTAGAGAACTCCGTTTTCTCATTAAGGCAGGATGGGATGGAGGGACACGCCAAGGCTCCTTTAAGGTTGGTCACTAATAGAGGACAGATGGAAATGACTGGAATGCCGTTAAATAAAGCAGAAAGCGGCTGAGAGAAAAACTGTTAAAAGAAAGTACATAAACAGTTTGACCACAAACTACCAGGTTCTGACTTGCTGATAGGGGTGTAAAACTAACTTGTCAGCTTGCTTTTTAAGTGCCAAACAGTGAGTACTCAAGTGGCAAAGACCAGTCAACATGCACAGTCACTCCCACTGTTCAAAATCTTTCCATGGCTTCCCATAGCCTGTCAAGAATGTCTAAACTCAGAAGAGTTGAATGGAAGGCCCTCAAGAAGCTGGCCCAAACTTGCTTTTCATGCCCTCACAGTGTAGCAAATGTAGGAAATCAGTCCTCACATTCCTGTCGACGGGCTATGTAACACTGAAAAGAAAATCACTTAATGTCTCTGAGCCTTGCATTCTTCCTGTATTAAATGACAATCATCCACACCCAATGACATCACAAACTGTTTTGAGGAGCACAACAGAAAAAGCATCTAGGTGAACCCTCCAGGTTTCAAGTGATAGGTCTCTGACAACCAGGGTTGTACCACTCCTTGAAGGTGACCAATGGCAATCTCTCCTATTTAGGAAAAACCAGTCATTTCCTCATATCTGAAACTCTCTGACTCTTTCCCAAAAATGTCGCAAGAGACTGTTAATGTCTCCTTTGCTTCACTACCCAGGCAAAAATTAATCACCTCTGACTATCTTACACAAAATTCTGTGGCTTCTGCCAACTACAATAAAATTTAAAAATCTCATCATGGGCCTGTCTTTCTCAGTAAAGCATAAGATATCCAATGGCAGGAATTATGTCTTATTGAGTTAAACAAGTTCAATACCCCCATATAGTAGGTCTCAATATGAGCTTATGAAATTAAACTGGAACTAAATCTCTTCCATAAGTTAGGGCACCACTTAAGTGCTATAGAATTATTTAAAAACTTATCATTATAATGTCAATTTATACTTAAGTTGGTTTCTTTAAACAAATATTGACTTAGAACAAACTACACATAAAGTGCCAATCCAGGCATTAAGTGTCCAGCTGTAAATGGGCAACAGTTTGAGTCTTGCTACACATTGAAATCACTTGGAGAAGCATTTAAAAATATTGATATGGTTCTCTACCCATAATATTATGATTTATTCCATCCGCAATGTACCACATCAGAAGTCTTAGCATTAGCCCTAGTCATACACCACTGCTCTTATTATAGAAATGTGAATACAAATAAATGATGGGCTTAACAGATATTTTGAAAGAGGAATGCTACAAATTTTACTATCTCATCTTAAATGTGTGAAATTTTATATTTTATATTCAGCAAAAGTAACTTTCAGTAAGAGTGGAAATGAAGATGTCCTCAAATGAAAAGGATACCAACCATTTATCATTGAGAAATGTAACCCAAAAGAACATTGACATTTCTCTAAATGGAAAAAATTAAAAAGAGATATAAGGATTGTCTATGGTGTACACGTTCCTAGGTTCCATCCCTAAAGACCATATAGAGGAAAAAATAATATATTGGATCTTGGAATAAAAACAAGAGGTACCTGAAGATGCATGCTTCTTCTGTAAAACTCTCAAATGACGACTGAAATGTTCTCAACACAAATCTATCTATGTAAATGTATATGAGAAATACTTCAAATAACTACACTATAAATAAGAAAGTATCACTCCAAACCATTTATGCCAGAACAATGAAGTTATATCTACAAAAATAACAATACATCATGTTCATGGAAGCCTTATCACATCATGTCATTCTTTTGTGATTGGGTTACCTCACTCAGGATGATATCCTCCAGATCCATCCATTTGCTTAGGAATTTCATAAATTCATTGTTTTAATAGCTGAGTAGTACTCCATTGTGTAAATGTACCACATTTTCTGTATCCATTCCTCTGTTGAGGGACATCTGGGTTCTTTCCAGCTTCTGGCTATTATAAATAAAGCTGCTATGAACATAGTGGAACATGTGTCCTTATTACAAGTTGGAACATTTTCTGGATATATGCCCAGGAGAGGTATTGCTGGATCCTCCGGTAGGACAATGTCCAATTTTCTGAGGAACCACCAGACTGACTTCCAGAGTGGTTGTACAAGCCTACAATCCCACCAACAATGGAGTTCCTCTTTCTCCACATACTCACCAGCATCTGCTGTCACATGAATTTTTGATCTTAGCCATTTTGACTGGTGTGAGGTGGAATCTCAGGGTTGTTTTAATTTGCATTTCCCTAATAATTAAGGATATTGAACATTTTTTCAGGTGCTTCTCAGCCATGCGATATTCCTCAGTTGAGAATTCTTTGTTTAGCTCTGTGCCCCATTTTTTAATGGGGTTATTTGATTTTCTGGGGTCCATCTTCTTGAATTCTTTAAATATATTGGATATTAGTCCCCTATCTGATTTAGGATTGGTAAAGATCCTTTCCTAGTCTGTTGGTGGCCTTTTGTCTTATTGACAGTGTCTTTTGCCTTACAGAAGCTTTGTAATTTTATGAGGTCCCATTTGTCAATTCTCGATCTTACAGAAGACAGAAAACCAAAGTGTGGATACTTTGTCCCTCCTTAGAATAGGGAACAAAATACCCATGGAAGGAGTTACAGAGACAAAGTTTGGAGCTGAGACAAAAGGATGGACCATCCAGAGACTGCCCCATCTGGGGATCCATCCCATCATCAGCCACCAAACCCAGACATTATTGCATATGCCAGCAAGATTTTGCTGAAGGGACCCTGATATAGCTGTCTCTTGTGAGGCTATGCTAGTGCCTGGCAAACACAGAAGTGGATGCTCACAGTCATCTATTGGATGGAACACAGGGACCCCAATGGAGGAGCTAGAGAAAGTACCCAAGGAGCTGAAGAGGTCTGCAACCCTATAGGTGGAACAACAATATGAACTAACCAGTACCCCCAGAGCTCATGTCTCTAGCTGCATGTGTAGCAGAAGATAGCCTAGTCGCTCATCATTGGTAAGAGAAGCCCCTAGGTCTGGCAAACTTTATATGCCCCAGTACAGGGGAAGACCAGTGCCAAGAAGTAGGAGTTGGTGGATAGGGGAGCAGGGCAGGGGGAGGGTATAGGGGACTTTTGGGATAGCATTTGAAATGTAAACATAGTAAATACCTAATAAAAAATTGGGAAAAAAAGAAAAGCAAAAGGTAAATTAATTAATTAATTAATTTTAAAAAAGAAAGAACTTCAGACCAATTTTCTTTATGAATATTGATGTAAAAATTCTCAAAAAAAACCTCACAAACTGAATCCAAGAACACATCAAAAACATCATTTACAATGATTAAGTAGGCTTTATTATCCAACATTCAAAAAAATCCATCAATGTAATTCACCATATAAACAAACTGAAAGAAACAAAAGCACATGATCATCTCACTAGAGAGTGAAAAACAACCTTTAGCAAAATCCAACACCCCTTCATGTTAAAAGTCTTGGAGAGATCAGAAATACAAGACTCATACCTAAATACAATAAAGGCAGTATACAGCAAGCAAATAGCCAACAGCAAATTAAATGAAGGGAAACTTAGGCAATTCTGCTAAAATATAGTAATTGAAATTCTAACTAGACCAATAAGACAACTAGTAGAGATCAAGGGGATACAAATTGGAAAAGAAGTCAAAGTATCACTATTGGCAGATGATATGATAGTATACATAAGTGACCCCTAACATTTTACCAGCGAATTCTTACAGTTGATTAAAAATAAAACTTCAGCAAAGTGGCTAGACACAAAACTAACTGAAAGAAAAACCAGTAGCCTTCCTTTCTTTATACAAACAATAAATCGACTGAGAAAGAAATTAGGGAAATAAAACTCTTCACATTAGCCGAAAATAATATAAAATATCTTGGTGTAACTCTAACCAACCAAGACCTATAAAAAAGAAATTAAGGAAGATATCAGAAGATGGAAATATCTACCATGCTCATGGATAGGTAGGATTACCATAGGAAAAAATGGCCATCTTACCAAAAGCAATCTACAGATTCAGTGCAATTCCCATCAATATTTGAAAGAGCAATTCTCAACTCCATATGGAAAAACAAAAACTCCAGGATAACAAAAACAATCCTGTACAATAAAAGAACTTCTGGAAGTATCACTATCCCTGATTTCAAGCTATATTACAAAACAATAATTTAAAAAGAAAAGAAAAAATCAGTGCATGTAAAAAAAATCAGTGCATGTTATTGGCATAAAAAAGGACAGGTTGATCAAAAAAACAGAAATAAAGTCACATACCAAAGGACACTTATTTTTAACAAAGAAGTCAAAAACATACAGTGGAATAAAAGAAAGTATCTTCAACATATGGTGCTAGTCTAACTGGATGTCTGCATGCAGAAAAATGAAAATAGATCCATATTTATCACCCTGATGAAAACAAAAGTCCAAGTAAATCAAAGACCTCAACATAAGAGTGGATTCACTAAATATAATAGAACAGAAAGTAGGGAACTTCCTCGAACACATTGGCCCAAGAGACAACTTCCTGTACAGACCACCAATAGCTCAGGCAATAAGATCAACAATTAATAAATGGCACCTCATGAAACTGAAAAGCTTCTGTAAGGCAAAGGAAACTATTAATAGGACAAAATGCCAGCCTAAACAATTAGAAAGGATCTTCACTAACCCTACATTCTACAGATGGCTAATATCCAAAATATATAATGGACTCAAGAAATTGGACAAACTGAATAACCCAATTTAAAATTGAGATAACAGGTAAACATAGGAATCTCTAATGGCTGTGAAACACTTAAAGAAATGTTCAACATCCTTAGTCATCCAGAAATTCAAATCAAAATGACACTGAGATTCCATCTTACACACATCAGAATGGCTAAGATCAGAAACTCAACTGACTGCACATGCTGGCAAGAATATAGAGCAAGGAGAACACTCCTCCATTACTGATAGGCATGCAAACTTGTACAACTACTTTGGAAATCAATCTGGTGGTTTCTCAGAAAATTGGGAATAGCTCTACCTCAAGACCAAGCTTTCTGGATGTATACCCAAAAGTTGCTCCACCATACCACAAGGATACTTCCTCAACTATGTTCATAGTAGCTATATTCATAATAGCCAGAAACTGGAAACAACCTAGATGCCGCTCAATGGATGATAAAGAAAATATGGTACATTTATACAATGGAATACTACTCAGCTATTAAAAATGAGGAGATCATGAATTTCACAAGCAAATGGATAGAACTAGAAAATACCATCCTGGATGAGGTAACCCAGACCTAGAAAGATACACATAGTATGTATACACTTACAAGTATATATTAGCTATAAAGTATAGGATGTCCATGCATAATAACAATAACAATCCACAGACCCAAAGAATCTAAGTAACAAGGAGGGCCCAAGGGAGGATGTTTGAATCTCACGCAGACGGGGAAATAAAATAGGTATTGAAAGTTGATGATAGAGGGAGTGAACTGGGTGGGAGACAGGGTAGAGAGGGGGAAGGATGTGAAGATCAGGAGTCAGGGGTGGCAAGCTAGGGCTAGGAGAGAGAATGGAAATCTGTGAGTGGAGGGGCATCTCTGGGATGAGCCAGAGACTTGGGAAGGGGAAGGGTTGGTCCTGGAGGTGTCTATGGGAGTGACCCTAGTTGAGCCTCTTAGCAACTGGGATTATAGAAACTGAAGTGGCCACCTCCTGTAGCCAGGTAGAACCTCCAAGGGGGTAAGAGTGACACCAAACCACCCACAATACTTTTGACCCAAAATTTGTCCTCTATACAAGATGTACAGGAAGAAAGATGGAGCAGTTTGAGGGAATAGCGGCTGGACCAACTTGAGACCCACCCTATAGGAGAGAGCCATGATACTCTGCTATCCTTGCAAACAGAAGCCTAGCATAACTGTCTTCTGAGAGGTTTCATCCAGCAACTGATAGAAACAGATGCAGAGATGCACAGCCAAACATTATGCAGAGATCAGGGAGTCTTTTGGATGATTAGAACTGAGGGAGCCAGAGTGGTCAAGGACTTGACAAGACCGACAGAATAAACTAACCTGAGCCCATAGGGGCTCACAAAGACTAAACCACCAATCAATAAGCATGCGTGGGCTGGACCTAGGCTCCCTACACATTTGTAGCAGATATGCAGCTTGGTTTTTATGTGTTCCCTAACAATTGAAGAGGGGGCTATCTCTGACTTAGTTGCTTCCTTTGGATCCCCTTCCCCGTGCTGGGCTGCTTTCTCTGGGCTCAGTGGAAGAGAATGCACTTAATCCTGCTGTAACTTTATACACCAGAGTGGATTGGTACCCATGTGGGGGTCTTCTCCTTCTCTGAAGAGGAGGGAGTAATGAGGGAGGGATGTGTAAAGTTGGGATTGGGAAGAGAAGGGAGGCATGATCTGGATGTAAAGTGAATAAATAAGTTCATTGTTGGAAAAAATAATAGAAACATAAACCATCTCAAGGTCAGATTATGAATAAAAAGACAGAACAGATAATAAAAGAAAATAATTCAATAATTAAAAACATCCCAACAAATAGAAGCTATGATAATTTAATGCCTAAATTCATCCAAATATTTAAAGAATTAATACTAACCCACTCCCAAATTCTTTCCAAAAAAAAAAAAAAGAAAGAAAGATGTTCATACTTCCAAACTCATTTACAAGGCTGACATTTACCTGTTATCAAAGCCAGACAGGTTAAAAGAAAAAAAATTGCATACTATTTGCGACAAACAATATGGAGCAATCTTCAACAAATACTAATAAAAGATAATCTCATTATGCCAAAAGGTACTTTGTAAGCCACTGGGGGGAAATGCCATCAGTGAGCTTACCCAGTAATGCATTCCACATGCTACAAAACTGACTGGCCAGGCAACATGTGCCTGTGATGCAATAGTGGCATGACTGTTGGAGAGCCGCTTTCTCATTCTACTTAAGGCCTGCTCTACAGGAGGGAATGTGTACACTGTAAACCTGATCAAAAGCCCATAGCCTAAAATGCTGGTCCTATGGGATAACCTACTACAACTGCTTTGCTATATGGACATGTTCTCAAACTGCCTTACAAATGTTTATGTTTATATCCGTGAATTAATTCTGCTCTCTCTCATGATCAAAGAAGCTCCTTTTTTTTAATAGGCAAGAGTCAGTGCAGTGATTCATAACTGATTAAAGTGCTGAGAATAAATGATTTTGTGTCTATCCCTAAGTGAGGCATTTATACTAAACTCCCTGTAATGGCTTGTATATGCTCAAGGAGTGGCACTTGTTGAAATGGGTGTGTCACGGTGGGGATGGGCTTAAATTCCCTCAACCTAGCTGCCTAGGAGGAAGTCTTCCACTAACAGCCTTCAGATGAAGATGTAGAACTCGCAGCTCTGCCTGCACCATGCCTGCCTAGATGCTTCCACACTCCCACCTTCATGATACTGGACTGAATCTCCAAACCTGTAAGCCAGCCCCATTAAATGCTGTCCTTTATAAGACTTGCCTTGGTCGTAGTGTCTGTTCAAGTAGTGAAACCCTAAGACACTCCCTAAGGTGCAAGAAGCATTTCAGAAAAGGGGGTGGAAAGAGTTTAAGTGCTGGCGAATGTAGAGCTGGTTTAAATGCTGGTGTGGTTTGCTTGGGGTTTTTGGTTTGTTCTTTTTTTTTTTTTTTTGGTTTTTTGTTTATTTGTTTGTTTGTTTTGTTGTTTTTGTTTTGTTTTGTTTTGTTAATATAGCATGGCCTTTGTTCTCATGAACTAAAATCGGTTCTCATTACCTTCACAAGACCTATACAAGATCAAGCCAGTTACCATTTCAGCATGGATGGGAAGAGGGATTATGCTGGCTAGCTTTTTGTCAACTTAATGAAAGCTAGAGTAATCTTATCTGGGAAGAGGAAACATCAACCAAGAAATTGCTCCCCTCACCTTGGCTTACATATTAATGGATAAAAGAGAATCTTAATTGGGACAATACTGCCAAAAGATTATTCTGTGGGCATTTCTAGGGTGGTTTAGGTTTGGTTTGGTTTTGATTAATGATTGATGTGGAAAGGAACAGCTCACTGTGAATACTACTGTCCCTAGGCTGGTGGTCTCCACTGATAATAAAAAACAGCCTGAGCAAGCCATGTGGAACAAACCAGTAAGCAGCATTCCTCCATAGTGTCTGCATCGATTTTTGCCTCAGTTCCCCCATCTAGAGATTCTTCCTTACTTCCTTCAGTGATGGAGTATGACCTGAAATTTTAATACAAAATAAACCATTTCTTCCACAACTGGTTTTGATCATGGTGTTTTAGCACAGCAATAGAAACCTTAACTAAGACACATGGTATGATCTTATATTTATGAAACCTATGGACTATCCAGAGACTACCCCATCCGGGAATCCATCCCATCATCAGCCACCAAACCCAGATACTAATGCACATGCCAGTAAGATTCTGCTGAAGGGACCCTGATATAGCGGCCTCTTGTGAGGCTATGCCAGTGCCTGGCAAACACAGAAGTGGATGCTCACAGTCAGTGGAGGAGTTAGAGAAAGTACCCAAGGAGTTGTCGGGGGCTGCAACCCTGTAGGTGCAACAACAATATGAACTAACCAGTACCCCCTGAGCTCGTGTCTCTAGCTGCATATATAGCAGAAGATGGCCTAATTGGCCATCATTGGGAAGAGAGACCCCTTGGTCTTGTAAAGTTTATGTGACCCAGCACAGGGGAAGGCCAGGGCCAAGTAGTGGAGTGGGTGGGTAGGGGAGCAGGGGCGGGGGGGAGGTATAGGGAACTTTCGGGATAGCATTTGAAATCTAAATAAAGAAAATAATAATAAAATAAAATAAAAAATAAATAAATGAGCATAGTCATCTTATTAATAGAAAAATTTGCTTTGTCCTTAATAAGTGATAAAGTAATATGCATAATAATATTTAAATGTATTTGTAGTTTGCTTTCAGTAAAGGCTTTATTTGTATACTCATTTTACATATTCATATACTGGGGTCATGTAGAAATTTCCTACATGAAAAGGATCATGAGTGGAACATAATGTTACAAAGTTTTGCTTTAATAAACAACCTTGTTTTGGTAAAAAAAAATTCCACCCAAAAGTGTAACATGTGACAAGTTCAGTAAACTTGCAAGATATATCAGTATACAAAATCCATGGCATTCTACACACAATAAAGTATCTTAGAAAGAAGTAAAACGCCGGGCAGTGGTGGCGCACACCTTTAATCCCAGCACTTGGGAGGCAGAGGCAGGTGGATTTCTGAGTTTGAGGCCAGCCTGGGCTACAAAGTGAGTTCCAGGACAGCCAGGACTACACAGAGAAACCCTGTCTTGAAAAACAAAAACAAAAACAAAAAAAAAGAAAAGAAAAAGAAAGAAAGAAAGAAAGACAGAAAGAAGTAAAACAAGCAGCAGCAGTCTGCTTTCCATCCATGTAAAGTAATCCCTAAGATAATTAACTCAGAAAATGAAAATGTTTATTTTAACTCATGATTTTGAAGTTTCCAGTCCATTGATGGAATGATCCACTTTACTTTCAGCCTGTAGCAAGGCTGCACATCATGGTGAAAACACATGGCAGATCAAAATCAAAAATCTTATGAGCCAAGAATCAAAGCAAGGAAAGGAAGTATGGAGGCCCATGACCCTCTTTGAGAGCCCAATGGACTCCCTCAAGGTCCCATCCCTCAGAGGATTGCACTCCTTTTCAATAGAGACACGTGGAGAGCAAACCTTTATCATATGGAACTTTGAAAGATCTGTGAGATGCAACACTATCCTTTTTACAATAGCATCAAAATTAAAAAAAAAAAAAAACCATGAGAGATGGTTAAGGAGTTAAGAGCACTTATTGTTCTCACAGAAGATCTCAGTTCTGTTCCAAACATCCACATCAGGTGGCTCACAATTGCCTATAATTCCAGTTCCAAGGAATGTCCTTTTCTGATATTTACAACCACCCACACAGACATGGAATTCATTAACCATCCCCCCAACACATACAATTTAATTATTTCTACGTTTTTGTTTGGTTTTCCTTAAGGGGGAGGAAAATTGAAGTTGAGTATTTAGGGAGAGAGGATTTGGAAGGAGTTGGGGGAGGGGAAAGTAATGGCAAAAATGCATGAATTTTTTATTAAAAATAAAACAGTGTATTTTGATAGCAGAAAATAAAAATGTTAAAATTTAGAAAAAATAATATTTAGAAATAAATTTAATGAAGTAAAATATCTATTCACTGTGAACTTTAAAACAATGATAAAAGAAATGGAACAAAACTAGAATATCCAAGATACAATCTCCAAAACACAAGAAAATCAAGAATAAGGAAGACCAACACATGGATTCCTCCCTAAAATAGGGAACAAAACAAATAAGCAGAAAAACCCTACAAATATTAGAATTAATATTACTAAAATGTCTATACTAAAGCTATACATGTTGTCACATGCCTGTAATACTAGCATTTAGAAGGCTGAGGCAAAAAAGTCATGAGTTTCATGTTGGCCTAGACTAAATGATGAGTTCAAAGACAGCCTACGCTATCTATCAAGTCAAGAAAGAAAAAAGAAAGATGCAGGGGAGAGAGAATGAGAGAGATGAAGATAGAGGGAACGGAGGAGAGAAAGAAGAGGGAGAGGAATGAGAGGGAGAGGGAAGAGAAGGAGAGGAGAGGAGAGGAGGGAAGGGGAGGGGAGGGGAGGGCTGCTTGTGGACGTTGTACATCGTGGTGCGGACTAGGCTCCGCACCACGATGTACAACGTCGAGAGGAGAGGAGAGGAGAGGAGAGGAGAGGAGAGGAGAGGAGAGGAGAGGAGAGGAGAGGAGAGGAGAGGAGAGGAAAGGAAAGGAGAGGAGAGAGGAGAGGGAAGAAGAAGAAAAAGACAGAATCCATAATAACTAAATTAACTATAAAGTCAATACAATTTCTACTAAAATTCAAATGATACTTCTCACAGAAACTGAAACAGCCCGAAAACGCATATGAAGATGCAAAATGTTAAAGTAGTCTTGATACATAAGGTGGAGGCATAAAAATTTCTAGTTTCAAATTATATCATTAAAGCACATAACCAATACACCATGGTACTGACATAAAAAGAAAAAGTAATAAGCCAGGTGTCGTGGTACATGTCTGAAAATTCAACACTAGGGAGATGAACTCAGGAGGATCAAAAGTTCAAGGTCATCTTCTGCTACATAATAAGTTCAATGCCAGTCTAAGCTGCATCAGCTCCTGTTTCAAAGATAATAAAACAATGGAACACATAAAGAGCCAAGAAGTTAATTCTCATATATATATATATATATATATATATATATATATATATATATATATAATCAGTTAATCTTTTACAAGGAAATCAGGTGATTCAAGAAGGCCTCAGTAAACACTTATGAAAATTGGATAGCCATAATTTTAATTCAAAATTATTAAAGAGCTGAAATATGTAAGATTTGAAATCATTACCTTCCATCCTTTGGGGAAAATCACCTTGACATTGGTCTCCACAGTGGTTTTTATTAGATAAGACATCAAAAGGCACAGGCAGAGAAATCAAAGATAAACATCAATAAATGGAAATTTTTTCATTGGAAAATAATCAACAAAATGAATGGACAACTTACTAATGAACTTAATACTGATCTGTGAATTGTATAACCATTAAGTGTTTAATATCCAATTGCATCAAGCATTTATGTCACTGAGTAGCAAAACTGCAACGGGCAGATGTGTGGAGGAATTTTAATGCAGGAACATGGCTGCTCTGGTAAGAGATCTGATCCAAAGACCTTCTGAGTCTATGTGATCCCACTAGAATAACACACCTTTAATCTCTCTGGCTGGAATACAGATATGCCCTTAGTACACACCTTTAATCACAAAGACTGAAGGTAAAGTTATTTTGTATAAGAGAACTCCATGTTTGAAAGTGTTGTCTAATTGAGAGGCAGACAAAGTGACAAATCAGTCAAAGATAGGATATGCCCAACTCTTATAAGAAAAAGAGGCAACTTCAAAGAGCAGTGCGTAAGTACGGTGAAGTTCAGTTCCATTCAGTTCAGAGCAGTTCAGTTCATGCAGCCAGAGACAAGTTTTCCAAGCAGAACAATTCAGCCAGAAACCAAGAGAAGCCAGTTTGAATTGGTCATCTTGAAGAGGAGTTTGGGCCAGAACATCTGAGTTGAACCAGCCAGCAAGAGTTCAGAAAGAGCTAGAAAGTGTGAGTTTATTCAGCAATAAACCTCTGAGATGACAATTACATCTAGTGAATAAAAGTGACATTTACACATGTGGCTTGACCAGACATCTTTAAAACAGGGATATGAAAATAACCAACAGGTACAAAAAGAGGTACTTATCATCATTAATCAAAAAGAAATGCATGACCTTAAGCATTATTGGACAACAATTATTAAAACCATAATAGATAACAAATGTTGGTAAAGATGTGAAAGGATAGGAACTCTTGGGCATCATTCAGAATGCTCAGTTGTGCAGTCGCTATGAAAAATAACATGGACATTCCTCTAAAAATAAAAAAAGGAAGCCAAAGATGGCAGTGGCAATCTGTAATCCTGGCACCTAAGGGAGTCATAAATTCAAGGCTAGCCTGGGCTACACAATATAAAAACACCTCGAAATATTTTTTAACTGGATGTACCATTTGACTCACCAATCTATTCCTGGGTAGACTTAAATGAATTGCAACTACTATGTGCAGTCCCATATTCATTGAAGCCTTACTTACATATGCAAATATAAAACTTTCCAAGTATCCACTGACAGATGAATTTCTTCACATTTGTGACAATGTGAATGACTCTTGAGGGCACTATATTAAAGTAAAAGAATTCAAACAAAGACAGAGACAATACCGTATCATGTTACTTAGATTATGAAGAATCTAAAAACTCAGACTCATAGAAACTGAGAATAGGATAAAATAGAGGTTGTCAGTAACACTGGAGAGGGGGAATTTTTGACCAATGGGTACAAATTTTTAGTTACAAGATGAATACATTGTCAATATCTAAGGCACAGCAGGATGATTATCATAAATTATAGTGTATATAGTCTTATAAACTGCTGAGAGTAGATCTTAATTGTTCTCATCATAAAAGGGGGCACGGATAATCAGTATCTTAACTAACTTGAGTTTGGTACTAATTTCATAGTATGTAATATTGAAGCATCACACAGTATGCACTAAATACATGTTTGTCAATAAAGCTGGAGAGATGTTAATTAGTTAAAATCAACTACTACCCTACCAGCCATCCTGACTCTAACCTCATGAAAGACTCTAATACAGCATAATTCAGCAAGGTCTGAGTTACTGACCGAAGAGAAACTACATAGGATGAAAAATAGTTCTTGTTGCTTTGAATCACTGTGTATTGGAGTAGCTCTCCAGCAATGGCTAAGTGAAATGTACTTACTATGTCGATAAAGAAATTTTGCAAAAACAAGTAGAGATTGGTCAAGAAGATAATTGTATTGGCTGAGTTCTGCAAATACAATTACACTAGCATGACAAAGTGAATTTGAAAGCATCCCCCATTTTGTACTGTCTGAGTTTCTAAATGATTGGTATTGTTTATGCCTCAAATATATTCAACCAGAGATACTGCCTGGGATGGGAGTTTTCTCTGAGGGAAAGATCTTTAGAAATGAAGTCAACTCTGTTAGATAATGTGTTACTCTTCACACCTCCCCCTTCTTCTTGCACTGCCAAGTCTTTACTTCTGCATTTCCAGCCAGTGGAAGGATCCATTTGAATTCTTCTGCTGCTTAACCCCTCTGCCTATTCAACTAGTGTCTGTTAGGCAGTGAACAACTTTTGAGTGGATTCCCTTTTTGGAGAATCTTGTCTCTGAAGGTCAAAATATACACGATTTCTTCCTTGCTCTCCAGGGACCAGTACCACGCTAGCAGTCAAAACACAGTGCTAAACCTGTCGCTGTTTTGGATAAAATACAGGCTCCTGATGGAGACTTCAATATGCCAGTTTGATAACTTGCCCAAAGAGAACAATCGTGTTCTCTTTTGGTCTGTAATCTATTGTCACTCACTTCCTCTGATGTGAAGATAATAGAGGCTCTGCTAGGAAAACTGGACCCAGAGGGGAAAACTGGGTCCAGCAAAGAGAAAGGGAAAGTTTTCTTTTGCAGGTGGTAATATCTGAAAGCATAGGTTCATGGGAGCACTAGCATGACAGAGCCAAACCTCATGACAGCCCGCAAGACTTACAAGAAAGAAAACTCGGGATTTCTCAGGGTGTCTCCAAAGCCTCTCCAACTACCTCAAATTTTTCTTTCACATAATTTCCCAGTGCAAACACTAATTCATCTTCAATCTCAAATTAAGGGCCTCAAACTCCGGACATTTCTACTCTTCCTTCATCACAACATAGGGAGCCTGCATCTTTCTGAGCTGCTGGTGTAATTCCCGAACAACAACCAGTGAACCAGGTAAAGTAGTTTCCAGTTATAGTTCAAGTATTTGGGGGGGGGGTGTACAGTCTCAATTGCCACAGGCCAGCTGAGGCTTTGCAAGAGCCTTAGAGACCCCCAAGGGGGAAGTCCCACACACCTCTGGCTGCCCTGGTCCTGCTGAGAGGCTCACAGGAAGGATGAAGCACCCAAACAAAACCAGTAAGCGCTTACCTGTCGCCTCTGTAAATTAGAGACTGCAGCTCCTGGCTTGACATGTGAAAAGGGATTAGGAGGATGGGAGGGAGAATGAGAAGATGAAAGCAAATGTGGAGGAAGACAGCTCAACACCACAAAGTGGCAAGGGAAATGCCTGATAACAGGGGAAACAGGCATGGTTTAGAAGGCTTCCCATTCCTCCCTCTAAGTTTTCATCATCCTTTTGAGATATCCTCTACTGCACAGGAAGAACCACTACAAAAGGAAAAAGGAATCTATGTCTGGCAGCCTGGGCCAAACCCCTCCCACCCAACTTCAAAGGCTGAGCAATGCGGCCTTTTGGAGGGCACACACATACACACCGATACATAGCTCTCTCTCTCTCTCTCTCTCTCTCTCTCTCTCTCTCTCTCTCTCTCTCTC
>NC_034613.1:91333284-91363300 GCF_900095145.1 Mus pahari
CCTGCCTCTGCCTCCCAAGTGCTGGGATTAAAGGCATGCGCCACCACCGCCTGGCACATTTTTAATTTTTATCTAATTTGTATGCATGCACACACACACACACACACAAACACACACACACCTGCCTGCATGCCTCTCAGAGGCCAGGAGAAGGCGTGTAATTTCCCAGGACCTACAGCTGTAGGCAGCAGTGAGCTGCCTGATATGGCTGCTGGATACCAAACTCTAATGCTGTACAAGAACAGCAGGCACTGTTCACCACCAAGCTGTCTCTGAAGCTTTCCATTCATAATTTCTATTCATAATAATCACTGTCATGGTATTTTATCAAAACTGTATTAACTTCATTCTACTCATGAGGAATTATCAGACAAGCTCAAATGGAGGAGCATTCGAAGAGTGATTGCTATAAATTCTTCAAAAGAGACAGTATAAGACAGGCAAAGAAAGAGTAAGCAGCTATTTCAAGTTAACAGAAGACTGAAGACAAAGTGAGCAAGCCTGCATTGGAAGGAGGGACAATATAAAGGCTTCTGTAACAGTTTAAATCTATAATGCCCTCCAGTATTCCTGAGTTGGATGTTTCCCTTTGCGGAAGGTACTATTTTGAGGAAGCTATGGAGCCTTTGGAAAATAGGGCCTCATTGGTAGAAGTTTGTGGTCTGACCCTAGTATACCATGATGTGAGGAGCCTCTGCAACATACAATCAAACAGTGTGGAGAGCCCAGGAAGACACCCACAAGTACACTACCAATGATTTCTTTTTCAACAAGGACCAAGGAAACGAAGATTCTCTTCAATAAGTGATGCAGAGAAAACTGGAGAAGTGCATGCAAAAGAATGGAATGGATTGTTTATTTGAACTGTAAATAAAACTCAACTGAAATTGGATTAAGAATATAAACATAAGCTAGATATGGTAGAGCCTAACTGCAAATCTAGTGCTCAGGAGGCTGAAGCAAGAAGGTAGAGAATTTGAGGACAGATGAGGTTAAGGTGTGAAAACTTGCCAAAAGGTAGGGGGAGGCAAACAGAGGTGACACATACCTTTAATCCCAGCACTCAGGAGAAAGAGGCAGGAGGATCTCTGGGTTTAAGGCCAGCCTAGTCTACAGAGCTAGTTCCAGGACAGACAAAGCTACACAGAGAAACCCTGTCTCAAAACAAAACAAAACAAAACAAATCTAATCTAAACTAAACAAAAAACTAAACCTAAGATGTAAAATAATTTTTTAAAGCCCTAGGAAAGAATATGAGGGGCCATTCACACTTAACTAGAGGAGGACATACCAAAAGTTTAGACAGCAAAAGGGAAAAATAAAAAGATGAGATTGTAAATCAAACTGAAAAGTGTCTAAGCAATCACCAAAATGAAACATTAAACAACAGATTGGGAGGAAATATTTAAAGCTGTATATTAAGAAACAAATATCCAAAGTAGATAAAGAGCTTGTTACTCAATTGCAAAGTAAAAATGAGTCCTCAAATTTTAAAGTGGCAAGGACCCTGAGTAAATGTTTCTCCCAAGAAGACAAAACTAACTAGCAAGCACACGAGAACGTGTTCAATGTCATCAAAGACGGGCAAACCAGAAGCTCCAGGAGACGTTTCCTCATACATGGTAAGATGGCACTTATCAAAAAGACATGAAGGAGAATGAGAAGAAAAAGATAGATTTTTGTTTTATTTTATTATTCTCTGTGTCTATGCATGATATGTACACGTGTGCACATGTGCCATGAATACGTAGGCCAGAGGACAACTACATGGAATAGTCTCTCTCCTTTCACCGTTATATGGGTTCCAGGAATTGAATTCAAGCCACCAGGCCTATGTACAAGTGTCTTTGCCCTCAGAAGTCATTTTAAGGACTCAGAAAAAGGGACTCCTCTGTTATGCTCTCAAGCTTCAATTATATATTCTCCCAGTAACACAAAAAAAAGTATTAAAATTTTAATGATGTTTCTAAGTAGCAAGATTATAGATTTAATTCTTCAGCTGAAGTCATTCTATTTGTGAATGACCCTGAAGGTAATCATGACATGATAATGTATCATTTTGGTAGTGCTCAAATATAAATTTTATACAATTATAAATCCACTGCTTATAACTGAGTCACTAAATTAATAAGTCTAGCAAGCTAATCACAGAGTAACTCGATAACACTTTGCTGTTGATATTTGACTTTTTTGTTTAATAATCTGTACATTGGGATAATATAGCCATTTTTACCACCAAACAGTTTAATTCTAAGGTGGTATTCATATGTTGGAGATTTTAGAAGTTCTTAACACATTTTCTCATGAGTGTGTGTCAAAGACCTGCTAATTATTAAAGAAGCCATACAATGTAATCTGTTATTTCTTCTTATTTCACAACACGAGCCACAGTCAGCATGTCTGAGCTTCTAATGCTGCTATAATTTAAATAAGAACTCTATAAAGTCTGTACTCAATTAGTATTTCTAGGATCATATAAGTACTACAAACCCAAAATTGTTCTAACAAATATAACCCCCTTTTTAAAGATGAGTCATTGAAAATGTTTTAGATAAGTAAAATTTCAAGCTACTGTTTAACATTATGGTGTTAATATACCATTTATTTAAATATCCATTTAAAATAGATTGCCAGGCATGGTGGCACACAACTAACACTCAAAAGTTGGAAGCAGAAGGATTGTTATGTTCCAGACCAGCCCGAGCTACTCAGCAAGATTGTATTAGTACTTTTCTACTGCTGTAATAAAATGCCGTGACCAAGACAATGGAAAGATGGGAGAGTTTATTTTGGTTTGCAGTTCCAGTGGGATAAGAGTCTGTTATGACAGAGAAGCATGGCAGCAAGCTGTGGACATAAGGCCACGAGCAGGAATCTGAGAGCTTATATCCTTTACTGTAAACACAAAGCAGAAAGAGCAAAATGGCAGTATACAAGGCTTTTCAATAGCAAAGCCTCATGCCCTCAGTGACATCCTTCCTCCAGCAGTGCTACATCACCTAACCCTCCCCAACCACCACGCCAACTGGAGACTGGGTATTCAAACATCTAATACTATGGTAATGTTTCTCATTCAAATAACTATAACGGCCATGAATAATAATAATCATAATAATAATAGTAATAATGGCAATACCATCTACTGCATTTAATCTTAGCCAAGAATGGATAGATCTGCCACATGACTCAGTAATCCTTGGTGTTCTACTTTGCTTTTATGTTGCTATGATAAACACCATGGACAAAAGCAACTTAAGGGAGAAGAGGGGCTTACATGGCTTTCACTACGAGATCACAGTCCATCACTGAAGAAAGTCAGTGCAGGAGTCAAGCAAGAACTGAAGCAGAAACCATGGAGTGTTGCCTGGCCTGCCATCTCTTCAGCTTTGCTGTCTCCTATGACAGCAGTTATGACCACTGGGACTCTAGCTTTCCAATTGTGTTGTCTCTTAGTAGCAGATATAGTGTAGATCTGGAATATCTCCCAAAGACCAGTGTGTTAGAAGCTTGATCCCAAACTTGGCACTATTTGAAGATGGTAGAATTTTCAACAGGTGGGGCGTATCTTTGGAGGGGATATGTTGACATTAGCCCTTCCTTTCTTTTGATTTCCAGCCATGATATCAGTGGCCCACTATGTGCTACTGTTGTGAGCCTAAAGTGAGCCAAACTATCAGAACCTAAGAAGTGGGTCAAGCAATCTAAAACAAGTCAAACTCAACTTTTTTGTTACTACAGTCATCACCTTGGGTATTGTAATGGGAAGCTAACTAAAATAGTAGCATAAAGTAGCAGATTGGAGCAGCTGCCAACAGAAAGGGCATTGCTGGTACATGACAAAAACACACAGCTCAATTTCTCTATTCACTTTGCTTCCATTTCTGGTAGGTAGAATGCCCTGGGTTACAGGTATAAAAACTCAAGAAAATAGGAACTAGTTTTTTTTAAAAAACAGCTTTGTTCATTTTACAGGCCAGGAATGTAAAACCAAAATCCATTTTTATTACTTTTAATTTGTATTTTTTTAATTTATATGTTTGTGTGTGTGTGTGCCTATATATGTTTATGTGCACACAGGCATCATATCCCCTGGAACTTGAGTTATATGGCACTGTGAGCTGCCCAAATGGGTGCTAGAAATTGGACCCAAGTATTTTTATAAGTGTAGTAAGTGCTTTTAATCTCTGGTAAACCTATTTCGTTCTTATCATATGTGTTCTACTCCCCTCTATACATCTGTGATAGTTTATACTACATGTCAACTTGGCAGGATCTGAAACTACTTTGAAGATAAGTATCTGAATATATCTGTGAGAAATAGTTGTATTGGATTAATTGAGGTAGTAAAAGCCACCATAAATGTAGATGACCCCATTTCCTGGGCTGGGGTCCTGAACTGTACAAAAAGGAGAAAGTAAGCTGAAGACCTGTGGTGCTTTGAATGTGCTTGATCTTTGAGTGGCACTATTAGAAGGTGTGGCCTTGTTGGAATAAGTATGTCACTGTGGGTGTGGGCTTTAAGGCCCTACTCCTAGCTGCCTGGAAGTCAGTCTTCTTCTCCTAGAACCTTCAGATGAAGATGTAGAACTCTCAGTTCTTCCTGCACCATGCCTGCCTGGATGCTGCCATGCTCCCTCCTTGATGATAATGGAATAAACCTCTGAACCTGTAAGCCAGCCCCAATTAAATGTCCTTATAAGAGATGCTTTGGTCATGGTGTCTATTCACAGCAGTAAAACCCTAACTAAGACAACACTGGAATTCGTCTCTGTGCTTCCTAACTGTAGTACATGTGATCAGTCACCTCCTGCTCCTGCCACCTGTCTTCCCACTAAGAAGCACTGTGTCCCCTCAAACTGTAAACCAGAATAAATCTTCCTTTCTTTCCTTCCTTCCTTTCTTAAGTTTCTTCTTGTCAGATGTTTTTTCAAAGTATCAAGAAAAATCACTATGATAACATTCAATTCATTCTTCACAAAATAGCTAGTTTATTATGATTATGGCTTATACAAGCCCAATGCCTTTTCAATTATTGAATGTTATAACAATATGCTTTTATCTTTATGGTCTCAAACTATTTTTATAAACACTATATTCTATGTGGTGTCTGGTCCATGAAGTATCTGTGTTCCTAGCTTGTATTAAACTGGAGTTTTGACAGAACTATAAGTATTCAGGGCCAAAAAAAAGCTACATCACTCATAAGTATCTTATCAGTTAAATTATTTATTTATTGTTTAAGAATTTCATACATGTATACAATGCATTTATATCATATCTATTTACTATTCCCTCACACAAAATTTTTCCCATACCCCACGCACTAAGTCCCCTTTGAAACTTCATGTTCTCTTCTTTTGCTAACACCCACTGAGTCCACTTAGTGTTATCAATACATACATAGCAAATGTCAAGCTTCCACTGGAGCATGTGCAAAGTACAAGTGGCCATACCCCCAAGGAAAAAGATTCTTCCCCCAGTAAGCATGAACTCTCAACATCTTCTCACTTGGGAGAGGAGCCTCATGAGTCCCGCCACTCATGCTGGAATGTTAACTGACTCAACCTTTTGCAAGTCTTGTGCTGGTAACCATAGCTGCTGTGGGTTCATGAGTATGATGGCCATGCCATTTCCAGAAGACAACACTCCACGGAATTCTTCTCATTTTCCAACTCTTACATTCTTTCCCCTCCCTCTTGTGATGCTCCCTGAGCTTCTGGGAGGTGGGAAGAACATAAATATCCCATTTAAGTCTGAGAAATCAGAGTCACTTATTCTAAACATTCTTTGCTTCCTCTAGCACCTTCCAGCACCATGAAGCCTAGCCAGCAAAGAGGAAGTTTCTTGATCAGTTTAAGATTGATTCCTCTATATACCTCAACCAAAGTGCATAGCATCTTTAGAAATAGGGTCTTACAATCTAGTTGTGGACAACAAAGAGCTAAGACACTAGCTTTTGTTGTTGCCAGGAATAGTGGGGATAGGCTGAATCTTCCCTAACCAATAAATCATGGGAAGGTATCCATATCTAGCTCTGATATTGTTGATTAATAAACCATGTCTTCTGAGAGCAGCATTGGCCACTATCCTTTCAAACTCCTTTTTAAAAACTGTATTTTGTAGTTAGTTTACAAATGACTAGCTTTCCATAAGATTTTGTTATGTATCTTTAATTTTTATTAACTCACCCTCTATTCCCTTCTACCTCCCATTCCCCTACCCCATCTCCAGTGTCTTCTCACTTCTTCCATATCACATGTGTTCCATACCCTCCAGTTACGTTCCTAATTGGGTTGCAATGTGGATCTTATGGCTACTTCACATATCTTTCATTTTGGTTAACCAAACCCATCCTTGCTTGAACATTCCTGCCTCCATTGTTCCTCTCACAAGACACAGGGGGGTCCTTTGTGATCTGCACTTATATATTTCTCTATCCTCATCCCTCACTGATTCTATTCACCTCTCCCTCACATTCCATTCTACAGGACACAGATCTAGTCTGCTCTCTCCAGGCATCTTGCCTTCAACTTGTCCATGTCTTGCAATGCTCTTCTCTGATATATATTCATTGTTTCAACTGTTTCACAATGTCTTAGTCAGGGTTTCTATTCCTGCACAAACATCATGACCAAGAAGCAAGTTGGGGAGGAAGGGGTTTATTCAGCTTACATTTTCATACTGCTGTTGATCACCAAAGGATGCAGGACTGGAACTCAAGCGGGTCAGAAAGCAGGAGCTGATACAGAAGCCATGGAGGGATGTTCTTTACTGGCTTGCTCAGTCCACTCTCTTATAGAACCCAAGACTACCAGCCCAGAGATGGCACCACCCACAAGGGGCCCTCCCCCCTTGATCACTAATTGAGAAAATGCCTTACAGCTGGATCTCATGGAGGCACTTCCCCAACTGAAGCTCCTTTCTCTGTGATAACTCCAGCTGTGTCAAGTTGACACAAAGCTATCCAGTACACACAAACACTGAGTTCCTGCTACATATTGAGTACTAAGCTAGCCATCAGAAATTTAAAAATTATTAAGACATGGCCTCATCCTAAAGAATCTATAATATAATGGGGTAAAAAAATTAAAAGTATATTAAATCCCCCCCCACACACACAGAGCCCTATTATGGACGGATGGAAGCAGCCCTTAAAGAACCATAAAAGATGGAAACATCAATCAATTTAAGAGAGTGGCATGGCAGGCAACTCCAAGCTTTCATCTCTTGACAGAAACATCAAAAACCAAGCACAGACTGACAATATTTGTAAAAATTCAGGAAGGCAGTCAAACATTTACAACAACTGAGCAGATACTTGATCATAAAAGGAGAACTTCAAATCAGGAGGAGTGTGTTGTTTCACCTACTGCTTTTGTCCCAACCAATACCTGACAATTTGATGATCTTCATTCTAGAGAGTTAACAGTTCATATGCCTGGTGTAAGACTTTGGGCCCTGGTTCCTGAGGAAGGAGAGCAGACTTTTGGATAGATTATTGGGTATGTCTGCTAAGTTGTCTGGGGGCTGTATGAGTACTGACAGAAGATGGTCACTACTTTTTGCCTAACATGCAACCTGGACAGTGGCTGCCGCTTTAAAACAAACTGAAGGTCAAAGAGCTTTCCAATGATGGGGTGGAAGATTGCCATTGAAACAGAATAGACCACCTAGATCCATGAACACAATCTGGGAAAAGGTTCTTTGGGAAATGGAGACATTCAAAAGTATCCTTACATCCAGGGAAATCTGGAAAACCAAAGGAGTTCACAAGGCAAGGTGCATGTTCAGAGAAGACCTAAGAAGATCCCCAAGTTTCACCCAGTCTGATGCCTGTGCTGAGTGAAAGCCAGGGGAGTGTTGGAGGAAAGCCAGAGCACTGAGCCCATCTACAAACACAAAGAATTTGTTTCTTTCTGGCTCCTGGCATTTGAGGTAGATTTCTGTCAAAACATTAGTGTAAGATGAACTAGGGAGCACAGGCTTCAGTGAGCACACGTGATAAGGAATCATCTTCATGGACACAGCTTGGTGGCATCAGTAGAAAAGCATATTGCTATAATATTCAGTAATGGAAAAGGCAATAGACCCTAGAGTAAAGTGACAATATTTCTGAAGAAGTCTGACATCAGACTTACTAGAGAAAAGTAAACAACCATCATAAATATACTCAAAGAGCTAAGAAAAACAAAAAACTAAAGGAAATGAAGAAATTGACCTGGGTATTGTGGCATACACCTGCAATCCCAGCACTTGAGAGACAGGGGCAGGAAAAAAAACATGAACAAGCTGAGAATGTCAACAAATATGGATTACCAAAAGGAACCTGGGCCAGAGAGATTACTCTGTAAGTAATGGAGCTTACCACCCAAGCCTCATGATCTGAGTTCAATCCCAAGAATCCACATGGAAAGAGAGAACACACTCTTAAAAGTTGTATAGATGCACACACACACACACACACACACACACACAAATAAACCTTCTTAAAAGGAAACAAATATGCAAATATAAAAGCAGACATTAGAACATGGAAAATTTTTTAATGATTCGGAGCAGTGATGTAGCTTAGTGGTAGAGTCAATAGCTAATGTGTATGAGGTCCTGGTTTCACTCTCTAGTGTCATCCACACAAGCAAAGCCATGATGAAAGTATATGCATATTGCATAGACTTGTTTTAGCTACAGAAACCACAAGTAGAATGAAAGGGAAAAGATAAAAGGGAGGTGTCTCCCTGTAAGCAAGTGCGTCTCAATCTCCTGCTGCTGTGGCCCTTCAGTACTGTTGCTCAGGTTGTGGTAACTCCCAACCATCAAATGATTTTCATTGCTACATCATAACTATAATTTTGTTACAGTTATTAATCATAATATAAACCGCTGTGTTTTCTGATGGTCTTAGATGACCTCTGTAAAAGAGACATGCATACACACACACACACACACACACACACACACACACACAAAGGGATTGTTACCCACAGGCTAAGAACCACTGCTGTAAATGATGTCAGCACAGCTGGCATTACTGCTACAGAATCAGTCTTAAGTAAAAAACTGTTCAAGGAAACAGAGGCTACTACATATTGATGAACTGTCAACTCCTCAAGAATATATAATAATTATAACTATTTAATGGAACTTACAACAGCATCTCAAAATATACTAAAAGGAAATACTGACTGGATTTTTAAAAGAAATAGGCATAAAAATAAAATAAAATAATAATTGGCGGCTTCAAAAATCAATCTTTCAATAATAAATAGAATGACAGAAGAGATAGGGAAAGGGTTGGGAAATATAATGGTCTGTGTGTGTTAGCCAGGCTCCTCAACAGCAACAGAAAAAAAGCAAAAGCTATATAGAGGCTCATCATGGGAATTGGCTTAAGTGACTATGGAGGCCATAACACTCTAGAATGTGACATCTTTGAGCTGTAGAAGCAGGAAATCTGAGACCGTGACTCTACATCAGTCCAAAGGCCTGAATAAGTGAGATGGCCAGTGGTGTTTCTCCCACTCCAAGGCTTAGCCTCAGACTGAAAAATCAGGCACTTCAACATGTGAGCTCGGGAGAATGTAGCGTCTCATCAGCTCAAAACACAGGAGGAATTGACCCTTCTTACAACTTTTTGTTCTTTTTGGGTCTTTAATGGATTAGATAATGCCCACCCACATTGGTGAGAGAGGAATGTTTTTACTCAGTGTACTAATTCAAATGCTGAGCCCTTCCAGAAATACTATCACCAACATACTCAGAAATGTTTTACTAGCTATGTGAGCTTCCCTTAGCTATGTGAGCTTCCCAGTCAATTGGACTCATAAAATTAACCATTGCACACCAACCATCTCTAACAGACATATATAGAGCACTCCACCCAATAAGAGCAGAACGCATATTCTTCTCAAGTGTACTTGGAACATTCTCCAAGATAGGCCAGATGTTAGACCATAAAACAAATCTCAATAAATTTCAAAAAGATTGAAATCTTATGGCATTTCTCTTTGTCCACAATTAAATAAAACTAAAATTGATAACAAAACTGAATTTTCTAAATTAAGTAAAATGCTCTTAAACAACCAACAGTCAAAGAAAAAATATTGGAAAATATTTATACAAAAATTTAAAAAAAAGAAAAGCATACCCAAACTTATGAGACATAGCAAAGGCAGTGATCCATGAAAATTATGTAATAATAATTGCCAAAATGTATGAATATGAGGGTAGGAGAGATGGCTCAACAGTTAAAAGCACACGCTACTCTTGTAGAGGACCTGAGCTTGGTTCCCAACACACACACACACACACACACACACACACACACACACATTGGCTCACACATCCCTGTAACTCCAGTTCTAAAGAATTCGACACCCACTTCCAAAGTTACCTGAAACATAAAGGCCCATGCCCACATAGAAGGGGAAATAAAAGGGCTTATGATGAATATCAATACTGAAACATATACTTAGTATGCACAAGACACAAGAAAAGAAAAGGAGGAAGAAAATGAAAGGAACAGAAAAAAGGAAAGGAAAGGAAAAGAAAGGAGAGGAAAGGAAAGAATGAATGAATGAATGGACAAACCTCTCCTTTGAGAGGCTAGAGAGATGGCTCAGCAGTTAAGAGTACCTATTGCTCTTGCAGAGGACCCATGTTCAGTTCCCAGTACCTTACAAGGAGGCTCACAACCATCCATGATTCCAGTTCCAGGAGATTGGATGCCCTCTTCTGACATATCCAGGCATCAAATACATATATGATCTACGTACGTATCTGTAGGCAAAGTACTCATACATGTAAAATACACTTAAAATCTCAAAACATAAAACAGAGAGCAAGTGTATAATCCAACTGTATACATTGAGAAATAAGAAAAACGCACTAAATCTACACCCAGCAAAAGGAAGGAAATGATAGATGTTAAAACAAAGGAATCCATAAACACAGTCAAGAAAACCAAAAGCCGTTTCTTTGGAAAAGACAAGAAACTAGTTCAATCTCTAGCTGGACTGAAGAGAAAGATGAAAGAAGACATAAGTAAACTCACAAGTGTAGGCAGAGCCATACAAACAAAATAGTGTAAAAAATAGTATAAATAATCATGTTAACAAATTGGATGATCTAGATAAAATCAAAAGGCATAGAAAATATCAGAGAGGGTTAGAGACACCCAGCACAATCCTGAATCCCCCTGAGACTAAAACAACAAAACAAGTACCTGGCTGCAGGAAGAGGTGGGGTGAAGGCAAATCACGCATGACAGCAACAGTAACCAATAGACACAGAGATCGGAGATGAGGTCAAATCCGGAAACAGCAGCCCTTAGATTTGTGAAAGAAATAAACAGAAAAGGTAACATGGTGAACCCCTGAGTGCAGCAACATGGATAGATGGAACATGAAGAACCCCAACAGAGCCCTGAGGGGAAGAGAGATGCTTAACCTCAGCTAGTATCCCAGCGACAGAATTTGGCACTCTGAAGAAACTTCCTAGCGTGGACATTGGTGCTGTGGCAATGATCTATCTGAAGACCAGTTCAGGCACCAAACCTTACAACTGGGGAGGATGGGAAGCACTTGAGATTCGCAGAAGCCCTCTCCACTCCACTAATTAAGCGACAGACCACGGGGTTGGGGACAGGAAATTGGCTATGATTTGAACACAGATTCGTGGACACAACTCCATGAAGTAGGAGATGCAGACTTCTGCGCGGGGGGGGGGGAGACGGGGGGGGGGGGGGGGGGGGGGCTCATATCCCTTGGGGAACTGTAGTCCAACCTCTTGATAGAGATTTGAGACCAGCTGTGTGAGTGTGAGCAGCACAGCTGGAGCAGGCCGGGTCACCCAGTAACCCTGCCCCTCCCCCACCCCACCCAGGTTTTACTTGACCACTTGCATGTTCTCAGAGGTAATGGAACATTTAGAGAAAGTGGGCCACTGAGAAGCATTTCTCACAACCACCCACACTTCTCGTGGGAAACGCACATACAATTGGGGAGTCCACAGACCTGGACAATGTGGGAGCGGAGGGTGGTACAAGGGCAACTTTGCACTTTCTCAATTGCTGGACCTGTGTACAGAGACTAATGGAGCGAGTTAAGCCAGCAGAGGACATTGTCTTAGCTTGCATGCCCTGGCAAGCAAGGAAGGGCAGGGCCAGCCCCTATACAGCCCTTTCTGGTTCTACCTGTCAGGACCTGAGAAAGGGCCCCATAACACCCACCACGCAACTACTGAACTTCAAAATGACAGGCCTGAGGAAAAAAATCTGCAGCATTCCCACCCACCAGGCCTCAGAGAAAACGGGACTAAGAGTGACTGTGTTTGCCCTCTTGTTTTGTTTCTGTCTCTGCAGTTTTCACAATGCCATGGGATTTTCCTCCATTGTGTCTTGTTTCTCTTTTTCCCTTTCCCTGTTCCCTCTTTTATTGCTTTACTGCTTCTATTAACTTGAACTTCCTAGTTTGTGTCATTGTACCGTCTTTCTTTTCCATTCTTACTGCTTGTTCAGTTGCTGTTCTGAACAGCATATTGTTGCTGTTACTGTATTTAAATACCTGGCTTTGATTATACTGTTCTTGTTTTTGTTTGCCTTCTTCTGAGTTTTAGGATTAGAACCTCAAGAGAAGTCTATTGACAAGACAGACAGATAAACTCACATACATGCACACACACACACACACACACACACACACGGGGGTGGGGGGTGGCAAGAGAAACAGAGAGAGAGAGAGAGAGAGAGAGAAAGACAGATAAAACCATTAAGAGAGGCCTATCCCAACAGATGTACAAAGTATCTATGGGGAAATACAAGAAATAGTTTTGTTTTGTTTTAATTCAAGACAATATAACTATGATGGCGAATCTGGGTTGTCAACTTGACACACTTGGAATGAGGGAGACTCACATAAAGAACTGCCTCTATCACACTGGCCTGTGGATCATTTTCTTCATTACAAATTGATATAGAAGTACTCAGTTCACTGTATGCAGTACCAGAAAAGCAAGCCAGTAAACAGCATTCCTCCACAGTTTAGGCTTCAGTTCTTGCAAAGAGTTCCTGCCTTTGTTTCCCGAATTGAAATCAATTGATTTCTCCCCAGGTTGCCTTTGGTGGCTGTGTTCATCATCACAACAGAAAGCAAAATAGAATAGGAGACACACAAGAAATATTTTAAAGCAAGGCAGTGTGACTTTTCCAAAAGGTTAAACTCTTCAAAAATTAAGTTCAAAGCAATCAGAATGATAGGAATGTAGCACAAATAATTCAAATAAAAATATTGTTAATAACCTCAATGAATGGACAAATATACACATGAATGAAAACTCGATTCAAGATATAAACAAAAAAATCGCTAAATAAAATTTAAGGGATGGAATACAAATAGAATCCTTATCATTGAGAAGATCAATAAATCAAATAAAACTCAATAAACAACCTCATCTATAGACCAGACCAAGTAAAATAGAAGATACCGGAAATTGAAGCCAATATTAAAGAAATATTACATCAAAATAGCAATTTTTTTAAAAATGACAGTCAAGACCAAAGCATTCAAGAGCTCCAAGTCACAACAGAACAAATCCACAGAACTGTAGTTTACAAGAGCCAGTCAAGATGTAGACTAAAACCAACTGAATAAAATTCTATCACAAAAAGTCTCCAATGCTAGGGAAAGAAATGACCAAGAAGTAAAGGAAGTATTTAGAATTCTCAATCAGGTCTTGAGGTGTAGAACAGTGGTTGGATGGTCCATGAGACCCAAGATTTAACCTCTTGGTGCTAAAAAAATACTTTAGAGGTTTGGAAATATAACTTAACATAAATATGTTGAGAAAAGAAACTCTCCATATCACAGTATAGTTAAAATGCTGAGAATTCAGAACAAACTTAAAAATATTTAAAAAGCTGGGTGTTGAGCATAGTGCAGCATAGCACACCTTTAATCCCAGTACTTGGGGGGCAGAGGCAGGCGGATCTGTGTGAGTTTAAGACAAGCCTGGTCTACAGAGGGAGTTTCAGGACAGCTGGGACTGTTACACAGAAAAACTTTGTCTCAAAATATACCAATATACAAATAGATAGATAAATAAATAGATAGATACATACATACATACATATATACATACATACATACACACATAGATAGGTAGATAGATAGATAGATAGATAGATAGACTGAAAACTGCAAGAAGGAAGTTCATAATTACTTAAGGCAAACCCATTACTATGACAGCAAACTTACATGTAAGGATGAGAATTTATGGGAAAATAAATCTCAATAAAATAGTAAAATAAAATGAAAACTTGAAAAGAACCAAAAATAGTTAACTCAATAAGCAAGCAAAATGTTAATATGAAGAAAGGAGAAATTAGTGCCCACATTTTACCAATAATCGTAAAACTGAATGGTCTTAGCTCTTCAATCGGAAGATACATATTGGCTAAATGGACTATAAAACAATATTTAAGTATTTGCTGACTGCAATAAATTCACCTCACTGGCATTGACATACACAGCATGAACATAAAAGGATGTAAAAGGATGTCGTAAGGGAATGGAACCTGAAAGCAAACTTGAATAGATACACCTGAAAATTCAAACTTCCACCCAAAATGAGTCAGAAGGGACAAGGTCACTATATATTAGTGAGGGAAGAATCCATTAAAGATATATAAAGATAACAAATGATAGTGCAACAATGCACTATAATTCACCCAACTTTATCAAACAAATGCTACAAATAGGCAAACAGGTCCAGATAAACCACACTGAGTGACTGTAATATCCCATTTTCACCAACAGATAGACTATCCATCCAAACAAACAAAATCAACAAAGTAACCTCGAGTTAAACTATACCATAGATCAAATGGGCTTAAAAGACAACTACAGAATATTCCATCCACTAACCATGAAATACACATTCTTCATCTCAGGCCATGAAATTTCCTTCCAAATAGATCACATTTTGGGCTCTAAATTATCTTGATGAGGGTTGGAGAGATGGCTCAGCAGATAAGAGCACTGGCTGATCTTCCAGAGTTCTGGAGTTCAAATCCCAACAACCACATGGTGGCTCACAACCATCTGTAATGGGATCTGAAGCCCTCTTCTGGTGTGTCTGAGGACAGTGAGAGTGTACTTATACATAAAATAAATAAATCTTTTTAAAAAAAATTATCTTGATGAGTATCTTTTACATTGAAATATTTTCTTTTATCTTATCAGATCATAGTGGAATAAAACTAGAACTCAATTGCAAGAGAAACAACAAAAATGATGGAGTCATTCAGAGAAAACTACTTTTTGGTTTTTGCTTGCAGTTTGTTTGAGACAGGCTCTCATTACGTGGCCTTGGCTCGCCTGGAACTTGCTATGTAGACCAGACTGGCCTCAAACTCACATGGATCTGCCTGCCTCTGCCTGCCTCTGCCTGCCTCTACCACACCCAGTTTAAGAAAACTAACTTTGAATGATCTCTGGATCATTGAATAAATCAGTGGGAAAATGCAAATTTTCCTAGAATCGGGTGAAAATGGAAGCCCAGCTTCCTAGGACCTCTGGACAGTGAGGGCAATTGTGACAGGGAAGATAATATTGTAAGTACTTGTCTTAGTCAGGGTTTCTATTCCTGCACAAATGTCATGACCAAGAAGCAAGTTGGGGAGGAAAGGGTTTATTTGGCTTACATTTCCATAATGCTGTTAATCACCAAAGGATGCAGGACTGGAACTCAAGCAGGTCAGAAAGCAGGAGCTGATGCAGAGGCCATGGAGGAATGTTCTTTACTGGCTTGCTTCCCCTGGCTTGCTCAGTCCACTCTCTTATAGAACCCAAGACTNCCAGCCCAGAGATGGCACCACCCACAAGGGAACCTCCCCCCTTGATCACTAATTGAGAAAATGCCTTACAGCTGGATCTCATGGAGGCATTTCCCCAACTGAAGCTCCTTTCTCTGTGATAACTCCAGCTGTGTCAAGTTGACACAAAGCTATCCAGTACAGTACTTAAATGAAATACAGGAAGACTGCACAAAAATCAACCCAACAATGCACCTTTAAGTCTTAAGGAAACATGACAAATGCAAAACAAACAGAAGGAAACAAATAATAAAGATAAGGACATAAATTAATGAAATGGAAATTAAAATGAGTAATCCAAATTGTCAGTGGAACAAAGAGTTGTCCCTTTGAAAATATCAACAAGAGTGGGAAACTCTTGAGCCAACCAACTAAAAAACTTGAAAAGGCTCAAATTATAAAAGTGGAAGTGACAAAGGTAATTTTTACAACAAAAACCAATGACATTGAGAGGATCACTAAGTAATATTATGAAAACTTATATTCCAATAAAATTAAAACACCACAAAACTGGACAAAGATGATAGTAACAACCAAAACAGACGAATAATAAGCAATGAGACTGTAATAGAAAATGTCTTTAAACAACAGTCCAGGGCTGACAGGTTCGCCGCTGAATTTTATGAAAAGTTCAGAAGAACTAACACTAGTCATGATTTCAAAACTTAACATAAGCTGAAGTAATCAATATAGTTTGGAAATAGCATAAAGAAGTACTTATAGACCTACGGCTTCATAAACTGTGGATTTCATCAAATAACAAGATGAGGAGCAAAAAAAAAATGGCAACAGTGAAACTTCTGAATACAGCACCAAATATTAACATGACGTCAAATATTTAGTAAATCTAAGGTGTTTTACACACACCATGATGCACTGATACTGCACATATCATAAAACCAGCAAATGAGTTCTGAAGCACCGCCTCTCAGATTCAAGATGCTATGAATGGCAGTGCTTTTATTGTAGACACACAATTTTCCTCTCTGTGTCATACAGTTGTTGTGGATTGGATCTAATCGTACTTATGTTACTTCAGTTCTCCAACATTACACAGGAATCCACACGTCTGCACGTAAGACGCTGTGGGTCCCTGCCCCAGTTAGTTTTAATTGGTAAATAAAGTGGTTGGCAGCCAGTGGCTGGACAGGGAGACAGAAGCTGGACTTTAGATTTCCCCAGGTCTGGGAACAAGGGGAAGAGGAACGTTTAGTACAGCCATGCCAGGGAAGCAGAAGGATCAAGCTTGAGAGCTGCAGAAGAGAGAACAGACAGTCATGTAAGATCTGGGGAAGAGTGGTCCCAGTCACACCACCCCCATTGCATCTAGAGTAGCAAAGATGGAATATAGGTTTTAGTAAGTAATATCTCAGGAGTATCACAGGGGAGGCATTAGCAATGTGAAGTTTGAGAGTGGCCCAACCATTGAGATGATTAAGGCATATTAAATTTATAAGGCTGTGTGTGTGTGTGTGTGTGTGTGTGTGTGTCTTTCATTCGAGAATCTAGAGCACTGGGGAGGGTAGCAAGGAACTCGTACAACCGCCAGGGAGAGTAAGTGGATTAATCAACTACAGCAACATACAGTATTAAACATTCAGCTGATACCTCACCCTTTATGTACAAATAAGCAACCACATCATCTCAATTTTAATAATACATAAAATTCCTTTTGTCTTAATAAGTAGTGAAGTTAATTGTATATGTATCAAAGAATTTCTTTAAAGAAATTTATGATTTATGGTCAGTAAATGTTTGATTTCTATATCTACCCCTTATACACATATACCTGGGGTCATTACAAATTTATTGAGCAAAAAGTATCATGAGTGCAAAAGCTTTCAGAAAACCTGACAATAGACCAATGCAATATTCTTGAGAGCCCAGAAGTGAATTTGTATACATATGATCCATTAATTATTAATAAGGGTGTTTAGCCTATTGAAGAGGGGGAAATGGTGCAGACCAAGTTAGGTTTCTGATGTAAATAAAGGAAAACAGACCTCAACTTCATCCAAACATACAAGTAAATTCACTTTGTGTCAACAACCTAAATATCAAAGTTAAAGTCATAAACTCTTAGAAGAAAACAAGGGTAAATAATCACTGTCTTGGATTTGACCATACATTCTTAGATTTGAGAAGAAAAGGACAAGCAAAATTAATTACATAAGTAAGTAAATACTTCTTTGAAACTAAGAGCTTGGGTAAAGCTGGGTGCTATAGTATACAACTATAATCCAGGATATTCAGGAGGCTGAAGGAGAGGGCTCAAAATGAATAACTAACTGGAAATGAATGCATAGTGAGACTCCACTATAAAGGAAGAAAAGAGCCAGGCAGTGGTGCTTCACGCCTTTAATCCCTATACTTGGGAACCGAAGGCAGGCAGATTTCCAGATTTAAAGCCAGTCTGGTCTACAAAATGAGTACCAGAACAGCCAGAGCTACACAGAGCAACACTGTATCAAAACAAAACAAGAAAAAATTAATAAAATAAGAAAAGTTTTATATATCATATTTGTATTACCATGAAAATGAAACAACAGCTTTCATAGTGGGAAGAACATTAGTAAGTTATGCATTTGTTAAGTATTAAAATGGCTGGAATTCATAAGAATTTCCTTACCTGTATAACAAAATTATCCAATTTTGAAAAAAAAAGAATCATTTTTAATGTAATAGAAATTGTCTAACTTTAAAATAGGCAAAGTATTTGCTATGTATTTCTCCAAGAGGGTTCTTAAATAGACAATAGAACACATGAAACAATATCATGAGTCATAAGAGAAATGTAGATCAATATACATATGACATAAACACAGAATGAAACTGTTTAGGAAACTAACGGGAAGGGAATTGAAGGGGTGGAGGAGGTATGGTGAGGAACATGGTCAGAGTACTTTATATACTCAAATGAAAATGTCCTATGCAGCCCAGGAAGATGACTCAGTAGATAGAGTGCTTGCTGTAAAAGTGTGAGGACCAGAGTTTGTATCTCCAGAGCTCACATTAAAACAAACAAAAAAAGGGCGGGGGGAGGGGGGCGGCTAGAGTTCATGACTGACGGACTCCCTGAAAGCCTGCATGCCTGCCTGAGATCCTAATGTTCTGGAGGTAGAGACAGTGATTCTCCAAGGCATGCTGGCTAGCTGAACTAGCTGAATCTTCAAACTTTGGGTCCAGCAAGAGACCCTACCTCAGGAAATAAAATGGAAAGCAATTAAGGAAAACGCTAGGTATCAACTTCAGTCTAGCACATGTAGGTATACGCGCATGTGCATTCCCACACATGTGAATATGCACATACACTCACATGCACACATGCCACAAACATAAACAATAGGAACAGTCCTCATGAATTTGAGCACTTTGTATAATAAACATACTGATGCCTTCCGGTCAGCGCCAGCCCTGGGGTACCTTGGGCACAAATTTGGCAGACGGTCCCATGATCCCCAGACGACTCTCCATGCCCCAGACACCCTAGCCCACCCAGGATCTTAGGATCACTGGTGAGTGGAATGCACCGTCTGTCCCAAAACAATCGTGAGAGGCCTGTGACAGTAGGAGCAAGGACACAGGAGCCCCGCCTGACAAGCGGCTCAGGTTCCTTCTGGTTGGCACTGGTCTACCTTGATTTCGAACTCAGCAGAGAGCCCCATGGTCCCCAGAGTAGGTACGGCTTCCAGGCGCTCTAACATGCCCAGGATCTTAGGATTCCAGGATCCCAGGATCCCAGGATCCCAGGAGCTTGGTCACACCAGGATCTCAGGGTCTTAGAGGAAGCTTGACTGCCAAGAACTCTGACACACCCAGAATCTCAGGTTCACAGAATCCCAGAATCATGGGATAACAAAGCTGGACTGTGGGAGTTCTGAATCAACCAGGATTACAGGAAGGACAGGAGCCAATCAGATATATTGAGGGCAGCGAGCACTTGAGATAATCAGATGGGAGGAGGCAAGCATAAGAACAGAAGCAACAGAAACCAAGGTTACTTGGCATCATCAGAACCATACTCTCCCACCATAGCAAATCCTGGATACACCATCACACCAGAAAAGCAATATATGGATCTAAAGTCACTTCTCATGATGATGATAGGGGACATTAAGAAGGAAATAAATAACTCCCTTAAAGAAATACAGGAGAACACATCCAATCAGGTAAAAGAATTGAACAAAACCATCCAGGATCTAAAAATGGAAGTAGAAACAATAAAGAAATCACAAAGGGAAATAGAAAGCCCAGGAAAGAAGTCAGGAGCCATTGATGCAAGAATAACCAATACAATACAAGAGATAGAAGAGAGAATCTCAGGTGAAGAAGATACCATAGAAAACATTGACACAACAATCAAAGAAAATATGAAATGTAAAAATATCCTAACCCAAAACATTCAGGAAATCCAGGACACAATGAGAAGACCAAACCTAAAGATAATAGGTATAGACGAGATGGAAGATTTCCAACTTAAAGGGCCAGTAAATATCTTCAACAAAAGTATAGAAGAAAACTTCTCAAACCTAAAGAAAGAGATGCCCATGAACATGCAAGAAGCCTAAAAACTCCAAATACTTTGGACCAGAAAAGTAATTCCTCCCAACACATAATAATCAAAACAACAAATGCACAAAACAAAGAAAGAATATTAAAAGCAGTAAGGGAAAAAGGTCAAGTAACATATAAAGGTAGACCTATCAGAATTACACCTGACTTCTCTCCAGAGACTATAAAAGCCAGAAGATCCTGGGCAGATGTCATAAAGACACTAAGAGAACACAAATGCCAGCCAGGCAAAACGCTCAATTACCATAGATGGAGAAACCAAGGTTATCTATGACAAAACCAAATTTACACAATACGTATCCATGAATCCAGCCCTTCAAAGGATAATAAAGGGAAAACATCAACACAAAAAGGGAAACTAAGCTCAAGAAAAAGCAAGAAAGTAATCTTTAAACAAACCTAAAGAAGATAGCCACATGAACAGAATTTCAACTCTAATGACAAAAATAACAGGAAGCAACAATGACTTTTCCTTAATAACTCTTAATATCAATGGACTCAATTCTCCAATAAAAAGACATAGACTAACAGACTGGGTACATAAACAGGACCCAACTTTTTGCTGCATACAGGAAACCCACCTCAGGGACAAAGACAGACATTACCTTAGAGTAAAAGGCTGGAAAACAATTTTCCAAGTAAATGGCCCCAAGAAACAAGCTGGAGTAGCCATCTAATATTGAATAAAATCAACTTTCAAACTAAAGTTCTCAAAAAAGATGATGGACACTTCTTACTCATCAATGGCAAAATTTACCAAGATGAACTCTCAATTCTGAACATCTATGCTCCAAATGCAAGGGCAGCCACATTCATTAAAGAAACTATGGTAAAGCTCAAACCACACATTACACCTTACACAATAATAGTGGAAGACTTCAACACCCCACTCTCATCAATGGACAGATCCTGGAAACAGAAACTAAACAGAGACACAGTAAAACTAACAGAAGTTATGAAACAAATGGATTTAACAGATATCTACAGAACATTTTATCCTAAAGTAAAAGGATATACCATCCTCTCAGCACCTCATGGTACCTTCTGCAAAACTGACCATCAAAAAACAGGCCTCAGCAGATAAAAGAATATTGAAAGAATACCATGCACCCTATCAGATCACCACTAACTAAGGTTGATCTTCAATAACAACATAAATAATAATAATAAAAAAAACCCACGTACAAGTGGAAGCTGAACACTCTACTCGATGATAATTCAAAGAAGAAATAAAGAAAGAAATTAAAGGACTTTTTAGAGTGTAATGAAAATAAAGCCACAACATTCCCAAACTTATGGGACACAATGAAAGCAGTCCTAAGAGGAACACTCATAGCTCTGAGTGCCTCCATAAAGAAGCTAGAGCAAGCATACATACAGTAGCAGCTTGACAGCACACCTAAATGCTCTAGAACAAAAGGAAGCAAATTCACCCAAGAAGAGTAGACAGCAGGAAATAATCAAACTCAGGGCTGAAATCAACCAAGTGGAAACAAAAAGAACTATNCAAAGAATCAACCAAACCAGGAGCTGGATCTTTGAGAAAATCACCAAGATTGATAAACCCCTAGCCAGACTAACTAGAGGGCACAGGGACAGTATCCTAATTAACAAAATCAGAAATGAAAAGGGAGATCTAACAATACAATCTGAGGAAATCCAAAAAAATCATCAGATCCTACTACAAAAGCCTATACTCAAAAAAACTGGAAAACCTGGATAAAATGGACAATTTTCTAGACAGACACCAGGTACCAAAGTTAAATCAGGATCAGACTAATAAACTAAACAGTCCCATTTCCCCTAAGGAAATAGAAACAGTCAATAATAGTCTCCCAACCCAAAAAAAGCCCAGGATCAGATATCTGGGTTTAGTGCAGAGTTCTATCAGACCTTCAAAAAAGTCCTAACTCCAATTCTCCTCAAACTATTCCACAAAATAGAAACAGAAGGTACTCTACCCAATTCATTCTATGAAGTCACAGTTACTCTGATACCTAAACCACACAAAGACCCAAAAAAGATAGAGAACTTCAGACCTATTTCCCTTATGAATATCAATGCAAATATACTCAACAAAATTCTCACAAACTGAATCTAAGAACACATCAAAATGATCATCCACCATGATCAAGTAGGCTTCATCCCAGGGATATAGGGATGGTTCAATGTATGGAAATCCATCAACATAATCCAGTACATAAACAAACTCAAAGACAAAAACCACATGATCATCTCATTAAATGCTGAGAAAGCATTTGACAAAGTCCAACACCCCTTCATGATAAAAGTCTTAGAAAGATCATGAATTCAAGGCCCATACCTAGACATAATAAAAGCAATCTATAGCAAACCAGTAGCCAACATCAAACTAAATGGAGAGAAACTGGAAGCAATCCCACTAAAATCAGGGACTAGACAAGGCTGCCCACTCTCTCCCTACCTATTCAATATAGTACTTGAAGTCCTAGCCAGAGCAATTCGACAACAAAAGGAGATCAAAGGAATACAAATTGGAAAGGAAAAAGTCAAAATATCACTATTTGCAGATGATATGATAGTATATATAAGTGACCCCAAATATTCCACCAGAGAACTCCTAAACCTGATAAACAATTTCAGTGCAGTAGCTGGATATAAATTTAGCTCAAAGAACTCAGTGGCCTTTCTCTACACAAGGGATAAACAGGCTGAAAAAGAAATTAGGGAAACAACACCCTTCACAATAGTAACAAATAATATAAAATACCTTTGTGTGACTCTAAGGAAGTGAAAGATCTGTATGATAAGAACTTCAAGTCTCTGAAGAAAGAAATCTAAGAAGGTCTCAGAAGATGGAAAGATATCCCATGCTCATGGATTGGCAGGATTAATATAGTAAAAATGGCCATCTTGCTGAAAGCAATCTACAGATACAATGCAGTCCCCATCAAAATTCCAACTCAATTCTTCACAGAGTTAGAAGGGGCAATTTGCAAATTCATTTGGAATAACAAAAAACCTAGGATAGCAAAAACCATTCTCAATAAAAGAACCTCTGGTAGAATCACCATACCTGATTTCAAGCTGTACTACAGAGCAATTGTGATAAAAAAAAAAAACTGCAATGGTATTGGTACAGTGTCAGGCAGGTAGATCCGTGGAATAGACTTGAAGACCCAGAAATGAACCCATATTCCTACAGTCACTTGAGCTTTGACAAAGGAGATAAAACCATCCAGTGGAAACATGACAGCATTTTCAACAATTGGTGCTGGTTCAACTGTTAGTCAACATGCAGAAAAATGAAAATTGATCCATTCTTATCTCCCTGGACAAAGCTCAAGTCCAAGTGGATCAAGGACCTTCACATAAAACCAGATATATTGAAACTAATAGAAAGGAAAGTGTGGAAGAGCCTTGAACACATGGGCACAGGTAAAAAGTTCCTGAGCAGATCACCAATGGCTTATGCTCTAAGAACAAGAATTGACAAATGGGATCTCAGAAAATTACAAAGCTTCTGTAAGGCAAAGGACACTGTCAATAGGACAAAATGGCAACCAACAGATTGGGAAAATATCTTTACCAACTCTACATCTGATAGNGGGTTAATATCCAATATATATAAAGAACTCAAGAAGTTAGACAGTAGAGAACCAAATAACCCTATTTTTAAAAATGGGGAACAGAGCTAAACAGAGAATTCTCAACTGAGGAAACTCAAAGGGCTGAGAAACACCTAAAGAAATGTTCAACATCCTTAGTCATCAGGGAAATGCAAACCAAAACAACCCTGATATTCTACCTCACACCAGTCAGAATGAATAAGATCAAAAACTCAGGTGACAGCAGATGCTGGAGAGGATGTGAAAAAAGAGGAACACTCCTCCATTGCTGGTGGGATTGCAAGCTTGTATAGCCACTCTAGAAGTCAGTCTGGTAGTTCCTTAGAAAATTGGACTCAGCTATACCACTCCTGTGCATATACCCAAAAGATGCTCCAACATGTAACAAAAACACATTCCCCACTATGTTCAACACAGCTGTATTTATAATAGCCAGAAGCTGGAAAGAACACAGAGGTCCCTCAACAGAGGAATGGATACAGAAAATGTGGTACATTTACACAATGGAGTACTACTTAGCCATTAAAAACAATGAATTCATGAAATTCACAGGCAAATGGATGGAACTTGAGAATATCATCCTGAGTGAGGTGACTCACTCACGGAACATAGTCACTGATAAGTGGATATTAGCCCAAAAGTTCAGACTACCCAAGATTCAATTCACAGACCATATGAAGCCTAAGAAGAAGTAGACCAAAATGTGAATGCTTCAGTGCTTCTTAGATGAAGGAACAAAATACTCACAGGAAGAAATATGGAGACAAAGTGTGGAGCAGAGACTGAAGGAAAGGCCATCCAGAGACTGTCTCACCTGATGATACATCCCATATACAGCCACCAAACCTGGATGTTATTGTGGATATCAGAAAGTTCTTTCTGATAGAAGCCTGATATGGCTGTCTCCTGAGAAGCTCTGCCAGAGCCTGATAAATATAGAGGGGGATGCTTGCAGCCAACCATTGGACTGAGCTCAGGGGTCCCTAATGGAAGAGTTGGAGAAGGGACTGAAAGAGCTGAGGGGGTTTGTAGCCCCATGGAAGAAGCAACAGTGTTAACAGGCCAGACTCCCCACCCCAGGAGCTCCTGAGGCCGAATATGTGGCAGAGGATGGCCTTGTTGGACATCAGTGGGAGGAGAGGCACTTGAGCATGTGGGTGTTCAATGCTCCAGTGTAGAGGAATGCCAGGGCAGGAGGATGGGAGTGTGTGGGTGGGGAAACACCCTCATAGAGGCAGGGTAAAGGGGGAGAGGATAGGGAGTTTATGAAGGGGAGACCTGGAAAGGGAAAAACGTTTGAAATGTAAATAAAGAAAATAACAAAAAAAAAGATTTCTGAACTATAAGAACTTGATCTAGTAAAAAGAAGTTCACAGCCATATATAGAATTTAAGGCTGTGCAAGAGTTTGTGTGGATTCCTCAATGATGATGTTTTTATGACTTAATTACAACAAAGTGATTTTATTTAAAATTTAAAAATAAAGAAATTAGAAGTCTCATGCGATGATGGTGGGTATGTAAGACTTATAGTCAAAAGGTGGAATCAACCCAGTGTCCGTGGAGCTGAGGATGAAGAGTGTGGAGCAGGCCTGGAGCAAGGGTCAGGTAGAGCAGTGTTCAAACATGGGAAAACACATCCTGAGATAGTCAGGAGTAGGATTGTTCCCCATCCTTGCTGGGCCTCCACGTCCCAGTGCACTTAGCCCTGTGTCCCCACTTTGCCCCCACTGGAGGAGGTCACATGGCCCAGTAGCCAGGTTAAACTTCCTCTCCCCTGGTAAGGTCAAGTCCAGCAGCATCTGGAATCCTTCCTTATGCAAATGAGGCATCCACAGCACCCTACACCCAGCCAATGATGTATACTTACTCCTATAGCCCCTACTTACCCCCATAAAGGCTTCAATTACATAGCCTTTGTTCCACCCTCCACTCCCTGCTCCAATTAAGTCTGTTTTCACTGAGCTCATCACTGCTTGTGGTCCTGGCCAACCTGCCTGGCTTCTGCTCCCAGGATCCACTGGTTGTGATCATTCTGCTACTGGCAAGAAAGCAGAGCCTAATCAGCAAATGTCCATTATTAGATGAATGTAATCGTATTTGGCCATAAAATATCTGAGGATTTGCTGGGCATGATGACCTATGCCTTTCATCCCAGTGTTTGGGTGGATCTCTGTGAGCTGGAGGACAGACCAGCCAGGGCTGTATAGTAAGTTCCAGACCAGCCAGGGCTGTATAGTAAGACCTTGTTTTAAAAAAATGTTTGAGGAAAATGAGAAAGAGGAATCCAAAGCCTGGGTGTGTGGTATGCGCTAAACAGGGAAGACCATACTTGTTCTGCTGGGATAGAAGGAACTGAGGAAATAATGCATCCAGACAAGAATTGAGTTTAAATGTACTAAAAGATGAAACTAGGGAAGAGGCACCATATCTATTTTTAGGTTTTCAGTTAAATCAGAGACAGAGTCAAGAGATGGTGAAAATAATAATAGAGAAATAAATAATAGAGAAAACCTAATTGATAAAAGAGATAGTAAAAGAGGAAAAGCGGGATACAAGCATGGTGGCACATGCCTGAAATTCCAGCTTTGAGAGTGTACGTAATGAGACTCTCTCACTAAAAGGAGGAAGAGAAATTCAAGAATTAGATTGGCATGATTATCTGTGCCTATAATCCCATCTACTGTGGAGGGTAAGGCAGAAGGATCATGAGTTCAAGATCAGACAAGCAATATAGTAAGAACTTGTCTCAAAGAGGGGGGAGGGGAGGACAAGAAGGAAAGAGAGAGGGAGGGAAGAAATTAAGAAATCCAAGAATGAGCTGCCTAGGGACATACAGATGGGTTGCTGGACTGCCCATCTGACGACCTAGCTAAGAACAGGAAACCATAAATTTGTGTTGGCTCTAAACTTCATAACTGTGATCATTTTATTTCCAACAGCCTGAGTACTGGACAGAGAAGTGGTGGGAACTTGAACTCACCCTAAGCTGTGGATCTGCAGGGCAGATACAGCAATAGAAATGAGAAACTTAGTGAAATGAAGTTCCTAGCTTCAGTGTGGAGCCCTAAGGAGCTCTAAACAGAGTACACAGAGGAAAACGGGCACTAAGAGGGGGAAGCCAGTGGTGTCATAAGAGGGAGCACATCCTCAAAACTTCAGAGGCTGGAGAAGCCTTGAGATCTCATAGTCTGAACCTTTGACTGAAGAAGTCAGGACAAAAAGAATCCCAGAAAGAGAAAGAAACTTGCCCAGGTTCACAATGACTTACTTGGAACTAACCTTCAGGGCTTTAAATTCTGCCTAGTGCTTTGTCTATTCAACGGCACTTGGCTACATTTTCTTCTTTTGTTTAAAAGCCATGTATGTTTTCTGTACATAATTTGGACAACTTCAAAAAGAAAAATTAATTTGAACCTTAATCTTCCCACTAACTGAAATCATTTCAACATGTGTGGTAGTTTTAAAAACAACTTTACTCCTATTCTTCCATAAGAGTCCCCAAGCTCCATCCACTGTTTGGCTGTGGGTGTCTGTATCTGTCTGAGTCAGCTGCTGGGTGGAGCCTCTCAGAGGACAACATGCTCCTGTCTGCAAGCATAACAGAGTATCATTAATATGATCAGGGATTGGTGCTTGCCCATGGGATGGGCCTCAAGTTGGGCCAGCTATTAGTTGGCCGTTCTCTCAGTCTCTGCTCCATCCCCCATCCCTGTGGTTTTTTGTAGACAGGATAAATTGGTTTCTCTATTGCTCCACTGGAAGGACTACAGGCTTGAAGGGGATAGGAACTCCACAGGAAGACCAACAGAGTCAACTAAGCTGGACCCTTGGGAATCTCAGAGTCTGAAACACCAACCAAAGAACATACACAGGCTGGACCTAGGCCTTGCTGCACATATGTAGCAGATGTACAGCTTGGTTCTCATGTGGGTTAAGAACAACTGAAGCAGGGGCTATCCCGAAAGCTGTTGCCTGTCTGTAGAATATGTTCTTCTAGCTGGGCTGCCTTGTCTGACCTCAGTGGGAGAAAAAGCGCCTAGCCTTGCAGAGACTTAAAATGCCAGGGTAAGGGGATACCCAGGGGAGTTCCACCCACTCAGAGGAGAGGGGAAGGGTGTGAAAGAAGGATTGTAAGAGGAGTGACTGGGAGGGGACACTGAGTGGAATGTAAAGTGAATAAGTAAAAAATATAATTAAATAAATTTTTTAAATTTAAATTTTTTAAAATTTTTAAATTTGCTATTTACCCCCGTGTCCAGAGTCAGGTCCCATTCCTAGCTCCTGGAACAGAGATGAGCTGGTCTTCACAACTGTGTCCAACAGAGAGGATGCAGGGAAGGTGATGGTGCAGTGTGGCTCCCAGCACTAGGTCATAAAGCCAGCACTGCTTCCACCTGGCTCACTCTCTCTGGGGACACTTGTTCTTGGAAGCCAGCTGTCATGCTATAAGGAACCCCAGGCCACATGGAAGCATTCCACCTGACTGTTTCAGCCACTTTCCTCGTGAGCAAGCAGCAGCATCAACTGCCAGACATGTGAAGGAGGAGGCCAGTGTGTGTACAGGCTCAAGAAGAACCATGTGACTTGTCACAGGCAACCCTGAGAGTGCTGAGAGTCATAAGTGACTGCTGGTATTTTAGGTCACTAAGTTTGAGAATGGTTTGTTGTGTAGCACAAAATGGCCTTTTGTATGTATGTGTCTCTTAGTACATACATATTGCATTGGAATCTCAATGAATACACTATTTCCCATTCTCCATTTTTAACTCTATATTACTTGTTATTTTCTTATATGGTTAAAATGTTTTTAATCCTGTCACAGTGGACCATGCTGGTGATCCCAGCACGTTGGAGGAGGGAGTCAGAGGATCACAAGTTTGAGGACAGACTGAGCTACATACAGAGACGGTCTCAAAACACAAAGGTGTTTTAAAATATTATTAAAATGGGCACGTGGTAGTCTACCATATAAACAGTCTTTATCATTAGATATCTGTATTAATTTCCACTTTTTCAATCGTAAAAGATACCTCTTGAAAATGGATGCCCACAGCCATCCATTGGACGGAGCACAGGGTCCCCAATGAAAGAGCTAGAGAAAGTACCCAAGGAGCTGAAGGGGTTTGCAGCCCAATAGGAGGAACAACAATATGAACTAAACCACCAACCAAAAGTACACAAGGAGGGACTCATGGCTCTAGCTCCATATGTAGCAGAGGATGGCCTAGTCGGTCATCAATGGGAGGAGAGGCCCTTGGTCCTGTGAAGGTTCAAAACCAGGGCCAGGAATGGGAGTGGGTGGATTGGTGAGCAAGGGGGAAGGGAGTCGATAGGGGGTTTTCAGAAGAGGAAAGCAAGAAAGGGGATGACATTTGAAATGTAAATAAAGAAAATATATAATAAAAAAAGATATCTCTTAAACCTACAGTTTGTTCTACCACTACACTATGGCACTAGCTCTACATTATTTTTTAAGTATATGGGGGTTTAAGATGTTGTAGGTTGATCTTTGCTCCTGTGTACTGCCAGGGAGAGGGCAGCCTGCAGAAGCAACACAACTTCTGGGAAAGATCCCTTTTCTGGCTCCAGTAATCCGGTGCCTTTCCCACCTGAAGAGGGGTGTCTGCCCGGGAGCAGTCTCAGGGCCTGAACAGGTAGGATGGCCATCATTGCTCCTGTGCACTGCAGAAGCAACACAGCTGCTGGGACAGACTCCTTTTCTGATTCCAGACATCCGGCACCTTTCCCACCAGGGAAGGGGTGTCCGCCCAGGAGGAGTCTAAATGGCCTGAGCTGGCAGGGGACCCATCTTTGCTCCGGTTCGCCTAGGCTCCAGTCTGCGTTGGCAAGAGTGTGGACCACAGAATCTATACAGCTTTGGGACAGACAGAAGCAACCTAACTTATGGGATAGACCCTGTTTCAGGCTCCAGAAATTTGGGCACCTTCCTCGCCAGAGAAAAGGTGG